>NW_004567114.1:55048236-55195869 GCF_000260355.1 Condylura cristata | reverse complement strand
TATTTGTGCATACAGAACTGGGGTACAGGCCAGAGTCTCAGGGGCGGTGAGAGGCTTCACCAGAGACAGAGTGGGGAACAGAACAGGCAGATCGGGGAAGTACACTGCTGAGGGGAGCAGCGGGTGGGTCAGGAGAGGTCTGCCACGCCATGTGGGTCACTCCCGGGGCCGGCGGAAATCAAACTCATGCGGAAGCGACTTTAGATTCTCAGTGCTGTGCTTTAACCCGCTGCGCCACCAGGGAGGGCCACAATAAACATTTTTAAACTCTTCAAATTTTTTAGACCCATCGTGATACTGTCAGCTATTTTGAAACTTGACTCTTCTATTTTTTTCGACAACAGAAATTAACTTTTGGGGGGCCCTCCCTGGTGGCATAATGGGTTAAAGCGCAGCACTATGAAGCTATCTGCAGCCACTGCAGCTTGAGTTCAATACCCAGCCAGAGAGGTGACCACATGGCGCGGCAGACCTCTCCTGACCCCCCTGCTGCTCCCCTCAGCAGTGTATTTCAGAATATCTGCCTGTTCTGCTCCCCACTCTGTCTCTGGCGACTCCTCTCACCTCCCCCCACCACATACCTCTGATCTATACCCCAATTCTGTATGCATAAATAAATAAATCTTAAAAAAAGAAAAAAAATTAACTTTTTGGAACAAAAATAAAGATGGAGCTAAGATTCCCCTTTACTTTGTGCTAATCACAATAGTAGCAGATCCCTGACTCATTTCTCAGACTGTAGGCAATCCTCATAACTAGAGAGAGTAACCTCCTAACCGCTCTAAAATCCTTTGTTTTGGGGATCTGTTTTCCTATTTATTATACTAAGTCTCCCATGGCTCTTTTGGAAAAAAACTAACATGTAAATAATCCATGAGAACAGAAAGGACTAGGGAAAACTCATGTAATTCTAAGGACAGAAATGAGTCTTGAGAGTACTCGCATGTGATTAATAACTTTTACTCAAAAGAAAACGACAGATGTGTTGACCTTATCAGAAAGACTCCTTCCTGAGTTGTCTTGCTAACAGGACATGAAAAGGATGTAAAGTTAAGAAAGCACAAAATCTAAAAAAATATGTTCTGGGCTATATGGAGGGAAAGGAGAAATGGAGTGAGATTCATACACCATGTTGCAAATTCTAAAACATGGAATGGGTGTGAGCCAAGTATACGATGTGCCTTGAAGAAAAAGAAGTTGGCAGGCAAAAGAGATAAAAGAGAAATTTGAGATGAGGGCTGCGAAGAAGTGTCCTGTAACGTGCTGAATACGCAGTTATTAGGAGTGAATACAAACTGTTCAGATGTTAGGTATAAAGTCCTATCTCCAATTTTATATATTTGCACCCAATCTGAGGTATATATATGAAACCAGATTTATTGGGAAACAGCATTTACTTGTGCCAGCTGTTAAGGTCTATGTGAGGACTCCCTCCTGCTTGTAACACAAGCTTCAATTTGGGCAGGGCTTGGACTCTATGCCAGGGAAGAAGAATGTGTAAAGCAGTAAAGATCACAGGAGCCAAACTGTGACCCTTCAAGTCCTCACTGGCCTATATGATGGGGTAAGATTTCCTGGGGGGACTAGTGGGGGGAGGGCCTTCAGGAGGCACAGAGTAAAACAGAGACTGCTCTTAAGATGAGAAATCCTAGGCAGGGCAGGCAGGAGGACCCAAGACACAGGAATGCATGGAATCACCAGGATGCCTTGTGGAGCCATCTTTAACTGAAATTTTCCAAAGGGCAAGGGAAACCAGTTGATGCAAGATTAAAAAAAAAAAAAAAAAAGTAAGGGAAGAATTTAAATATATTCAAAGATCAGGGATTCCATGGGACTCTTAACTGTCATGGTCATCTGAGTAAAGGTGGCCCTGGGCCATAATGCATCCCACTTACCAGCAAGGCTCTCTCTGAGGAATCATAGAGGAAGCCAGAGAGGAGGACTTATCAGACCTTATTTCTCCTGGGCTTGGATTACAGTGGGCAGCTTAGCAAAAGCAGACAGCTCACCAGTGGTTGAGACCTCCAGCTGCAAAGCTAAACCCCCTGGATTTGAACCCCAACTTGTCATCTACCAGTTCACCTTCAGAACTCGGGATCTGTTCAGATGTCTGTTCTGGATTTTTCTTCTGACCCAATGCTCTTATTTGGGGCTCACTAACAGATCTTCTCAAATAAGGAAACATGACTTCTCTACCACACGACACAAATATACAGTGAGCCCACCTTGGTGACTTCAGAAAACACATTCTAAACCTGATTTTTAAAATGTATTCTCCTCTGCGCTACCATTGCCTTGCTGAAGTGCTTTGTTTCCCAGATAACCTTCAACCACAGCAGACCTGAGGCACTGCCAGGGACATCTCACTTGTCTGCAACTTACTGCTCTCCTCACACAGTTACTTTCTGAGTGCCCACTTCTTGGGGGCAATGCACCAGCCCCCCACAGTTCCCATAAGGGCTACTCTGGCCCCAGGTTTCTTCTCTCAGTTTGCAAGTTGCATTTTCAAAGCAATGACCTTTAATAGAGTGAGAAGCCATAAGTATTCCTAAGGTCCCAAGCCCTAATTTAATTAAAAACAAACAACAAACAATTGGTTGAACCACTGTATTTTATATAATTCTCAGACATAAGAACGCTAGATTATAGCACCCTCTGGCCACGACCCCTTCCTCCTATCTTCCCACATTCCTCCTTCAAGAGTGACTCCTGCGAGTCTTACCCTTGGGATCATAGGAAAATCCTGGTTCCAGAGCCTAGAGAGTTGCCTCCTGGTACCTCTCTGCCAATATAAACAGTAGCCTGGGGAGGATCACCTAGCTTCTCTAGGCCCAGCTTTGTTTTACATAACAGTTAGGTGAGGAGATCTCTTCCCTTCTGTCTGTATCCTAGGGCTTCCATTTACACTTTGGCTGGCTTACATGTGGAGACCCATCATATGACAGTCTTGACGTACAATTCAAGACCAAGGATGAGCCAAGAACAGGTGCCCTGCCTAGGAGCTAACTCCTTGATTTACAGGCATGGCGTCTACACCTCATCTCCTGCACTTACTGGCTTTATAATACCTCGTAAAGATAGAAAAAAAAATACAGGGAAAAAATTTATAAGTCAAGTAAGACTCATGGCTAGACTACAGTAGGCTTTCCAGAAAATGCTAAGCACAAAGCAGGTGGCTTAGTTATTTTGAGAGTAAGAAAAATGATCAACGCAAGGCCAAAACTCTTGCTTGGGTAAAATAGTATAAAACAGCAGATGTCAAGGAGATGCTCATCAGCAACTCTTTGTTCTTAATGTGGGAAACTGAAGCAATTCTTAAAGGCAAAAGACATAAAGAGGAAAACCCAAGTCTCTAGGCTCTTGAATACCACAGTGTCTACAGGAACTTAGAGGCTGTTAAGCCTTGAGTTGAAAAAAGTGATTCTTGCCTAGGGAACAGTTTAAGAAAGACCTCCAAGCTTTCTCACAATCTTAACTGTAAATCTATCCAAAGGCTAACTTACTAAATAACACCGATAAACAATAAAGGAGTAGAGAAAGAAAAGATCTTGTGGGACTTGGTTATGGCTTTACTGGAAAGGGGAAAATGGATGCTCTCTGGAGAAAGAGCAACTGAGGCATCTCAAAGGGGTGAAGCAATGGGAAAGAGGAATGAAGAAACAGTTCCACAGGAAGGGGACCAGGAGACAGGCTGGCTGGAGCAGAAAGCCCCAGGCTGCAAGGCTTTCCATTCTGTGTCTGGAACTCTTGAGACTCAATAACTATCTTTCCTCATTGAACTCAGCCTGAAAACAACAGCATGCCCCCCGGTTTCACATCTGCCCCCCGGTTTCATCGTCTCATCTTCTCAGAATCAGTGACTTGAATATGCTGTATCGGAAAGTCTACATGCTGGGGGTTTTTAGATCCATAGATTTTTTGCATCCTGACCTGTGAGTGTGGATTTTTATCACAACCTTCAGATGTTTTGGGATGATCAGATTTAGCATTTTATTATAAAACCCAAGTGCTTTTTTCCCCTTGTTGAGACTTTCAAGCCCTTCCTGCCTTTCAAGTATAGGGAAGGCTGACTTTGGTGGATCACCATTCAGAGAATTATAACAGCGCTCTAGCATTACTGCATGTAAATGCAGGTGGGGGGGGGGGGCCTGTCCAGTGACAGTGGCTGCCAAAGTACAACACACATTACAAGTGACAACAGATGTCTCTAACAGAGCTTCCTACTCACCCTCCCTCCAACGCTTATCTGGGCAAGAGCCAGGAGGGATTCAGTTCAACTGGCCTCTTAAAGGACTTTGAGCCCTCATCAGCTTCAGAAGCAACTTGTACCAGGTACAGCAAAAAGAGCACCAAATTATTTCAGCAGCTCAAAGATTCTATGAACGCAAGAGGTTTAAATAATTTATATTTTCTATAGCAACACGAAGTGATTAAAGCTACTTTTTCCTGATAAAATCTCACTCTTTACATATGGGCAAAAACAAGAGGTGGCTCTCAAGCCATTTATATATATTCTCCCAGGTGATATTTCCACTGAAACCAAAGATAAGGTTAGCAATGGTGAATTGTTTTTTTTTTTTTTTTTTTTTTTTAAAAAGAAGAAGAAAAAGAAAAAAGATTTTATTTTTTGCTCAGAAAAATGGATTCAGGGGCCCTCCCTGGTGGCGCAGCGGGTTAAAGCACAGCACTGAGAATCTAAAGCCGCTTCCGCATGAGTTCGATTCCCGCCTGCCCCGGAAGGGACCACATGGCGTGGCAGACCTCTCCTGACCCGCCCGCTGCTCCCCTCAGCAGTGTACTTCGTCGATCTGCCTGTTCTGTTCCCCACTCTGTCTCTGGTGAAGCCTCTTGCCGCTCCTGAACCTCTGGCCTATACCCCAGTTCTGTATGCACAAATAAATAAATCTTAAAAAAAAAAAAACAAAAAAACGGATTCAGGCCAGAGGTCAGAGGTACAGGAGGTGAGAGGATTCATCAGAGACAGAGTGGGGAGCAGAACAGGCAGATCTACTGAAATACACTGCTAGGCTATGTGGGTCACCTGCCTGGCCAGGACTGAACTCAAACCATCGTGGTGGAGGTAAGTCATTCTTTTTGCATCCTGTTCCTTCCTCACATCAAAGGATAATCACTCCACTTGGGTTTAAGCTCCAGCTCTGTCCTGTCTTCTCGGTTCATATAATCAATTACCCATTTTCTCTGATGCTTTTTCACCCAGCTTTTTCCTTTCAATTAGATCCTACCCAATAAGGCACTCGTAGTGCACTGGTGAACATAGCTGCCTTCCACTAGCTCCCACAATTTCACATCTACCAGTCCTACCTTAAAGACTGTGCCCCAGTCTCACATGTCTCTATCCAGTTTAGCCTTCACTGGCAAAATTAAAATTGTCCTCTAGTGTTTCATCTCCTATTCTCTTTGTAGCCCATTCCAATCTGGTTTAGCTCTAGCACACGCTGAAACAGGTCTAGTTCAGTAATGACCTCTTGGTTGCCAAATTCAAAGGAGAATTTTTTTCATGCCTTATCTTATTTGACATCTTGACAGTCTCTCTCCATAACACTTCTTACCTTGGGCTTGCAACCAAAGCTCTCCTTTTCTGCCACGGCCCCTGTCTCTCTGCCGGCTTGTCTTCCTCTGCCTGTTCCTTAGTGTTCAAGCTCCTCAAAGTTTGAACCAGGTCCCCTTGTCTTGTTACTCTACCTCAGAGGTCAAATGCCACATTATCCATAGAAGCAGGCAAGTAATACAATTAAGTGAAGCAGAGTCAACATTCACTTCCTTCTTAACGCTATAATTTAAAACACAGCAGAAAGAGCAAAGATAACTAACTGGCAACGGACTCTGCACAGCAGGGTTAGACGACAATAGGGTAGGTACAGACTGTAACAAAATAGAGTACAGATATCCCTACTTTATTAGTAATTAGCTTAGCATAAGCCAGATGTCCTGACTTACATATAAAAACACTTTTTTTAATTGTGGCAGCTGCCACAATTAAGCTTTCTCTGGGATGTAAATAAAAGAAATCAGGGTTACCCAAAAGGAGAATGTATTGAAAAGCCTAGAGGTACAATTTGATATTATGCTTAATGGCTGTGGTCAGGAGCAATTTCTCTATCTGAATTCCCTTTCTCCTATTCTTCAGATGAGCTTTCCCCTAAGGCAACAAAGCAGTTGCTATATCTCAGATAGCCTACATTCAGCCATTCTGCATTAGCCACTAAGCAGAAAGCCAACCCCATCTTCCCCCAACAGTCTCGCAATTCCCTCTGATGGGTCCAGCATAGGCTACTGAGCTATTCTGAAACTCAACCATAGCGGGTGTGCAACATGGAGAACTGGCCAGTCCTGGAACACACACTTGATTGAAGTCAGAGGTAGAATTTCATCTAAAACATGAGATCTGAGGTACAAGGATGGGAAATTTCCTAAAAGGAAATTAGGGTGTTGCTACCAAAAGAGAAATAGATCCTGGGCAGCCAAAAACACCCGTAAACATGCTACAGCAACTTGTTCAAATATTTTTAAAATACCACGCAGGCCAAATGAAACAGGTTTGCTGGCTGCTGGTGGCTTGTCAACCTCCAGTTCCAATCCTCCTTTCTCTACTCGTTTCCTAGGTGATCTCATCCAAAACGGCACCTCCATTTACCATCTCAATACCAAAATGCCACACTGCTGTCTCTGACTCACAAATTCAACTGCCTACTCAACATCTTGGATACCTCAAATGCTTCTCAAATTCTACTTGTTGAAAATGGAATGACTGCTGTCACCTCACACTGCCCTCCCAGCCCAGCCAAAGCTGGCCTTCCTCAGGGCTTACTGCTGTGGGTGGGGAGCAAGAGGGGGAGACAAGAACAAAAAATGACAAAGCAGCTGTTTGGAAAGTTTAAAAAGAGCTTCCAGGAAGCCAACTGAAAGGCTGCATTGAAATTCTTTGGTTCCTTCAAATATTTAAGAAAGACAATTATTATCTTAATTCATGTAAATTTGCAATTTTCATTTTTCACCTCTACTGAATTTATCTTTATGACAGAGAGAAACAGTTGCATCATAACAAATACCAAAGGGAGAAAGACTGTCAAGGGACACCCAGTGGTGCTTTCGCCTGCTTGTTAGCACAGCAGCGGCCTTCTTTGAGGGAGCATCTGACTTGTCCAGACAACAGGCAAGGATGTTGGCAGGGCAAACATTATCCTATGCATCAAGTCTATGAAATCACTGATTGTAATATGCACCATTATTTTAGGCACCATTATGTCAGAAAGGAAAGAAACGCCACAAACTAAACCTTAACATACAATGCACTGTGAAACACATCTTGTTTTCAGATATGTTAAAATATAAACAAAAAAATGTTTGAAAATCTCTGCAGAACATTTTCATAAGCCTCATTTCTTACTTAAGGAATCATTTCTTAATTTGCACAAGCTAAAATTAATAACTGAAGAAGGACTCGCAGCCGTGGGAATCAGTTTCCTCGTCCATTTCCTCCAGCCTACTCCTGGGTCTGAATGATCTTGAGTCTCTTCTGGAGCCCTCAAAGCTCCTCTGATATAAAAATTGGTAAAGGAAAATCAGATGACATCAACTTGGTCAATGCTTTTAAATTAACATGAATTCCAAGACAGAGAATAACATAGAACTTGGCTTTTCTCTAATATTGTTAGCATACATAGTACATAGCAGATGTGTAAGAGAAAGATGACATCAGTAATCTCACTGCTAATTCAGTAAGGCCAGTACAAGCACAACCGACTATTTTAACTACAGCTCACAAAACAATTTTCACTTGGGAAGTAATATTACTGGGCATCTAGTCAAGTCAAAACTTTCATTCTTTTATAATACAATATGACATTTTGTTTCAAAAATACTTATTTGGAAAGGTGCCATGCTATTCCTAATTGCCGCATAAACTAATGCAAAGTGGATGTGTAAGCTTAGTATTCTAATCAGCCTGTAAAAGAAGTCTTTTGATTTCAACATCCAATATTCATTAAGAAGAAATTTCTTGCAAAAGCCAAGAAATTTGGTGCGTGGGACATGAATAAGATGGAACAGTCTTAATTCATGATAAAAAATATTTTAATTTAAATCTGTTATACCTTTTGTGTTCCGCACAGCACCTTGAGCAGTGTCTTAAGCATAAACTCTGCCTAATACACACAGGTGACAAGATACACAGTCAGGAGGATGACAGTCCCTCTGCCTTGGTACATATTCCCTCTTGCTAGGCCTATGCTAATGTAGAAGGAGACACGGCCCAGCAAATTCTTGGTGTTCCCTAATGGAGTCCACCTGTGTGACAAAAGCACATCAAGTTTAATAATGGAAGCTGTCAAAGAGCTGACAGTCTAATCAGTGGGCACAAACATAAAAAATATCCAGGTGACAGATCACCTTCAAATATGCTTAGTGACAGAGCAAACAGTAACAAGTATTAATAGCATGTCCAAGCAGCAATAGATGTAGAATTAGGAGCACAGGTGTATGCAGCTACTAGATATGACCTTGGACAAGTCAATTCTCTGAACTTGGCCCATTACCTATCCTCAGGGAAACTGCAAAAGACATTCAGGCATGAAGAAATCTTTTGCAAACCCTCAAGCACTATAATAAAAAGTATAATTATAGATACAAATAAAATATCTTATTGTTCAGGTCACTGCAATGGCTTCCTTTTAAGAGAAAGAGGGCTTTCTAAAATGTAAACTTGATCATTTACCCCCAGGCTGGAAGACTCCCTTATCACCAAAGGATAAATCCTCCCACTCTTTACCTTGATAAAGCTCTTAAAAACTGGCTCACCTGCAGTGCCATCTCCAGTGTCACTTGTCAAAGACCACAGGAGGCATCTAATGTTCCCTGAGTATCCATTTGTTGTGGCCTTTGCAGTTTTGGTACAGAATCTAGTTGTGATTATTCTCCTGTACCCAGGGCACCGGAAACTGCTAGCTAGTACAGGTCCTTCCACATCATCACATAGCTTTGAGCTTCTCCAGTTCAAGGAGCATCAGTACTTTGCTCCTCCCATACTTATCCAAGGCTCACCTACAGCAGCAACCTCGAGTGACAAGCCAGGGAGATCCTCATTTGCATACCATAAAAAGAATGTGCCAAGAGGAGAATCTCTAGGGAAGGCTGTCAGTTGAAAAAAAGGCCAAGCAGTCCCAATAATACAACAGATCCACATCTCTTAAGCAAATCCCCCAAGGGCAGAAATGTTTTTGGAATTCAAACATTCTGACATGTTGGAAAGGTAGTAAGTACCTCATCCTCTCAGGAGATCAGCTGAAACACAGTAACACGTATACAGTGAAACTTAATAACTGTGGAGAAACAATAAAATAGACACTTCTTCATTCAAGTCAGATCTTACCATCCCATGGGCTACAGAGTTTTCAGAGCCTTTGGGATTCTGGAATTAGAAAAAAGGGATGGTGGACCCACGAGACCTGATTTATATACATAGCTCTTTTGTGTGTATTTGCTCAGAAAATCATCTGCAGGACTGACCTATAGTTAGGTAAGCAAACACAGATGCTTCACACCCAAACAGCAAAAGACAAGCTATAAAATACTTGGAGAGGAAGCGGTGTAAAGTGGTCATTTTCACTGCAGCGGCACTGGAGAGAGAAGGGACACAAAGCCCAGGAAATAAAGGTCTGAGTAATTTTGCGAATAAATAAATATGGGTAGGCACTCCTACCACTGATTTCCAAATGATTCTTCAACTATAGTGGCAGGAAGGCACACATGGAAACAATGGCATTCATGCACCCGAATTAAGCTGTCTCAGACCAACCTGACTTGCTTCTATAGCAAAACAGAGGCAGCAATACAAGCCACCTGCTCTCCAGGAGGCAGGAAGGAGGCAAGTGGTGCTTTTTGGAAATAAATACACAGCCACCAATGTTTGCATATATTCTCTCAAACATCTGATTCCTAAGTAATGCCTCATGAAAATTTTGTTTTTGTTTCAGAGCCAAATGCTGGCAGGAGTAAAACTTTCTCTGAGAATCTCACAAATGCTTTCCTTTCTAAAATGAAGCATTGCAGAAGTAAAAGGAAGATGGAGAATGCATAACCCTATTTCCAATGAATTCTAACATCTGGACAGTCATTTTGTATTTATCTACGAATCTCAAAGTTCATATGCTTCAGGGAACAGGAGTATTCTGCCTCAGAACATTTGTCACAGGCACTGCTGGATCCTATCACACACTAGAGGCCAATTACAACAGCAATAGCTACCATTTACCCTACTGAGCCCTCACCACATACAAAGCAAGAAGGCGAGCTCGTTGAATGTCTCAATTAATCCTCCCATTAGTCGTAGAGCCTACTTCAAGGGTTGTCATCCTTTTTTAAATGCAGGAAAACGGAATCTTATGATAGTGACCCTAGGTCTTTTAAGACAAGCCAGATGACTCTGGTGAGAAGGTAATGTCATCACTTGCCAATTACAGGCTTCCCCTGCTATCTGAAAGTGTGTTCCTATTCAACCTTTCAAAAATCAAAATGACATTATAGGAGCAATTACCATTAATTAATATGGAAAAAATTTTGAGCTTTTCCAGACCCCCCAACATAACCTACCAAGTCATACCAAATAAAACCTAAAGTAGTACTAACATACAGGAATGACTTGATGAACATGCTTAGCAGTGCTGCTCTCCACAATGAACATTACCCCTAGAATGGTGTTCTAAAACGAATGCTAAATGTGATTTTCTTTTCACTTTTCATCATAAAAGCAAAATCCTTGGATTTCTTTTCAGTGAGCTGAAACATACCCTGATGCAGGTTTTTCAAGACAGTGAATTAGTGGGACACAAATTTTCACAGAACAGGGGATACCTGTACTTGGGTTCTGTTCTGAAAAAAAAAATGACAGCACTTATTCCCACAGCACACACTTATACACCCAACTATTTACTTTTAGCAGAGACACCATGGAAAGAATTGTGTCATCTACACCTCAAACCATGTACCCCAACTAAAAATGGTCTCCTTTCTTTACCCCTTTCTTTCTTCCTCCTGACCCCTCCCTTTTCAAGTGTTCTGAGTGAGAACTGCCTATGTTCCCAACCTCTTTGGAACATCTATCTGATATCAGGCACCAGGTTAAAGAAACAAAATGAACAAGTTACCACCCCATCCTCAAATACTCAGTCTACACATGCAAGCAAGTAAGCATATTTGAGCATGAGAAGTTGTATTTGACGCAGGCATAACACAGATCTATTCTGCTTCAGGGCAGAAGTTCAATGGTCACAGATGGCTTCAAAGAAGTGATACTCTTTGAATGGGTCTGAAGAGTAGTTGCAAAGATACATGATGGACAAGGAAGAGAAAGGTATTTTGACAAAAGAATGAAAATGAGTATCATTTAACAATGGGGAAGAGACAAGGGCCAAAAGAAGGGACCTGGTCAGGACAGCAGCAAAGATGAACCAGCCCCAGCCCCAAAGCCCAGTCATACGTGACAGCCTGACCATCACACCCTGGCCTAAGAGAGAGGGGAGGAGAGGACTTGGCGGCAGTGACAGGGTGATGACTGAACAACTTCAGAAAGCCAGGTCTCATCAAGTCACCTGGACAGTCTGGCCATCTACCCAACGCACTCCTAATTCCCTCTTCGTTCCTTAATTCTCACCACAAGTTCCATGGGTTCTAAAAAATAAATATCTTGCCCTATATCAGACCAACATCTGCCAATTAACTGTGACCTTGAGTTGACGAGCTCTTCATCTTCAAGATATGCCCTCATCTTCAAGGGTGCTTCATTCAGAGTGGTAGCTCTGAGAAAGCATGGGAGGGGGGAGGAAAGAGGGTGGAAAGAAGCTCACTGAGCTTGGGAGGGGAAGAGAACGGATTTCAGGCAGAGCTTTGAAAGAGCAATAGCAAGATCACAGATCACCACTCACAGAGCTTCAAGATCCTTGAATACCAGGGCACAAGAAATACACTCAGTGTTGCTGGGTTCTTATCTACTCCTCCCGGGCCTTTGAAGCAGGAATTTCCCTGTTTTCTGAAATTGCCATAACCTGTCTCCCTCTGATTCATGGACTTCCATCTCCTCTTTAAACAAGAATAAAATCCTGTTGCTCTATAACATGCTCTTTATTTTTAATGATAGTGAATTTAAATGAACTGTTTCAAAAATTTTTCTGACACTATATTATGTGAGAGTCAGAAACATCCTATGTCCTACACAAACTCAGAGTGAAAAAATCACCAGGGCAAGGATTCACCCCTCAAAGACCAAGACAACAACAAAAAAGGGCATTATGTTTCAATACCAATGATGCTCCTCCTTGTGGAAATTTGGCCAGTCCTGACATAAGCTATTGGTAGACGGAATTATTTATCCCTGCATACAAGTAAATATTGCAAAATTCAGTAAGTACTATTTATAAAGCTATACATTTTTATATGAATTTGAGAATAAGACAGTCATCACTTAGTTCTGTCCTTGTACTGAATCAATTAAAGCTCTGGTTATCCTAAAACAAGAAAACAACTTTGGAGAGAGAATGACCTTAACTGAAAGTTAGATTTTTTAAATGAAGGATCTTCGAAATAGTTTAAAGTCCTAGAAAATTAGTGTAAACCGAGGAAACAATTGGGCTTAAGAGTCCTGGGCTGACTGATTCCTGGTGGAAGTACCATCTCAGTATCCTTCCCTGTGAAATGGACCACTGAGGGAGATGAGCATGTGGAAGTGAAGGAAGGCAATGGTTAATTAGATACTGAGGGCCTTATCCCTTTTCCCCCCAAAAAGCTACAATAAATTTTATGAAACACAGAGAATAGATCCTTTCTAGAAGAGAATTGTCTATTTCAACTAAGAGATAAAAGCTTTAGAAACAAATCAAAGAATACGATTTTTTTTAATCAAAGACAATAAAAAGGCTCCAGTCATTCGGCACAAAAATAAACTCCCATTTTATGAAATAAAAATGACTAAGTGTCACAGAGTTATTTTTGAAAGATACCTATATGGATCTTTCAAGCAAGTTTTCCCCTCCATTTTGTGCCCTCTAATGCACAGGAAAACAAGGACAGTTTGTCATGTGCTATGGTTTCCCATCATCTCTAGGTATTACAGGGCCTCGTGTTTCTCAACGTGCTTAGGACAACAGGGAAGCACCACAGATAGAACAGCCATGAGGTCACTCCTGGGCCTCAGAAAGTCTAGGAAACATCGGCTGCCACGTAAGGGGTAAGACGGATGATGGTATCACTGAGTTCCAAGAGAAAGCAGAGTGGAGAAAACAGAACACACGCATAGGCAAAAGCCAAAAGGAGTTCACTAGTGTTCCGGGCTTCTTGGTGTAACAGGTGGAAAAAACCAAGAGGCTTGAAACATCAAACCTATAAGACAATGGAGGTGAATAAGAAGCACACAGACCAACTCTAGGAAATCCCCCAGAACAAGGTCATCAAGGTCACCAGCAGAGTGAAAGCATCCCCACCCACAGGAGGATGTGGGATGCTGCCCAACACAACCACCACCCAGAATTATCCTCAGCCCACCCTACAGGGTTTGCAGGATCCCCCTCTTGCATAGTCTACTCTGAGGATGAAGACGAGGAGGTCATTTGTCCTCAGCTGACAAGTCCTTCTGGCTGAAGATCTGAAGGGTTTAGTCCAGCATAAATGAAGAAAAAAAAAAAGAGTTCTGAGAGCAGAGAGGTTTTAAATGATCATAAATACCTGCTGCATTTCTCTCGATGCAACTGTATATACCTTTTGGGTCCTAGTCCAACTATGAAACTTTTCTCTTGTCCAAACTACACCAACCGGTATACTATCAGTGAAGTCTTTTTTGCAAAAATACATTTCTTTTCAAAATCTGCTATAATCAACTACCTATGCTGTGTTCACCTAAACAGCCCACAGTAAACCACTCCCTACAAAGACGTGTCCCATCTTGCCTCTTCCCGTATCCACTGTCTCAGGAGCGACCCCAGCTCTGCCAGCCCCTCCAACCCTCACTGCTTCAGGTCTGCAATGTAGTCAAGAGCCTGACGGGAGTCAAATGTGGATTCCAGAACAGGGATAACTTCTCTGCATCTTGGTTTTCGTGAAATGGAGCAAATGAAGCATCTAAGTAATGGAGTTGGAAGAATCTACAAAATGTTCTTCTTAGCACAAGGTCTGGTATACTCCACATGCACAGTGCTATTTGTATATTTCAGAGCATATAAAGTAAGCCTTGGGTAGTCACTAATGTGAGCTCTTCACTCTCCAACCAAGAGGCACATAGATGCATGTATACACATGTGCACATACGCATGCTCACGTGTGTATATACACTGTGCATGTACCTGTGAGTATACACACATGTACATATTATGCATGTATGTGCATATGTAACTTCACAGAACATGTTGCATGTAAAGAGACCTTGGACACTGGTACCTGGAAGGACGTGGCTGCTTCAGGGAGGCAGTGTTCTGGCACTGACAGCGGGACATGACCTACATCTCAGTTAGGCATCCAGGAACTAGTCATTAGTTACACCCACTCAAAAAATCAGGATGTGGGCGAAGCTTTACTCCTCCTATCACAATGCATATCTTATGTTTACAGAGTGCACTGTAAAATTCAAAATACAAAAGCACTATTTATAAGCTCCTTTCTTTTGGCAGGAGGTGTATATAAGTTGTGACATCCACCAGCCACGCCCAAATCTGAGGCATGCAAATTGCACTCAGGGATAGGGTCACATATGGCTAAGAAAACAGGGAAAGGGGCCCATCAGGTGTTCACCACCAGGGGACAAGTGCTCTGTAGTAACACCAGTTCTTTGTACCTGCTCTGGAAACCTCTAGAGGAATTCAGTGGCAGGAAAAGGAATATCTTACCAAGACGCTTTGTATTAAATATCCTAGCATTTTTTCCCCTCCCACTTCATTTTATCCAGGGAAAGTTGTGTGAAAATGAATGAAATAAAATTTGAATCTATATAGAAAATGATTTGGTTATCTGGTTACCCACAATTCAGGGCCTTGCCCTGAAAACCAAAACTGTGTAGGAATATAAGATGCTAAGAATCAAGAAACCACCAAACAAAGAAACCATTCTACTGTGCAACTGCAAGAAGTCCAGAAACTTCCTTGTTACTGCTTTGAGCCAGGAAAACAGGTTGTAGCTTCTGCTTCCTATATACTCAGGTTTTAGACAACATTCCCAATCTCGTCCCTGTCCGGGAGTCGGGGGGAGGGGGAGAATCAAGCCTTGGGGACCTTCTAGTGTACCACCCTGTCTTTCCCAGACCTTCCTATCTCAGGGGCAGCAGAATGCCCATCGTCCACCTGAAAGCAATTGGCCCAAGGCATTCTTTTCAGGGACAATTTCTGAAGGTCTTTAGGGCACATAAAGCTATTAACCTCTGCTGTTTGAAGGGGAGGGAAGAACACTGGAACCATGGTGATGCCTCATGAGTGCTATGGTTATGGGAAAACTATGGGGACTACCTTTGAGGGGAGAAATCAAATATTGCCCAAAAGTAAACAGCAATGTGAGAAAATAAATAAAAGGAAAAACCTACTCTGTTTCAAAGAAATCTAATGAATGATTGAGGTGAAGAATACTGAAGAAGTGAGCAATAACAGCCGGTCTTTACTGATCAGATTTTATAGAGTGCACTCTGAAAAGAGATTTTCTTTCTTTTTTAAACGATTCATTTATTTATGCATACAGACTGGGGGTACAGGCCAGAAGTACAGGGATAGTGAGAGAATCCACCAGAGAGAGAGTGGGGGAGCAGAATAGGCAGATGGACGAAGTACATTGCTGAGGGGAGCAGCGGGGGGGGGGGGTCAGGAGAGGTCTGCCGCGCCATGTGGGTCACCTCCGGGGCCTGGGATCAAACTCACACTGAAGCGGCTGCACCTAGCTTGCAGTGCTGCATCCTAACCTATAGGGCCACCAGGGAGGGCCCTGAAAAGACGTTTTTCTATACAGAATATAGTTTCTGATAATGTTCAGCAACACATCTTAACATGCAACAGCAACACGTCTTAAAGTGGTGCTTGCCCATCTGGGGGAAAAGGTGCAGAGACAGGAAGGCCTGCAGGTCAGTCCAGGGGTCCAGGCAGGACACCCAAGGCCCTGAGGGTTCCCACAACTAGGAGGGGTCCAGCAATTGAGTTTGGAAAGAACAAGTGCCCTGCAGCTTGACTCAGAATTTTACCCTCAGAGCCCCATGAAGCAGCCTCCTGATTCACTGCACTGAATTCTGAGAGGTGTTGTGCTGTTTCCCCAAAATCAAACACCGATCCAAAGAGCATTTTGAAACCAACTAAAAATATCCCAAACAATAGACACAAAGGGATTCCAAAAATGTTTTCAGCAACCCTTGCAGGGTTGGTTTACAATCTTCCAGAATGAATTCCACAACAGGCAACCTTATTTGTAGGTTAAGAGCCTTGAAGCTTTCAGGTGATCTCATAACTTTGCCATTGCCTTGGGTCCCCTACTCTGGGACTCCCCAACTTTTCAAGCAAATTCCCTCCCAAGAATTGTATGTGCCTCCAGACCCTCATCCCACCATCCTGCTGTCTCCTCCTCCTGGGTGGGGTGGCATGAGGAGGGGGAAGAAGGTCACAAATTATGTCTTTGGGGTTTCCCTGTTGACCTAAGGCTTAAGTCTCAGAGCTATCCCGCTATCACCACAAAGGTGTGAGTTTGATCCCTGGCCAGATTGCTGACCAAAGGGTGCAGCAGACCTCTCCTGTCTCACCAGCTGCTCCCCTCAGCAGAGTGTTTCAGTAGATCTGCCTGTTCTACTCCCAAATAAACGTTTAAAGAAAAAAAGAAATGAAGTGATATCGAAGACAATTAATACCACTGACAAGTGCCCCCCACCCCACCACCACGACAGAATTCTAAAGCTTAACATAGTGTTTCTATGGACATCTCACTATGCTTTAAAAGTAAAATAAATACTACTGAATAACAGGCAAAAAACCTTGACTCTACCCAGGAGGCGATATCCAAGTGCGGCTATACCTGTGACTAGACTTTAAACTTCATGTGGCAAGAGAAAAACAACTTAAACTCACACCACATGATTTTGATATGATAGCCAAAAACTGGAAACAACTCAAAAGTCAAATGTCAGTAATTATGGTTTTTATAAAGGAAAATACAACACAGCCACTACTCCATGCACAGACCCAGGTGAGTCTCACAATGTTGAGGGAAAGAACTCAGAAACAGGAGGGAGCAAAAGGATATGTGTGTTTATGTAAAACTCGGTAGGAGGAAAAAGTGATCCTGGTGTTAGCAGTCAGGAATGCTCGGAGAGGGGGTGACTGGAAGTGGTGAGGGCCTGAATATTGGGGGCTATTTCTTAATCTGCATTAAGATTCTACTGACCTGTTGACAGAACAGCAAATCATTCACCTGTACCCATGTAATTTGTGCTGGTCTGTATAAATGTCAAACATTTACAAAAGTTTTTTTTTTTTTTTTTTTTTAACAAGCAAAACTATCCAGATGCTTCTTCCTGTGCAAAGTTAACAGGGCCAATCTGAAGTCATTGCCCACTGACGTAAATTTATTCAAGCATCCCCCTGAGCGTAAGGAGCAAGAGCTGCAGGTCGTTCTCCCGCCCCAGGCCTGCTCCCCTGTCACTTGTGACCCGTGGTCTCAGAGAGCAGAGCTTCTCTCATGTATAGAAAACAGCTGGATAATTATGAAACTCAAATGAGATACAATGAGAGCTATTCGTAAACTATAAATTGGTATTCTAATACTGGTTCTTAGGAAGTTATGGCATACCAGAACAGATGGGGTTGGAAAGCAGGGGAATGAGGAGACTTATGCAGATTTTGAGGAGCTCTGAGGGGTGTTACTTCAAGAGTTTTAGGAGTCAGTAGCTAAGTTCATTACAAATTTCATTTTAATTCAAACAGGAGTTATTATACTTCTCATTCTCACAGCTGCATCACTATATCCTCTCTGTAATATGCTTTCCATCATAAATGGAAGCGCTTTTCAGCTCACATTTGAAAATAACACTTTTCATTCTGAAAGCACCACACTTTACCGTCTGTTAGTCACACTCCTCACTCCGTCTCAAGCTTCTCCCTATCTTCATGCAATTTCCAGTTTCTTGGAGTGTGTCTCTCTGGATGTCATAGGCCTCTCTCTTGGTCCCAGATTAGAAGTTAGGTCGAAAGAGCCAAGACAGTGCTTTGAGTAGCAGGCCTGGCCTGACCCAGGCTCACAGGGCCTTGGTTCAAGGACTAGCAGCTTCCAGGCTCCTGGAAGCCTGTTAGAAATGCAGAACCCCAGGCCTCCCCTCAGACCCAGTAAAATAGAAGCTGTGCCTTAACCGCATGCCCAGGAGAGTCACACATATACAAAAAGGTTTGAAAGGCACTGACCTGTCACCAGGCAGTCTCAGAGGCCCAGGGCTAAGGTCACAGCGTTGCCCAGGTAACAGAGTTCCTTTTAAACAGCCCCAGTTTAGGCCCCAGCCTGTGTGAATGAGCCCTGGTGCCTTATCTGCTACTCTGGTTTCCAAACTCAGAGTCACGTTTTTCTGGAACATGGGAGCACACAGAGGATAAGGGAGGTGAAAAGAAGGGAATTAGAAAGCCTTGTCTGCTCTCATTTCTCAGGAAAGTCTCAGGAGGAGAGGAGCAGGGGTGGGGAGTAAAAGAAGTAGAACATTTGAGCGTGGAAGCAGAGGACAGGGGAGTGATCAGTGTTGAGCAGAGTCTGAAACAGATACCCAGTTTACCCTCAGTTCTGTCACACAGAAGCTGCAGGACCTCACAAGAGACATAAGACCTTTCTCTGCCTCAGTTTTTCTCAGCTGTAAAATAGGAATAAGTAACAGTCCCTACCTCCCAAGAGCATGTGTTTATAAGGTGCTTAGGCCCACAATCCTCTCTGGGAAAAGGTTAATAACAAAATAATAGACTGAAAGAAATTTAATAGACTGGGCTGAGTGTTAATCCTAAATAACATATAAGAAAGGAAGGATTCGAACCCCCAAAAACTGGTTTCAAGTGTGTGTGCGTGTGTGTGTGTGTGTGTGTGTGTGTTGGGGCATGGGTGGAGGGGAATCCCAGAAGAGGCAGCTGTCCAGCCCAAGGTAATTTTATTGATTCTCTTTTCTATGCCAGAATAACTAGGCCCTAGGGATATAAAAATGAAGATGCCTGCTTGGGAGTTCAGTCTAGTGGGGTTTGAGAAAGGCTGTTCACAAACAAGGTGACTGAGTTCATGATTCCTTGTTTCGGTTTTTAAAATCACCACCAGATACAACAGAGTGGGTGTAGCTGGCATTGTCAATCAAGGACTTGATTAAAACGCCATTTTCTGGTAGGTAAAACTGGGAAATTTTTCCATTGATTAGCTTTGAGCTCTTTGTATATGCACAAACTTTCTACCTTCAAGGACTGTGGTTTTGTTGTTGTTGTTTGTAAGGACATAATTTTATAAGACTAACTTCAGGAACACCCAGTTTTATACACCCAACTCCTTCTAACAGCAGGACTGTTTCCTTATTGCTACTGACTGATAGGGTAGATTAAATCCTTCAAGAGTAATATTAACTTCTCAACCAGCAGCTACTACTGGCTTTCTCCTTGACTGAACCAGACAATTATTCCTAGGTGCCAAAGCAGAGAAGGTCTTGCTAACACAACCTCTCTGGCCAAGATAGTGAGCAGCAGCGGATATGAAAAGCAGATCACAGCGCATATACCTCAGAAACCAGCTTGTGGGTATTAAAAGCGACTAGATCACAGAAACCAGATTGCCTCAGAAACCAGCTGGTTCCCACTTTGACATGACACCCCCACTTCCACCTTCTGGAAGGACATTAAGTGCCAGTGAGTATATTAGGCTTTTAGCTACACAAAAATGTCGGATGATGGTACAACACCTATTTAAACACTTGGTGCTGGCACTGAACATAGTGAACAATCTTATTTTCTTCAGAGTCATCAAGCATTAAAGACTCTCACTTATCTCCAATCCACAAAACAGTCAAACAAAATGGGGAAACAGGGGCTCCCAGGGGGAAAGTACCCTCCTGTGGGAAGCAATGGGGTTCAGGCGGTGAAGACTGGAACTCATCTGCTCTACTGCTCTTACAGTTTTGTTGAAATCTTAAACTGTTTGTATCTATTGTTTCTCAGAAGAAAGTGAAAAGGATCCTTCAACTTAACTGAAGTGTAAACAATCATCTGTTATTTCCTCCCACTTCAAATGATGACAAAGGAGTCAGAAAGAGAACACAAGTTAACAAGCTGCGCTCACCTGGTGTAACAGGGGGCAAGCACTTACTCATCTAAGCAAGCATGTAGTACGGAGCACTGTTCAGAGCGGTGCATCATCTTGGGGTTCAAGTGTCCACGTGCATGCTATTTACTTGAGCCCCACCCAACCCCATAGGGCAGGCTGGCAGGAATTACTGGTCCTGAAGAGGGCACAAGGCAAGGCTCCAGGTAGGGGAGTGCAGCCAGGGCCTGGGCTTATCTCCCAAGTCCCCCTCCCTTGTTCCCCATCCACCTGATTCAATACAACCTCCCCAGGCTTAACAGACACAAGAGAGGCCCACATTTTCTGAAGTCAGCAGTGAAGCAAACATTTTCTACCCCATCTCTAGAAACATTCACTCATGCTGCTCCTGGAAGTCAGTGGTCTGCATCTCAGCTCCCAGCCCATGCTCTGGTCTTCACAAGACAAAGGTCAATGAGGGAGGCAGAAGGTGGCCATGGGCAGGGAGACCACACCGAGCAATGCAGCACCACTGGGCAACTCAGCATGGCCATCTGGTTCCATTCTCCTTTGCTTCCCAAAGAAGAAACCAACTCCATCCAAGGAAGTAGAGTCAAAACCCAACATCTTGGCACAAAGAGTTAAAGCACAGCACTGCAAGCGAGCTGTAGATGCTTAAGTTCTGAGTTTGATCCCCGATCCCCATCCCATGACCCGCATGGCACGGCAGACCTTTACTGACCTTCCCAATGCTCCCCTCAGCAGTGTACTTCGTCGATCTGCCTGCGCTGCTCCCCACTCTGTCTCTGGTGAATCCTCTCATGCCCCACACCTCTGGTCTGTACCCCAGTTCTGTATGCATAAATAAACAAACCTTTAAAAAAAAAAAAAACCCAACATCTTGACTAAGATTTAGCCAGACTTAGGTATGAGACTAGCACAGTGGTGTCTTTACCAAAACTGTGGTGATCTGAAAACCAATAAACAAAATAATGTCACCATGGGGACTAAGATTCAAAGCCTTCTCTTATATCCTCCCCATGGCCCCAAATATCAAGACCTCTTCCCCTTGGCTTTCTTCCTGATACTTTTCCCTTCATTCTCACCCTGGAGTCCTTAGCCCCTTTGGGGAAAAAGGCAAATAATATTTACCCTTCTGGGCAATTCTCCTAAGACCCTTCCCTACGAGCCAAACCTAACTCTATTCCTACAGAGACAGACACTGTGGCCCAGGGGCTCAATACCTCGCCAGCCACACAGCCAATCAGTGGTGGGGCCACCTTTCACTTTCAGCTCTGTCCTGCTCAAAGCATCTGCTCCATACTGTATTAACATCTCTCACAGTGACCCAAGCATCAGCCCCAGAGACAGCATGTTAGGATTTCAGGCCCCAACCCAGGCCTATTGAGTCAGAGTCAGCATTTGAGCAAGATTCCCAGATGCCTCCTGCATAAGAGTTTGCTCAGAAGCACAGAGACATCACATTGCTACAGAGAAGAGCCGGTGGGGACAGGATGGGTCCCATAACCTGTTTCAGTGCTGCAAAACTTACTGGACCCAGATATGCTGATGCTTGTGTAACCACGTGAACCTGTTTATTAATACTTAACTGTATTAATATGGGTAGTCTTGACTGAGTTCCACAAACACATTTGAAGACAACACTGAAATATCCACCACAGTCAAATCTTAAGGGAGAAGCCGGACAAGTTGCCCAGTCAGCATGAGCCTGGTGGTGGATCACAACAAGAAAGGCTAAATATGGAATTAATCTGCACAGGGAAGTCCAAGAAACACACTCTGGAGTTGAAGATGACAAGGCATTCACCATGAAAACTACCCCACTGACTCAAGAACAACATGGCACAAAACCTTTTTAATTTAGAGGAAGGACTTTCGCATGTAAGACTAACAAAGACAATCTAGAAAACCCAAAGACAAGCAAAGAGAAAAATTATCTAGAATTTTTTTTTTGTTCCCAAGAACAGAAAATTTAGCCTGAAAACAACACCCTATTCCTAGAACTTTCTTACCACTTTTCTTATTATACTCTTTTGGCCCCATCTTCCCTGGCCTTCTTGCTATTTTAAATTGAGATATAACTCATATATAATAAAATGCACCTTTTCAAGGTATACAATTCAGTGTGCAACTCAGTAGTAGTGTTGTACAGCCATCAACACTATCTAATTCCAGAATGTTTTCACTGACCACAGAAGAAACCCTCTTCCCATCAAAAATCACTTCCCATTCCTCCTTTCCCCAGCCCCTGGCAACTGCTTGTGTACGCTGTCACCATGAATCTGCCTATTCTAGATATTTCATCATGGAATCATTGCATGGACTTTTCAGTCTGTTTTTCTCATATAGCATGTTTGCAAGGTTCACCCATAGTGTACCATGAATTGAACAGCACTCTTTTTTATGGCTAAATTATATTCCATTCTATGAAATTTTTCTTTATCTGCTTATCAGTTGGTGGACATTGGGTTTTTCCTACTTTCTAGCAATTACGAATAAAGCTGTTATGAGTATTAGTGCACAAGCATTTGCATTCATACTTTTCTATTTTCTTAGGTATATACTTAGGAATTGTTCACGAAGTACCTGATTTTCAAACTGACTGACCTATTGAACATTTTCACGAGTTTCAACTTCTTCATACCCTTACCAAAACTTGTTAACTTGTTAACTTCTTATTACTATAACAGCACTTTTTATTATAGAATCATCCCTTCTATTTCCCTAATGACTACAATCTTAAGCATCTTCTCATGTGTTTGGCCATTTATATGTATTCTTTGAAAAAATGACTAATTAAATCCTTTACCCATATTAAAAATGGGATATAAGCCTCTTTACTGCTACCCCATAACAGTTTTTTCTGCTCTTCTTCCCAGAAAAATCTCCCCCCAAATATCCAGCATTCATCAATTGGATTATACATTCTAGTTAATCTTCTCTACCTAGAGCCAGCCTCCCTTTCTGTCCCATGCTTCCCTCATTGTTTCTAATCATAGTAGCTGAGTGCTTCCCCTCTAGTTCATTCTGTAGTCACTAGAGTTCATGTGGTACTTCAGTGAAGTTCTAGAATAAAGAAAAGACTTAGCAGGTTCTTTGGAAAACCTTCACAAATGTAATC
The DNA here is from genome assembly GCF_000260355.1 of Condylura cristata. Classification (NCBI taxonomy): domain Eukaryota; kingdom Metazoa; phylum Chordata; class Mammalia; order Eulipotyphla; family Talpidae; genus Condylura; species Condylura cristata. Next base: position 55,172,462 of record NW_004567114.1, on the reverse strand, counting down.
AATTTCACACTGTGCTAGGTTCAGTCACTTTCTTGTGTGTTCAGAAAATCATTTGTATACAGACAGAAGTACAAGTCTTCACACGCCTGCTATTGAAATGCCTCTTCTTTTCCTCTCTACAAAAGTGCTGCCCATCATTTATAATATTTTCACAGTCTGCTCTCTTCATGGAAACATTCTTAGACACCATGGCTGAAAATGGTTTCTCTCCACTCTGCAATAAAAAAAATAATCACAGTGGTGTTCACAAATCAATTAATAATCCATATTTAACAAATGCCCCTATACTTTAGGGCTATATTAGGTGAAACAGTCCATAATGGCTGTAAAATAACATTTAGAAAGGTTGGCATGTGCTAATTCATAGTGGAGTTCTAGAAGATACCCTCAAAATTTTCTGTGTTCTGGGAAACATCTAATTGAACATAGACAAGGTTTTTGGCTGCTGCTACTATAAACTGTAGTTACTTCTCAGTCTTTGATATGATGACACACACATTAAGACTCTCTAAGACGAGAAACACTAAGCAGTGCTTCCCAAATGATGTACCCTTTACAAAGGCACACATATTAACATCCATCCCACAGACTCAGTGACATACTCTGGGAAAACTGCTGAGCTAATTCAGTGGCTGTTCAGTTCCATCAGCCCGACCACAGTGAGTTTCAGAAGCCTTATGTCCTACCAGGATAAGGAACCATGTTTGCTTTGTTTTAGGATGTTATGAAATTCAGTCACTCTCTTAGTAAACCAGGTGACAAAGACAAAAAGAAAGCATACATTAAATGTGTTCATAATTCAGAGACCCATCTGGATTTCTGAAATTGGAAAATGATGAAAAATGGGAAAATGTATTCGAGAATGAGGCTTGTGCCATGGAACCGGATTTTTCATTTAATAGCGCACTCTTGTGAGGCTGAGGGCAGTGCTCCAGGAATGAACCCCAACTTCATGACCTGGCAGCGATAGCCCTGATAATCAGGGGGCAATCAAGGGTCCTAGTAACTGTTACACAACAGACTTATCCAGGGAACAAAGATATCAAGCACATGTGCTGAGAAAAACAAACTGACAAGGAAAGAGGCTTCTCCCACACTGGCAACAATTCTCACAGGGAAAGTAGGGGTAACACCCAAAACATAAACATCAAGTTATGGGAAGGAATTTTAAAATAGAAATGGTCCCTACTTATGTTTAGTAGGAGAAATCATATAAATTAGTGAGTGAATCTTAAGATTTAGAACCTGAAGGATATTTCTCCTCAAAGTGCTGATTAGCATCAGGAAGACAATCATAGACCTTACAGCTTTATCTACTAAATCACTAAGTGCTACCCTTGAGCTTTTGAATAGGTTTCTGATTTACTGATAGGTTTTGCCAGTGCTAATCATTTTGAAAATAAAACAAAGCCCAAATGGGAAGCTGAGATAAAACTTGAAGTCAGCTGGAATTCCATTTGGCAAAGCAATACAAAACTAGTTAAAGCACTGACCTTTGCCTACAGCCAGCCAGTCCATCTGGGTCTTTCCTTAGGTCATCTCAGGAGCCCTCCGGCTCAACCAGGCTCCTTCCTAAAGCTTCTTGAACTAAAGCTCAAGGCCACAATGTAGGCCAGCCGTAGGTCACCACCCAGGACCATAGCCTGAGGGATAAGAAGAGTTTAGGATGGGGGTGCGCTGAATTATAAACATCAGTACACAGAAGTGATACAAGCAGCTGCCCCTGAAAGTTAGTCACACACCCCCTAACCCCCACCAGCAAGTAAGAGAGGCTGACAACCACCACCAATACCACCATCCTCCAGGAAGAAACAGGCCTTGGCTGGGTCCGAACACTGCAGGACACCTCCCCCTGGGCATGGGTAAACTGTCCACTTAAAGAGGACAGTGAACTGAAAATTCTTTTTAAACTTGCTCATAAGTGATTCAACCTTTTCTCCAATTTTAAGGCTCAGGCTGCCAGAATTTCATGCAGCCTCCTCTCTATAAATTTCTGCAATCTCCCCAAAAAGGTAATGGAGGGGGGGGGTAGTTGGATTTACCAATCTCAGGCTTACCTATTTCAGTCTATATCCAAGAGTGACCTAGAAGCCAGGGATTAGCTATTTCACAGTATGGAAAGAAGAGAGAATTCTCTTTTTGTGTAAATTTCATTCATGTGAAGAGCAATCAGAATTATTACAACTGGACAACAGTCTCTGAAATAAAATGCTTGAAGCAATTTCCTATAACACTATCATGAAGTAGTAAAATAATGGCATTTCAGAACAAGCTCACCTTCCTTTCTCTCATCCTGTAAATCAAGGTGTGGTCCCTGGGCTAGCAGCATCGGCATCATCTGAGCTAGTTGAAGATGCAGATTCTTGGGCCCTCCCTGGTGGCACAGCGGGTTAAAGCACAACACTGAGAAGCTTAAGCCACTTCTGCATGAGTTTGATCTGGCCTGCCCCGGAGGAGATCCACATGGTGAGGCAGACCTCTCCTGACCCGCCTGCTGTTCCCCTCAGCAGTGCACTTCCTCGTTCTGCCTGTTCTGCTCCCCGCTCTGTGTCTGGTGAATCCTCTCACCGCCCCTGCACCTCTGGCCTGTACCCCAGCTCTGTATGCATAAATAAATCTTAGAAAAAAAATGCAGATTCTTGTCACCACCAACCTTACCCTAGACCTAGAGAAATCAGTGGCTCTGGTCTTGCAGCCCAGCCAGATGCATTTTAACAACCCACCAGGTGACTCTGAGGCTTATGTTGGAGAATCACTGGAAAGATGCAGTACTTGGGGTAGAAGGTGTCAGGGTCCTGATTAAGCCCTAACTAACTGAGGGGCAACTTTACTTGTTCTTGTCTTTGATCACCATTGGCTCAGTATTTCAGACTGATTTCACCTGTGAGGGCTTGATTGCTGAGTTCAAGGTCATTGTTAGAGGTCAAGACACTGTTACAGCCGGGGATCAGGCTGGCTGCTTCATCAACCTTGGAGCTTAACTGGACCTTGCTGACATGCCAATTTTGGGCCCCAGAACTGTGAACATTGATTAAGCAACAACGGTGGTCTCTTAATCTTCCCATGCTGATACCCTAGGAAAAATAAGGAGACTGGAGCCTCCACCCTTAAAAGCAAGAAAAGAATTTAAGGAAAGAGAAAAGAAGGTAAGTAGCAACGTCCAAAGACCTGAGTAAACTAAATCTCTAGGAAAGGAGGAGTGGGTAGAGGGGAGAAGACTAGGTGCCTTGTTATATTAAGAACATTTGCTATTTTTTTAAATGTGTATAAAGCACCACCACAATAAGAAATGAGTGGAACTTTAAAATTTTCTAAGCATTTCTCATTTCCATTATCTCACCCAAGTATCCCAACAACCCTGCAATGGAAGGAGATAACACTATTATCCTCATTTGACAGAGGAGAAAACTGAAGGTCAGGCTGGCTAACAATTTGTCTCTCTGTCTCTAAAACCTGTGTACCCATCCCATGTGACTCCCACATCTGGAAATCTGCCCCAAGGGAAAAAACAAAGAGAAAAAGATACAGGAGAAATGGTGAGCCCCCTAAATTTTGGCACTTGAGCAGTGTGTGGGTGCCCCTTTAAGAACTTAACACACAAACCCAAGAGCCAAGGTGTTCAGCCAAAAAAGAAAAAAAGTGAGGCATTATTTCTAGCCTGCATAATCATTTCTGGAACAATTCCCACTAGCAGCCTCCAAGGGGAACAGCAACTCACTGCCTGGATGAAGCTCCTCCACACACTGCCCCCCCACCACCACCACCCCGGGTTATGGAGGTGAAGCTGACTCGTGTGTAGGCAAAACCCCAAAACTCAAAACAAGAAGTGAAAAAAGTAGAGCGAGAAGAAACCGTGGTCAATCTCCACAGCCTTGCAAACCATCCATGGCCAGTTCCAGGGTCCTGGGATTGCCTGCCCGCTATCTTAGGAGACAGTGGGATGAAACTGACATTCTTGTGGTCCACCGGCCTTACTCAGTCCCACTCCTGCCCAGGCTCGGAGGAAGAAGAATAGAAAGTGGGGGTGAGGGTGGCTGAACCCTACAATCCAGGCACTCTCTCCTAAGGAACAGTATGTATGTTATTCCAAACTCTCCACCTGGCCCTTCCCTCCAAGACCTGCCTCCCATGAAGATCAAAGGGGTGGGGTGTTGTAAGCCTGAGGAAAAGGCTGCAGGAAAATTCCGGACATTCACCTACCTCCGCCACGTTGCTCTGCCTTGTGTGTGAGGCGCGCACCAAAAGCGCTAACTGGGAACCCAGCGCCCTCGGCCACGTCTAGGGGCGGGGCGGGGTAGGGGTATTGCCTAGCTAAGCGCCCTGGAGGTAAGGGACTTGACTGCCAGGAAAGCCTGCCTCAGTTTTGGCAGTCATCATTTTCCTAGAAGACGCCAGGAAAGCGAAGATTAGGGTAATTCGTGCATGTTAGCTGCGGGTGGAGGAGCTCAGCTCAGGGGCGAAGCGACCCACTCTGCTCCACGGTGGGGGCCTAGGAGCGACCCTCTGGGGACCCCTGCCACCGCGGGGACAGTGCAGAAAGGTTCCATACTCAACTTTCGGAGGAAAATTTTCGGCTCCGCGGCTTGCCCAGCTCTGCCCTAACGGGGGTCCTAGGTTTGGGGAGAACCACGAACACGGTTTCTCTCCGCGAGCCCGCCAACTTAAAAGCATCTCTCCCGGCGCCGGACTACTACTCCGGCCCTGCAGCGGGGTCCTAGCCCTGGCCGCCTGCATCGGACCAAGCGCTGGACACCCCAAATCACTGCAGCTGCGGCAGCCTTACCCCCTCCTGGCCTGGCTTCTGCCTCACCCTCCCGCTCCACGCCCGGCCCTACCGTGCAGCGCGGTTGGTGCCCGGGCAGTGCCAGTGCGCGGCACGCGTCCCAGCCGGCGAGGCTCCTCCCCGGGGGCTGCCCCGCGCGGGGCTCCGGACAGGGCTCAGGCTGGCCGGGGTGCTGGCTCGCCGCCGTTCGCTGCTGCCGCGCGGGCTCCCGCTGCCGCCAGCGAACAGGGAGGGGTGGGAGGGAAAACTCCCGGCAACTCCAACTCCAGGCGCAGGAGCTCCAGCTGCAGCCGCGCGCCCGCCCGCCGCCGAGTGCGAGCGCCTGCGATGCAAACCTGCCCCCGCGGCCGCCTCTGAGCATGCCCAGTGCCGCCGTGGGCGAGCCCGGGCGCCCTGACCCGGAGCCGAGAGCTGCGGCTGGGGGCCGGGGACCCGCCCCGGGAGCTTAATCGCGGGAGGGAGGGAGGGAAGAAGGAGAGAGAAGCCAGCTTGGGAGAGACCCTGGACCAAAGGGCCGGGAAAAAGGGTGCGGAGGGTCAGGCAAGTTTCATGGGTTGTGAGAAGTTTGCGGGCTTGAAAGGCGAGTTGCTTCTCTGAGCCTCTTTGCAAGCCTGAATTCCAACGGACTAAGGCACTCTTATTCTCCTGGAGTAACTGAGTGAACACCGCAGATGGGCTTTATCCAGGGCGCTCATTCTTTCCAGTCTAGGTCAAAACTCAAAGAAAGGCCTGTGTAAATAAGGGAACCCGGTAGAAAGCAGCGACCTGGAGACATCTCTGAAGTCTGGCAGAGCCACTATATCCAAGTGCCCATTATTACCCCCCCCAATTCCCTCCCCCAGGAATGACAGGTTTCGATATTTTTTATGTAAAATATACTGATTTTTAAATCCATTTTTTTAAACACTCTGCACTAGACAACCATATCTGAGTACCGTTCCTTCTCAATCCACAAGACCGTCAACACAAGGACTGTGATTTTTGCAGTATTTTGTAGCGTAGAGGTGCTGAGGGCCAGATGTGGTTTGGGGAGGACCTGGGAAGGATGCAGCATAATTTCCGATTGCCATCAGAATACTACCAGTTACTAGGGGAAATGGGTTTTCGGACAGAGGAGAGCTATAACTAAATAAACGATGGGACATTCAAGGAGAAATGTTCCTGATGTGGAAGTGGGTTGCTAGAACTAACTTTTGGAAAATATTAAGAACTCGAGTGGGAAGTCACTGCAGGAGCAATAATAGTGCCCTGCTGAGACAGGGGTCCAGAGAAAAAGGAAAAAAAAAAAAAAACATTGACTGTGATCCTGTCTTTATGTGCGCGCCATGATCACCAGGGTTGGTCTGCTTGCTTACACTGTCAGGCAGAAGAGACAGCAGAGTAAAAAGGGCAGGAAGCCTGATGTAGTGGTGAGGGCTGAGGCAGAGTGCTCCATTGCCAGTTTGGATCCTGAACTTCATTTCCTAGGATGTGGAACTGGCAAAAATGCTAGGGGCTGAACTTCATTTCCTAGGATGTTAGGGGAAGAGATGACGTAATTCAAACTGAACTCTAGGATGGTGGGCCAGGCTGTTGACCCAGGGAGGTGGTTTGGAGGGGAAGAATGGAAGAAACAGTGCTATGGAGGAAATAATTGTTCTCTGTTGTGGTTCTATGAAAGCTGAGGGGCTTCTTTAATAAAATCAGGTATGCCTGGCTTGTCTCTGGCGGGCATGTTGTGAGGCTAGTTTAGTGCCACAGGCAGAGCAAAGGGTTTCTGGTCTGAATCTTAGACATGTTCAAGCAGGTTGCCATGGCCAAGTGGCTTCACTTCTAAGTGATACTTTGCTCATCTGTCAAATGGAAAATAATTCTCACAGTATTTTTCAGGGATTCCAAGAAACAATGAATGCCTAAGGGCTGTGAAGATTCTGAGAGCTTACGCAAATATTAGGTATTTTTCTTAATCTACACATCATCTACATAAAATCTGAATTTAAACAAGGAAGTTGCACAACTTTACAGAATTATGTTAAGTAGGAAGCTTCTTGAATTTAACAAGGTGTTTTGGTGTGTTGGGGATTCTGTCAACAAATTGTTGGAATCAAACTTTTGAGTAATTAAACAATTTTATGAATTAAGATTCCTTCTACTAGTTTCTATTGCCAACCACTCTTCCCTTCCACCACCTTCCTTAAAAAAAAAAAAATCTTCCTTCTAATCTTTTATTTTCTCAGTATGGCAGAGTTATCTCAAGAGGACTTCACCCCACCCCAAGTAACCATCTATCTTACTTGTAGATCATTAATGTAGTCTTTGCCTCAAACAAATACCTGGGAGTTCCCTTAAAGTCCTGGGTGTTTCTTCCTGTGGGGGAGCTCATCAATTGCTATATTCATGGAGAACAGATCACCTCTTATCTTTGGGAACTATTTTAAGCATGCAGAACTCTCAAAAAAAAAAAAGTGCTTGGGTGTTTACATAAGAAGCCTGCTGGAAGTCTTGGAAAGGAGGAAGTGCCTAGCACTGGACCTATCACATATCAGGTAATTATGAATATTTGTAGAAAAAAACAGCAATTTTCATCATCAAAATCTCCTTTGTCTCTGTTCTACCTCCCACAGTTCCAAAGAACTATTTTTAAAAATTGAAGTAAGGATGAAGTTGTAAAAGAGAGCAAGAAGCAGAACATAAACATTTATGAAAGGGGGAGTTCTCTGCTATAGCAAGTGTAACATTTTGTCTACTTCTATTTTACATTAATTGTATTTAGTTTTTAAATTATTTTACTAGCAATAGTAAGTAATATTTGATATTAAAAGGAAGCATAGTGCAAAAAAACTCAATCCAAGAAAAAAAAAAACAACTAAGTTTCCCTCCCCAAGAACTATGATTCTTGCCAGTTTCTTGCATAGTTACAGAAATACCACATGAGAGCCAGCAGAATTGTTTTTGCCTCCTCAAAAAAAATCATGAAACCACAGAACAGCAAATTACAAATAATTCATCTGATGTAAAGTTATAAACTTTTAAATTGCTGTAATATTCTGGAATAGAGAAGGACTGCATGAAAGCAGTTTTCCTTTGTATCACAGAAAATCTCTTATCCACAAAGATAATGGATCACATGTCAAAACTCCCCTTTCTGAGCATTAAGTTTTGCAGGAATTGCATTCACCCAGTGTTGTTGAAAAACTTTTAATGCCCACTGTCAACCTCAACCTAAAATATCCTCAGATTTAGATGTGCAAGGGTGCCTATGGCTGGGAAGAATGTTCTGTCCAAATAACTGATGGAATTGATTGGCATGGAGAAAGAGCGCTTGATCTAGGGAACTGTCCATTATAACAACTATCTTCAGGTATCTTTAGGTAGATTATCAAGTCACAGTATGTTTTCAAGACTAGTCAAGTATCTGTTTTTTGTTTTTATTTTATTTATTTATTTATTTATTTTTAAGATTCATTTATTTATTCATACAGAACTGGGGTACAGGCCAGAGATGCGGAGGGTGAGAGGCTTCACCAGAGACAGAGTGGGGAGCAGAACAGGCAGATCGACGAAGTACACTGCTGAGGGGAGCAGCAGGCGAGTCAGGAGAGGTCTGCCACGCCATGTGGTCTCCTCTGGGGGCAGGCGGGAATCGAACTCATGAGGAAGTGGCTTAAGCTTCTTTGTGCAGTGCTTTAACCCGCTGAGCCACCAGCGAGGGCCTTGTTTTTATTTTTTTAAAGGCTTCTAGGGTATAGTGTTTCAAATGCTTTTGTTTGATAGTATGATTTCAATTAAGAAATTAGGAAGACTCAATTTTTTTTTTTAAAGATTTATTTATTTGTACAGAACTGGGGTACAGGCCAGAGATGCGAAGGGTGAGAGGCTTCACCAGAGACAGAGTGGGGAGCAGAACAGGCAGATCGACGAAGTACACTGCTGAGGGGAGCAGCGGGTGGGTCAGGAGAGGTCTGCCACGCCATGTGGATCTCCTCCGGGGCGGGTGGGGGTCGAACTCATGCGGAAGTGGCCTTAGCTTTTTAGTGCAGTGCTTTAACCCGCTGCGCCACCTGGGAGGGCCAGACTCAACAATTTTTAGGCTGATCCATCTGAAGCTACCATCTTTGTTGTTTTTGTTGGTCACTTGAATATTGGCAGTTTCATGTGGTTCAATCTTAGTTGTATTTTGCAAAATTCGTCTATGTTTTTTAGAAACTAAAAGGCCCTTTCCTTTAAGTTGTTTATAAAATCATTCATTTTTCCCCTAATAGTTCAAGGAATTTTTGAGGTCTGTAATGGTACTGGGTTGATATCTGGTCCCGGGAATTGGACCCAACTATACAGAAGCGGTCAAGAAAGAGGAGGGAATCTCTCTCCCCTCCCCCCTTGATAAGTACAGTATCATGCTTAGTTGAGCTTAAAATAGGTAAAAATAGTCTTCAGCTTCCTTCTGCTCTGTTTGTGCTTTCATTTCCCAGTATTCTCCTGAAACTTTTCTGTGCATCTACTGATGTTCAAACTTAGCTTTCCTGGCTCACTCAGCTTGACTGTTGTTCTCTATTCCTAAACATCAGTATGGCCTTAGTATACTGCGGTTATTTCTGAGTAAAATAACTTGATTAAAACAATCTATACTTGTGTAGAAGACCATTAACCTTTCCAAAGATAAATGCAATTTTAGAGGATTTGGTGATCTCAAAGAGCATTTCTATAACGAAATTTTAGATTATGAAAAGTGACAAGAGGAAGCATTCTGATAGTGTGGGGGTAAAATAACAGGTCAAAGAAGGAGGAACTTTGGTTCAATTCTCTATCATACTATATTTTATTACTTTCCCCCATCTACCTTTAAAACTATGGATTCTTTTTAAACTTTCAGTTTCGCTTTACTTTTTATAGTGATGCCCCTGTCGAAAGCAGCAAACGTCCTGAGACTAGGGGTAGGTTCATAGCTGTGGCCTGGTGGTGGCCATCTGTAAATTGTGTGTACCATCTGTAAGATGGAAATAAACCCAGCCACTCTCAGTGAATTGATAGGGTGGGGTCTGGGAGATCTGCTCAATTCAACAAGTTTATGGGGCTTCAGTTTGAGACTCTATTCTGTTTACACCATGATTAGTCTTAATCTATGTTTTATCCTTTAGAGTGTCTAGCTGATTTATAATTAGAGCCCATCTTTTGGGGAGGAGCTGAATTATAGTCAACTCAGTACAATATTCTGTCCTTAATTTACTAAATACATAGTTTCTTTCTCTCTTATACTTTTATGAGCCAGGATAAATATTAACTATTGATGTGAGATTTGATGACCTTCAACCCCTAGGATTCACTGTAAGATGGACTATGTCTGTGAAACAGGCAAAGTTCTCACGTCTTCCCTTTTGTCTTTATGGGGTTCCACTTTTCTCAAAGCTTCTGTCCATCTGCCATTTTATTTTACATACCAACATAGATAAGATGTAGACTAATAAAAAAAGCGAAACTAAAGTCTTAGTCTTACAAAAAAATATTTGGTTACATCCTGGATTTGGTGTCTCTGCAATGGTTTGCTATGTGTTAGCCACATCTTTTAATCAGATTGTTAGTTAGTTCCTTGAGTATCAGGAAAATGTCTCAGAGATCTTCAATTTCCCATCGGAAGCAGGAGGTCATCATTAAATGACCATTATAACCTGTCACCGTTCATGTGAGTCATTAGAGACAGGAAACAGATTAAGTCATTATCTCATCTGTAAAGGGATAAGTAAGCAGATAGTTAGAACACACACAGGTAAAACTGCACCTGTGATAAGTTTTACAATCAAAAGTTTCAGACTATTAAACTAGTAGAAAGTGGGCATAGGACAGGAAGACTTTCTTGAGGAGATAATGATGAAGCTGAGGTCTGCAAGATAATCTGAAGCAGTATGCAAAAAATGAGCATTTCAGGCAGACAAAAGCAGTGCCAGGGCATCTCAATGGGAAGGCATAGCTGAAAGCTAGCAAGGAAAGGAGGCCTTTCCACTCTCCTCGTCACTAACCCATATTGATGCAACTCAACATCCTATAAGAATCACTGCCATAAGGATGTAAAGTTTTCTCAGTGAGAAATGTAGAACGTTGTGGTGCTAAGCAGGATGCACTGGTAGAAAGGAACAGATTTCATCTTAGATCTATCTGGACTTGAACCTGTTTCAAGTCCTTTTTGCTATATATCCACAGTCAGGCAAAAACCTACAATTTCCCTAAACCCCAGATTCCTTGTCTCTAAAAGCTTCATACTGCTCCTGATTCATGGCTTTAATTGGAGGATTAAAAGAGAACAGATCAGTGATATACTCGGCATCATACCTGGCCCATAACAATAGGCAAATAAATCTTGCTACTTTCATTCAATGACCACCTGTCCCAGCAACTTCCAGAAAAATGGGACAGGGAAATCAAGAGTGTGTTCTTAATTTGTAATATAAATTTGTTTTTTAATTTGTTTCTTCAAAGAGCTACTGCTGCTATAAGCATATTCTCATATTCTGTCTCCACAGATGCAATGTAATGTGTCTATTTTCAGAAAAAAAAATTTTACATACATAAAAAGTGCTTTTTAAAAAGCTTCTTCTGTCCAGAAATCCTAGTGATTCCACCTTACACTATATTCTGAAAGAAAAGGCCTAAGGCTGTAAACTAAGTTTGGAGATTTCAGTATTTTGTTGATTAAGTAAGGACTCCAGAGAGTTGTGCAAGACATTCTACAGGATGAATAACTTTAAACAGTTTTTATCACAAACGCTGAATATGACTATTTTCTCTTAACTTCCTTAACTCTCTTAACACTGTCGAACAGTGTCCACAGAAAATAAAAAAATACGCTAAGGCTGTTCTGACCACCCTATGCTCCTCGGGTCCTCACTCCTCACCTCTGACCTGTTTTGCTGTATTATGTTCAGCCTTTGGTACAAAGAGCCATCCTGATTATTGCTTCCTTTGTTTTTGGAATCTTTTTGAGAGATCCATTTTGGATTTAAAATGACTGTCTCCACCATGATCAGGAAAACTGTTAGGCTTTGAACTAACAAAGAATCCTTTATTCTGCCAGGACACAAGCAAATCAGTGACCACACAGGGCTGCCATCTCTCCCTGTGTTTCTGTGCTCCTGGTGGATAGAAAGATGCTCTGGGGTCTGCGCCAGAGGTGTCCTCACCACACACACAGCTCTTTCTCTTCCGCTTGTTATGGTCCCTGAACCCTCCCCAAAGACAGCCAGTGTCAGGAGCTTCTGCTGCTTTGGTCCCAGCAGCTCTTTGGGCCAAACCCACTGGCCAATATAACCTGGCCCTGTGATTTCCTGCACACAATGCCTCCTCTTGGCAAAGTGAACCTTGGGTTAGCTATTCAGGGTGTACTTTTCCCACTGGCAATTTCAGTAGCACCTGAGAGCCCATTAAAAATGCAGATTCCTGGCCCTCCCTGGTGGCGCAGAGGGTTAAAGCACAGCACTGAGAATCTAAAGCCGCTTCCGCATGGGTTCGATTCCTGCCTGCCCCGGAGGTGACCACATGGCGTGGCAGACCTCTCCTGACCCGCCCGCTGCTCCCCTCAGCAGTGTACTTCGTCCATCTGCCTGTTCTGTTCCCCACTCTGTCTCTGGTGAAGCCTCTCACCGCCCCTGAGCCTCTGGCCTGTACCCCAGTTCTGTATGCACAAATAAATAAATCTTAAAAAAAAAAAAATGCAGATTCCTGCCTATCCCAGACCCAGTGAATCACACTCTGCATTTAACGAGACTGCCAGGTAATTCATTTGTACATTACAGTTTTAGAAGCACTGCCCTAGGATGCTCAGCCAAGAAAGATAGAGAAAAAAATAAAAAGCACTTTAAAGGTGAAACCTATGTCCTTTGCCCCGGATGCTCTTGCTTATTCCAATCTCCAGGCTCCATCTCTATCTAAATCCTGCCCTGTCTTTCTCTGGGCTCTCTGTGGAGTGCTTCACTAATTGTGTCAGCCAGAGGCATCTCCCACTCATTTGCCCAGGGCCTGTTTATGCTGTTCCAAGTATATTTGCACAGGTCTCATCCATCCTGCTTGAGGCTTGAGATTTGCTTGAACTTTCTTTATACCCTCTATAATGTTGATCATGGGGAAGGGCGGTAAAACTTATTTATTTCTGAATGGGATAAGGAAAGGAGAGGGGGGAGAAAGCTCCATGAACAAAGTAAGGATCTATCAAAAGCTGAGCTCAGGGTGGACTTACTGAAACTGGAACCCAGGAACCAGTTTCTTCAAGGGCGCTTATACAATGGGTCTGCAACAGTTTCACTTTTCCAAAGCTAACTGGACCAAATGAGAGTCAAATTCACCCCAATTCAACTGAACCAGATGAGAGTGAAATATACCAAATTCACCCCAATGCAGCACTTGCCATCCAGACTTCTTTCTAGACTAGAATCACAAGTGTTTGCTAGCACCATGATCCCTAATGTGCCCTAGGTTCTTGTCCACTTTTGTCCTGTGTCTATTTCCACTTGTAGGTGAACATATTCATATTTTCCTTCAAAGTATTTTGAAAATCTTTCTCAGATTCTAGTATCTTTTCTTTATGTACAGTTTTTTTTTTTTTGTTACTAATTTGCTTATTTATGCATACAAGAACTGGTGTACAGGCCAGAGGCAAGGGGATGAGAGGATTCACCAGAGACAGAGTGGGGAGCAGAACAGGTAGATTGACTGAAATACACTGCTGAGGGGAGCAGTGGGTGAGCAGAAGAGGTCTGCTGTGTCACGTGGGTCACCTCCTGGGCCAGGGATCAAACTTCTGCTGCAGTGACTGTGGAGAGCTCCATGGTGCTGCATGCACCGCCAGGGAGGGCCCTATGTAGAAATCTTATTGAAAAATATTTAGTGCTCCTGACTTATGCTTTTGTAGAGCATCCTTGAGAAGGCAATCAGTTTCTGGTTGCAAATTATAAGATAAAAAAAAAGTCATTTTACTACTATTAATTGATAGTGGAATCAGTTGAAAACCTTGAATCTAGATCAGAATCATGGTGTCATAGTTACAAGAAATGTATCTTCCCCACAAATATCTGGTGTCATTTTTTTTTAAAGATTTATTTATTTATTCATACAGAACTGGGGTACAGGACAGAGATGCGGAGGGTGAGAGGATTCACCGGAGACAGAGCGGGAAGCAGAACAGGCAGATCGATGATGTACACTGCTGAGGGGAGCAGCGGGAGGGTCAGGAGAGGTCTGCCTTGCCATGTGGTCACCTCCAGGGCAGGCGGGGATCGAACTCATGCTGAAGTGGCTTTAGCTTCTTAATGCTGTGCTTTAACCCGCTGCGCCACCAGGGAGGGCCTCTGGTGTAATTTTATCACACATAAAGTATAGTGAGAACGGTTCTAGGACTTCTGAGAAATTACTTTATAGTGCCCATACTATTGTGATTCATTAAATGAGTACATAACCTACATGTGCAGACTTTCGTGGGACTGAAGTTTATAAAGAGTAGGCATGTTTGCCTGGCTAAGCTTTTTAAGAGCATTCAAGTTCAGTGATCTGGGGGGTACCATATTTTGTTATAATATTTTTTAAAAAATGATACTTCAGTAGGGGAAAATATATGCAGAAGCTGTAGTCCTGTGATTCCTCTCTCTGTGAGTTTCTTTCAAGGAAACAGATCTATTTTAGTAGCTTTAGTTATAATTACAAAAATGGGCAACACTTCTCAGGAAATGAGAAATGAGAGCATTTTGTCATATTTAATGAAATATTACATACCTTTTATGAATAATAAGAGGAAACTAACTAGACTGTTTATAAAGCCAGCTTAATTATTAAAAATTCAGTACATGAAATTGCATATAAGTATTATTGAAACTAGTCATACATGCAATATTAAAACTGGACTCTGGGCCAAGCACCATGCTAGACTCGGGATACAATAGTGAAAATGCAAATATGACTCTTGACACAGGGTCTTCATGGCCTGATCTGGGGCAGATATTAAACAAGCAGATATCAATATATTAGTTAGGAAATAATGTGTTAGTCTACAATGAGGAACTTGAACTGGTTCTGGGAAGAGGGTATTCATCAGAGAAAACTTCCTGGGGAAGCTATGGTAGAGTCAGAGTTAGCCAGGGGAAGACAGGGGGAGAGAGTTCTAGAAGGAAATGGCAGGAACAGAAACTTTGAGGTAGAGACAGGTTTGAGGCCACCACAGAAATGAAAGATAAGCTGGGGTGATTGGAGACAGAGAGTGAAGCATGATTGAACCCAAGGAACCAGATCAAGTGACATCCACAGGAGTTATGGTTTTGATCCTGTGCAGCTTTTTGAGGTGAGGAGTGGCAGGTACCTGTTCACATTTTAAGATCACTTTGTGCTACATGGGAAAAGGAGTTAAATCAAGAGTAGAAGAGAACAATTTGGAAGCTAATGAAGGCATCCAGATGAGAGAAATAAAAGTGACTTCCACTTAATTTAAAACTGGAGAGTGGGGACCTCTCTGGTGGCACAGGGGTTAAAGTCCCAACACTATGAAACTAACCGCAGCCACTGCAACATGAGTTCAATCCCTGGCAGGGAGCTGTCCCACATGGCACAGCAGACCTCTCTTGTTTCTCCCACTGCTCCCTTCAGCAGTGCATGTCAGTAGGTCTGTCTGTCCTGCTCCCCACTCTGTCTCTGATGAATCCCTCTCACCACTGCACTTTTGGCCTGTACCCCAGTTCTTGTATGCAGAAATAAATAAAAATAAATCTTAAAAAATAAAAGCTGGGGGGATGAGGAAATGTGGACAGACTGAAATACTCTCTGGAAGTATGAAAAATAAAGCTTACTAGTGGATCAGGAGTAGGGATGGAAGTGTTAACTATAGTCTTTAAATTATTTCCTGAAGATGTAGATGGTAATATGCACATATTTGCTTTATTTTGAAATTTAACAAGGAAAGCTTAAAAATTTAAATATGAGGTTGAGACCTTGTAGAGAATCAAGTGGAAGAGTCAAATAGTTGAGTACATAGGTTTGAACTCAGAGAATAGATCTGGTTGGAAATTGCATATTTGAGAGTCATTAGCATTTAGATGGCATTTGATGCTGTTGTGTGGAATGAACATAGAATGACTAGGGAAAAAACCTATTTTCAACCAAAAGGAACTAAAGCATCAAGAGTCTTTTTACAGAAGAACTATCAAGTTTGGCTTCCAGGATGGAGATGTTGAGTAATTCTAAAACAGAGGAAATAATATTTCAAGAAGGAAATACTATGTTGATGAAATTGTCAGTGTGCTCGTATGGAAAAAAAGGGAACAGTTTTAGTACAGGGAAAACCTCAGAAGTACATTTTTTTAAATATAATTTTAGGCTTGATTTAATAATGAACACCTAATTAAAATCTATTTTGGATAGCTTAATTTCAACAGGGTGGTATGTGTGATATATTTATTTTATCTTGAGCCTAAATCTCTTTGTTAAAAATTGGTTTTTTGTGTCTACTTACTTTCATCTTTTATATTTTCCAGTTGAAAACTTTAAACCTCACTGGCTATCCAGCCTAAAAACAAAACTTCTAAATGCACCTAGTCCCTGCTTATAGGCACAACATGGAGTTTATAATTTGTTCTATTCCTATATCCATAGTTTAGCTTAAAATGTCCCTTTCCTTGAAAAAAAAAAAACAGTGCATTATCTACATTATTCTGGTAAATTATTGTCTTAATTAGATAAATAGGTATAAGGCAACAATAACTCCAAGTATGATGATCTTTTATGTTCCTGGCATTCTGATATTATATTTGAATATCAGAAGATAGGAAGTGAGACGGATTGGACAAGAACTATTGTCTTCCAATTTGAGGATTGGAGGGTGGGACGGGGCAGGCCTTCTGATCCCCCATTTCCCATCCTTCATTGAAGTTTCTTGACTATACATTTCCTTCATAATGACTCAGAGCAGCAACCCACGCCCTTGCACTCAAGATCACCAAGAAGAGGATGGACTCTCCCAAAGGAGTGACCTCAGCAAAGTTGGATGGACTCTTTCTGCTTCCCTTAACTTTCCATCTTGGCTTCTATTATAGTGTTAGATAGTATTCTCTGAAGCACAATCTCTTCTTGCCGACTGTCTTCTTTAACTCTCTACAGCTCTGTTATGCTTACCGGAACCAATCCAAGGTCATCTGAGTCAGGACAGATCTCTGTGCAGCTTGCCCATATTCGTAATTTTCTATCTCCTCATTCCTGTGTCATTATTCCTATTCAAACAGATCTCAAGAAAATATGGTACTCTTTCTCTTTGAGTTGCAGATGATGTAATATCACCTATACAACAGTGGGGATTAAGGGGGGTGAACTCTGGCAGCTGTGTGGGTGAGGGGAATAAGCAAGGACACATGTAAGGTTTACCTGGCAGAGGTCATTGTGCCAGAGATGAGCACAGTTAGGAAAGGATGGTTGTATTTTTCCTGTGACATTCTTGGTGCTTAATTTTCACCTAGAGGGGATTAAAACAAGTATGTTGAACATGCATTTCCCTCCTTGAGCTATTAGAGGCACCCTTCCAGATCATACAGGAAAAACAGTCCTTTCTATGACTTCTTTTTTATTGTAAGCTGGCTCCTTTTTTTATTTTGCAAACTCTTCAAGTGATTTTGGTCATTCTTGTGGGCATGCCTGCTGTGAAGTTATCCAATTATGTGAGCAGATATTTTTCATCCTATGGAAGCCTATATTGGTACACAAAGGATGCCTGTTAGCACAGTAGTACCCACATATGGGCAAATGGCTCACTCCAGGGGAGAGATTTAGTGGGATAGAAGAGAAGAAAAAGATACACCAGCATTAAAACAAAAACAGAACACCGTTGTGCCAGTTCAAGAACTAACTTAAGATTTCTCTCAAGCTCCAAATTAAAGTCTTCTGTTACAGGGGTTTCCATGTAATGAGTCTCAGGTTATGACCCAGTCACGGATTCATTTGGAGCATTTTAAAACCAGCATTCAGTATTGAATCATGTTCACTTCCCTTTTGGCCAGAAACATGTAAATACTTCCCTAATCCACTGACTATATTTGACCATGTGACTTGCTTGGGCTAGTGGAAGTGAGACAAGGCTATAATGTTCTTGTGTAGTTTGCTTCGTTTTTGTGCTCCACTTGTCTGCCATGAGAAGAGCATGCCCCAGGTAGACCCCAGAACAAATAGAAATAGAGTGGGTCTGAACCCAGGCCAAACTTTGAGCCAAATTCAGCACCCTAATTTCTAAGGCATAATTTACCACCCAAACCAGCCATAGTCACCTGTTGATCCACAAGCTTGGACTATGTGTTTGTGTGACCACCAAGGTTTAGGGTAGCCTATTATGCAGCATCACTGTGGCAGTAGCTGACTAATACATATACTTAGAAGAACTCTGGCATAGATATAAACAGAGAAATTACTTCTCAAGTATATGCATTTTTTAGTCTAAGCCACAAAGGGAACAACATCAAAATTACGTAACCAGATCATTTAGTTTGACATGAATTAGTTTTATGGTTGTACATCTCTCTAGTAAATAAAAAATAAAAATATATTGAACTTGAACATAAATATAATCAAAATCATAGTGTTAATGAAGTCATTTCATTTTCAAATATTTTAGGCAGAACTCAACACAAATGTTTTTAAGTAAGAGGAGGAAGTAAGAGGGGGAAGAGTATTGTTAATAGCAGAGTTGCAATAATGCTTACTAGGATTTGCAATCAACCCTACATTTGTCATCCATCCATCCATCCATCTATTCATCCCTCCACCCACATTTTCTTTTTTCTCTCCATCCACACTTCTATCCTTCTATCCACATTCATTGCTTTGCAGTTTGTATGGTCATCTAGGAACAATGCAGTGTTATTTTTTTCTAAAGATTTCTTTATTTATGCATACAAAACTGGGGCACAGGCCAGAAATGCAGGGGTGGTGAGAGGATTCACCAGCGACAGTGTGGGGAGCAGAACAGGCAGACTGAGAAGTACACTGCTGAGGGGAGCAGGGGGTGGGTCAGGAGAGGTCTGCTGTGCCATGTGGATCACCTTGGGGGAGGGTATCAAATTTGCACTAAAGCAGCCTTGGCCAGCTTCACAGTGCTGTGCTTTAACTTGTTGCACCACCAGGGAGGGTCGCAGTGGGTTTTAGGTGCTAAGATTAATAAGATTTTAGAATACAGGCAAACTTTGTTAAGTTCCTTGTTTATCTTTATAAGACTTTTCTCTGTGTGTATTTGTACACATACAGATACAGATATATTTAATCACGATTCATACTGTGATACTGTTGTGTAAAATGCTTTTATTACTAAGGATTACACTATACTATACTATCTCTCCATGACAATAATATAGAACTACAAAATAGTTTTTAATGGTTACCTAGTATTAAATAGGACACCTGCTCTATAATTTGTTAGCTATCCCTTATCTTCGGCTGTTTAGATTGTTCCTTGGTTGTTCCCTTCAGCCCCCACTAAAATACATTTCAGGGCCCTCCCTGGTAGTGCAACAGGTTAAAGAGTAGTTCTATGCGGATGCGGCGACCACTGCAGCACAAGTTTGGTTCCGGCCAGGGAGATGACCACATGGTGCGGCAGACCTCTCCTGACCCGCTGGCTGCTCCCCTCAGCAGTGTATTTCAGTAGATCTGCCTGTTCTGCCCCCTGTTCTGTCTCTGGTGAAGCCTCTCACCACCACATCTTTGGCCTATACCCCTGTTCTTGTATGCATAAATAAATAAATAAATAAAAATACATTTCAGTGAACATTTTTAGTCATTTTTCTTGTTTTCAACTTATTTCCCTAGAATCTATTCATAGAAGTGATCTTGCCAGTACAAAGGATGCATGTCTAAGAGCTTTGTCAAGATAAGGCCCAGAAAAGTGGTACTTCAGACACTGTCCCTCTAACATACAATTTTAATGTCTCTCAATCAACAATGTTGCCTTTGCTCGGCCATCTGTTTCCTTTTATCTAGCTAGTACCTGCTCTACTTTTACTTAGAACATTTAAAAAAAATTTCATAATTCCAATTGGAATAAAACATGATTTAAGCAATCTCTTGGAAAAAAGAGAAATACCCTGAATATGATGGAATAATAAAAATAATCATCAAGAAAAGTAGCCTTTCAGCAAAATAGCCTGTTAATTTTGATCTCAAGATTGTTTTGGAATAATAGCTAACTAAATCATAATCTTTTACAATTTCATTTATTTTAACTAGGCCTTGTTGGAAATGAGTCATTTTGTACACATTGGGAATTTTATGGTTAGTTTAATGTCACAGAATTTAATTAACTTAAATTGTCACTTGCACTCCATTATACTTTGGTAAACCCTTTTAAATCAGAGAGCTCTTATCATTGAACAAAATAATGTACAAGTTCTATTTGTCTTATTTATTAGGTGGAGAAACTGAGGCATAAAGCAGAGGATTTTCCACCAGTAGAAATAAAAACTGTCAAAAAAAAAAAAAAAGTAAAATGTTTCAATGGAGGAAGGGAAAATTTAACATAAAGGAATGTCTCCCTGATTGCCAAATTCAGTCTTTTGCAATCACTCATAGATGACACTGGAAACCAGTGCCAGAATTTTATATGAGGTCCTTGCTTGAAAGTGACAACTAGCGTGGGAACTCACCCCATGCATCTTCGCCTCCCAGAAATCACCCAAATACATTAAAAAAAAAAAAAGTGCCTGATTTTTTTTTTAAGAAGGCAAAAAAAAACATAATAATATTTTGAGTACTCTAAAGTATCTGTTGCCATGAAGAACATTTGGAAAACATAACATCTCTTCAAGGCCAGTTCCTAAGATGTATTTTTGTCATTTTAATCATTCATGTGTAGTTTAAAGGCAATACTAAAGGCAAAATCAGACTTTAAAATATTTTCTTCCAAAATACTTTCGTACAGCTAATTCTAGATTTTTTTATAACTCATTATTTTGTTTTATTTTTAATCATTTACTAAGAACTATGTATTTCAAAGTGCTTATATTTGACAAGCCCTACATTGTTCGACACAACTTTAGGCTCAGATAATATCTTTTGAAAATAATTTTCACTTGGATTAACTAGTCCTCTCCTGCTGTTTATTTTTCTGGCATCATGTGTATTTTCTGGAAGTGCCATTTTATCCAAATTCAACTCAGCAAACCTGCTGAATAACCATTTGGTATGAGACTTAGTCTATACCACTTGGTATAGACTTAGAGCTCTAGCAGAACTGAAAGGATAGAGACAGAAAACAGATTATTGGTTACCAGGGGCGAGGAGGGAGAGTGAGTAGTGCCTTTTTGATGGGTATGGGGGCTCCTTCTTGGATAATGAAAACATTCTAGAACTAATTAGTGATTGGTGATGATTATACAACTTTATGAATGCACTAGATGCTACTTCCTGTATGGTTTTAAATAGCTAAAATGGTAGATGCCATATACTTAATACCACACTCAAAAAAATCAGGCAGGAAAGAAAGGAACTTAGAGTCAGTGAAAGAGAGTCTTGAATGCACTTTTAATCAGAAACATGTTTAAATTATCCTCTATATCACTATTTGTTTCATGCAGCAACTTTCCCGCAGCTTATTAAATCCAATTTAATAAGCATGTATTATTAGGGCAGTCATAAGCCATCATTGTACTTTTAATTCATGGAAATGCTGAAATGAGCAATAGATGATCCTTGCCTTCAAGTAGCTTTCCATTTTACAGAGAGTCAAGATAGTTATAAAAATGTCTAATAGAAGCCAGAATGCCATAAAAGCTAGACTTGAGAAATGAACACAGTGCTAAGGAAGGAAAGAGGATAATTAGATTAATTATTGGAGCAAGCACCAGAGCTGTTATAGCTTTGTACTTGATCTTCAAGGATGGGCATGATCTGCCAATTACATAAGATGGTGATGGTCAGTCCAGGTGAAGGGAAGAAGAGGAGGAAAAGTACAGAGCCAGGAAATGAGAGGTATTTGTGGGGACTAGAGGTTAGCCATGCTTGGCTGAAAGGCATAATTTAGTAGGCCAAACAATGGAAGTTAAGATTGAGAGGTATTAGTGGCTCATAGGATAGGATTGAAGACATTCAGAGAAGGTGATTTACAAGTAATTTATTCCAATTTTCCACCTACAAAATGGATCTTTGCAGCATCTGACCAGCAGACATTCAGCTGCTTTTGGAATTCCTCTAGTGATTCAGAAGTCACCACCTTCTAAGACAGCCTGGATTGCAGCTAAGTGGCTGAAACTGCCAGAATTCTTTTATTGATCAAAAATCCACCTCCCCACAATTTCTATCCATTTATGTTAGTTCTGCCTCCTGAAACCACATAAAATAACAAGATTCTTTTTCTTATCAACTCCTCTAGCATTTGAGTCAGGCATCACGGTCTCCTTTTATCTTCTCTTTTCTGTGTTAGATATTCCTGTGTCCTTTGATTGTTTCTTTTATGACATGCTTTTTAAGATTCCTGCAATTCTAGACGCTCTGTTCTTGTAAATGCCTGCATCCCGATTTCAAGGTAGCAATCAATACAGAGTGGGCTTCTCTAGGGCTGGTCTAGTCAAAGTTCTGGCAGGCACTTCACTGAGCTGATGTACATTAAGCTTGGTGTCAACTAACACCTGGCTAAAATTGGTTTCTGTAAGTGCAAATATTAATTTGTTTTTCCCAGTCTACTAGTCAAGTGCTAGATTTCTAAACTTGCCATTTTAAAATTTCACTATGCTAGGCCTAATATCTAACTTTATGTACAATGAGATCCTCTATGACCTGACTCTTGTCCAGTATATTGGCTACTCTACTATCTTCTGCCTTGCATTAATCAGTAAGTGCACTTTTGATGTTTAAGGCAAATAAAATGTTTCAGAGAAAAAGGTACATGGTGTAATTTTAAACAAGCACTATAATTTTCCTTCCAGGTAGACTTTGAATTAGTCATCAATTGATCATCTTTGGAAATGGTCCCTGAAGTAATTATGAATCCAGTCAATTATATTTTCACGGGCCAATATTTTATTATTTTCTTTATGAATTTTATTATAATATTTTTTTCAATATTTAAAGAATAAGTGTATTAGAAAGAGACAGGAGAGGATAAGACACTTGCATAGGCACAAGCAGACAGGAAGAGCTACCTATAATGCTTATTTTTAATTTTATTGCTAAAATTATCAAAATGGTTCTGCATTCAGACTTTGCAGTTAATATTTTTAGATGCATCCAGCATAGTAAACTCCTAGCCATGACATTGGACACTTAATTTCTCTGCTATTCATTTTTCTTATTTCTTATATGTATGTATATATATATGTGTGTATATATATATGTATATGTGTGTGTATATATGTGTGTGTGTGTATATATATATATATATATATAACCTACTTTATAAGGTTACCATTTATATAACATAAACTATTAGCTAGCAATAGTAAAATATTAATCATTGCTATCATTATGGTGGTTTTAAAATATGTAATAAATTCTTTGATCTCCTCCCTTTAAGAGGTGGAGCCTGGTTTCTTTCCCCTGAATGTGAGTTGGGCTTAGTGACTTCTAACAAATAGATGCTACATTGTTTTCCCACAAAACAGCATTGTGGCCTTCTCACTGTCTCTTGGGTTGCCCACGCTGGGGGATGTTAGCTAGTTTTCTATTTCCATGTGACAATTTGCCACAAATTTAACGGTTTAACTGATACCCACTTATTAACTTATAACATTCTGTAGGCCTGGATTGTAACATATTATGACTAGTTTCTTCTCAAGGTTGTAAGATGTTTTGGGCCTAGGACTTGTATATCAGACTTGCTTATAGAAGACTACTTGGATAAAAGGAAGCCACAAAAAAAAGCTGGAAGTATTTGGGTTGCTCTACAATAGCCCAGGGTTAAATAATAGCTTCCCAGATGCTGAGGTGCCACTGTCTCTGTGGAGACACTGAATGGGGAAGCTTTGAAGAAGTGGAATCTACCGGATTTGGCAAACTGAATTATTACCAGGCATTGATGAAAATCTTGGTTTAGGGGCCAAAATATGGGACACAAAGAAATATGCACGGGGGATCTAGTCAGTGGTGGTGATTGTTCAAGTCGTGTGTGGATGGCGTCCTGCAGGCGGGGCAGAGAGAAATAGAGCTGGAAGAAGAATGTCAGGCGATACTTCAATTTAGAAGTGTGGCAAGTATAAAGTCACAGAGAGGGAGGCAGAATTGGAGCCTTGGAAGAAGTAGGTGGAGAATGAGAAGAGTTAAGTGGGAGACAAGAGTTTCAAGTGGGAAGGAGGTAAGTGATATTAATATGCTCTATTTTAAGGTTGGAGAGGATGAGGACTAAGAAGCTAAGTTTACACTGAATTGCAAAGTACATTGTGAGAAAAAAGAGGAGGTAGCCAGTTGTTTCTAAGAGCAATGCAGGGAAGCTGATAAAAATCATGTATGTTTCTCTTGCAGATGAGAATGTCCTGGTTTCTGAACAATTCCTATTCTAATGTTGTTC
This sequence comes from Condylura cristata, assembly GCF_000260355.1. NCBI lineage: Eukaryota > Metazoa > Chordata > Mammalia > Eulipotyphla > Talpidae > Condylura > Condylura cristata. The sequence goes on along the minus strand of NW_004567114.1, from coordinate 55,148,205 downwards.
TCTGGAGCTAGAGAATACAGGGACATTTTGAAGAAAGATGAAACAGTTAAATATCTCTCTTAACTAGAGTGCTCATTTAACCCATTGCCAAGTGCTTATTGGATTAAAAACTCTAGATTTGTCATGTGGGCATTGGTCATTCACTGCTTGCCAACCCATGACACCCAATGCTCATCTATCCCAGTCACAACGTGTCAGCACCCAAATTGCGTTGGACCCACCAAGGAAGAGGAGACTATCTCATCCAAAACATTTAGCAGGATTGCAACATCCAAGACAACGGGAATCTTGCAGCACCTCACTGGATGGGTTTGAATAAATGCTTGTCACACAGCTCTTTTCTCTATTCTATGCACTGGTCAATTTTACTAAAAATAACCTTTTTTCAGAAGCATCCATATATTGTTGCTAATCTAATTAACCTCTCTTTTAGTCCTTCTGATTACCACAAGAAAATCAAACATTCAGCTCTTTTCTTTTTCTCTGCTTGAGTCCTCACTTTTCCATTTGCTCAAAACTCAGCCTGAATTCTGATAAAAGTAAGTGAATGCTAATTATACGTTTTTATGGAGAGAATTCAATGTATGTTCTTTGAAATTAAATCAGGTGTTGTGAAGAACTGGTGTTGTTAACTTCTGAAATCCATGAAAATGAGAAAATATTCCTTTTAAAATATGCACAAATTTCTCAATGAATTATCACCCTAAAACATATTTTTCTTAAGCAGCAATATTCTGATTGTGTATTTTTTTTCTGATTGTGTATTTTACTGTGTTCAATTGCAAACTTTCATTTCCTAATATTTTTCATTGCTAATATAACTCAAGTATACTCAGAAAAAATTAGGATGCTTGTGTAGCACAAAAATTCAACCACTATCTTTAGTCATGTTTTTAGAAGATAATGCATCCTATGTTCCCAGCAAGTGACTAAGTTGACAGCACAAATCATTTGAAATGTAAAGATTTCTTGTACATAGTAACTAAAAATACAGTGAAATATCTGTTCTTTAAGTTGAATAATATGAAGTTCTGTTATTACTTTGTCCAAGTTATTTTGTTGTGCAGTTTCACCAGAATCCCTTTGTTCTGTGTAACTAGTGGCAATGCAGGTTGTTCACTGTCATGCCTTGAAGCCAAATTGAACTGTGTTCTAATCCTACTTCAATTGCCTTATGCTCTTTTGGCAATGGAGCAATTGTTGAATTTCTTAAAATCCTAGTTTGCTTAAAATAGGAAAAATTCTAAGTGCCTATGTCTAAGCGTTACCATGAAGATTAAATAAGATCATATACAATAAACTGGGTCTCCCAATAAGCTCTCAACAATTATCATTTTTAGACAGAGGGATTGTGGTTTTTATTTTTTTATTGTGTGTCCACATCAGTGCAGATATTTTTTCACCATATAGCCCTTAATTATGTATTTATAAGTTATATGCATGGTCCTCCTAAACAAACATAATTAATAACATTTTAAATTAGGTTTCATTCCTAAAATACACATGTGATGGTAAACAAATAACAAGAAATTTGTTCAGTCAGCCAGAATTTGAACCCAGCCACTTTGTTCTTAGAGACTTTGCTTTTAACAATTTAACCCTGCAGAGTACCTAGGATGGACAAAGGAAGATAAAATACACTTTCAGCAACACATGTTAGCTACAATTTATTAACCTATACTGGAAGCAGAGAAGGGGCATGGTTGCCATTCCCAGTCTTTCAGTAACAAGGAACTCCTCTCTTTCCCTGAGGACACACTTTACATCCAATGCAAGGACCAAGTGAGAGCTTTGGTATGGAAGATGTTAGTCACCTCAATCTCCTCATTTTTCATGTGCACACAAGAACATGTTCAGATAGTTCCACCTGATAGATTATTGGATAGTCCTGAGGCGTATGGGAGAGATTACTGGTGTAGAATCTAGGGGATATGGGAAAGGAGCTGAAAATATTTGCTGTGTCTACTTCCAGAGCAAGAAGAAATGTATGGAGAATACATAAGGAGTGGTCCCTCTGGACATGGAGGTAGCTATATTTAATATATGGAAATCATATGTGGAATATATTTGCATACATGAGCTTGTATGATATGAAGAATGAATTTTGGAATCTAACATCACAAATATCACAAACATGTTGCAAGGATTTCTACAATGATAATGTGAAGCATTGACAGTAACTTATTGGTTCATTCTTCTCTACTTCCATGCATAAGATTTGCTGAGTGAACATGTCTACAAGAAATCCATACTATTGACTTGACTGGAAGAGGTTAGATGTAGGATAGTTAAACACGTCTTTCACTTTTGTTTCAGATTAGACACTCTCTTTTCATTTCTATTTCATAGATATATTAAAAATTGTTTAATGTTCTCTTTTGCTAGAGATTATCTCCATCTCTGGCTATGGAGCTATTAATACATTGGCTTTAACATTGGTCTTCAAAAATAATAGGATCTGATGTTTGCTATTCTTATGACTTACATTTTCTGGATGTTTAAGGGTGATTTACATATTTATTTCCATCATAGAAATAACATTTTATGCAGGTCATTGTGAGAATGCTGATGTCATTACTATGGATAAATTATTCCTTAGATATTTTGTCCTCTTCAATACTATGACAGTATTAAATGAATAGAAACTTCTGCAATATTTAGATGTGATGTGCCACCCTTAAAATAATGAGAGCATCAATTAATGCTAAAATGAACTACATTTTGTCATTTTATGCTCAGAATGGGTCTGACAAACTAGTAGATTGAAATCCCTGGAAGGTAGAAACAGTGTTTACACTTTTCTATACTCGTCATATATTAGGACAGGGCTGCTAAGCCGGGTCCTCTAAATGAATTTATGACACGAGCTATGCAATCTCTGTCGTCAGACACGGTCCGGATGGAGGGGAATTGCTCTGAAAAATCAGACTTTCCACTAACTTATGTTATGACCTCCCTTTTTTGTATAACCATAATATCAAAATATTCTGAGCAACTTTCAGCTTACAATTGGACTGCCTAGGCCGCACAAAGCCTGCCTGCCCTAACAAGCAAGCACTGCACCAGGGTGAAAAAATTCCCCTGAAGTCAAGTGACTTAACTACTGACTGATAAAAGCAAAAGGGCTGTTTTTGCAGTCTCTCTCACTGCCGGATGGAGGACAACCCAAATCTTATCATTCTACCATCTCACCTTCTATTCAGCTTTTAAAGAATTACGCAAACTTCCTATTGTTTGGCCTTTAGATGTGGAAATTCATCCAGGCTGCCTGTTTTTTAAACTAATCAAGTTTTCCACCTGCTACACCTTAAAGGAATCCACAAAATTCTTCTGGCTAGTTTTTCAGGATTTTACTATGTAGTCTTCAGATAAGGAAATTCACCTATGTCTCCTATTCAGAGATTTGATTAACAAGGAATTTCCTCTTCTGTCTCCCAGGATGACTCAGGCAGAAAAACAAAAACCCATTAGGTAGTAGATAAGGTTTAAGGGACTTCTATCTTAGTTGATCTCCACTATAGTAATATTAGTCATAAACTTTGTGCACTTATGTACCTGTTTTTAACCTTAATTGATTTTAGAATGTTATATCTCAGCTAAAGGGCAATACGACCCTAAACTGTTCTTAGAAAAAAAAGATGATTGTAATCTCTCAGCACAGTTCCTGTGCTGATGTCATCTCACTGCTTGCTCCTAAGGTATAAAATAAACCTCTGCTGAAGGCAGAGCAGGAAGACTTGCACCCAACTCCAACTCCCATGTCTTCCTCGCTCCCCTTTCCCCTTTTTTCTCCTTCTCCCCTTTTTTTAGGAATCTCCACTCGCCGACGCCTTCCCACGTTAGGGTCCTGACTGTCTTGCCTCCAGACACCTCAATAGTTGGAGCTGGTCTCCGACAAGCTTATATTATTGATGATTGAATGGAGGTATTCTGTCTGAGGCATCTGGTTTCTCTAAAGAATGCCACAGAACATTTGGATTTAGGTATAGTTGAGGAATGTTACATTTGCTGTATTTTTCTATGTTCTTAAGGACTCTGTTCAGCTTTCCAGTTTCTTCTATTCTGTTTCTCCATTTCTGATATCATGTGTAGGAATCAAGAGCATTTTCATGATGGGGACCATATATTAAAAGGACATGCAACCCTTCTCAAAGTACGTATTAATATGTACTGTGTTTTAATATCCGGTTCAATCCAGCATTCTGTATCTTGCTCTTATTTATCTGATCTGGAAACTATGACCCAAAAGTAGGAATACAGTTTCAGAGAACAATGAGTCTAAATTCAAGGACTTCCTACTCTCTAGGGCATTTAGTCATTTGAGCTGTTAACTGATCTAGGGCAAAGCACCATTTCCCTACAGGTTGTCCATATGAAAGATACATGGTGGTTCCTATCAGCTGATTACTAGCTGGCTACTCATAGGCAACTATGACCTATTTGCTATCTGCAAATCATAGCAGAGCATTCCTTAACTCTGCTATGGAGGATAGCCTGCATCATAAGGCAGGCCTGGGTACATCTGGGCCACTGTTGACCTAACTCCATGGTGGTCTCAGGATAAGTTTACCTGATAATAACATCAAATACTTTGCTGATACAAATGTCTCTTCCTGTCTGGTCATGATGTCCTCTTCCCTGTTCCTTATAAAACTTTGTCTCCCATTCTTTTTTTTTTTTTTAAGATTTATGTATTTATGCACACAGAACTGGGGTATAGGCCAGAGGTGCAGGGGTGATGAGAGGATTCACCAGAGACAGAGTGAGAGGAGAACAGGCAGATTAATGAAGTACACTGCTGAGGGGAGCAGCGGGTGGGTCAGGAGAGGTCTGCCTCGCCATGTGGGTCACCTCTGGGGCAGGGATCAAATTCATGCTGAAATGGTTTTAACTTCTTAGTGCTGTGATTTAACCTGCTGCGCCATGAGGGAGGGCCCATGTCCCCCATTTTTTCCCCTCTGGAACTTATTCCTCAGACCACTGTTGTGTGACCAACTTTCACTAGCCTGTCTGCCTTCAATAAATGGCATGAGAATTTCTGCTCAAGCAGCAGAGTCTTGCCTTTGCAAACCTCTTCACAACTGCTGTGGTCCTTACTGCTCTGCAAAGCAGCAAAAAGTTCCTGTCACAACAGATGCACAATTTACGTGGATGGTAAATTTGTATTCAACTTGACTGTCCTCTCAAGTGAGTTCTAAAATCTTGTAATTATAAACTAAAATTGTATCTACATTCTGCTAAGATGTCAGGCTGGTATGTATTGTCTGTCAGCTTTTGTAGCAGGTTCCTGCTGAGCATATGAGTGAGAACTGCGTACATCTGTTAAGAGAGTTGATTCACACTGGTGTTGTTTTCAATCACTACTGTCTTTTTAAAAATATACAGGTGGTTATTAGTTGAGCCATTTATTTCATTTGAGATCAGTCTTAGACCTCTAATTGCAGTGATGTATATTTGCATTAATATTATTGAAGACGTGTTCCCCCATATCTAGAGATGAAAGACACACATATTGCCCCTACAAACTATTTAGCTCTTGCTTTTTAAAATGGACATAAACATAATTTCCCCAGAATTTGCTTGTCTCATCACACTTCACTGCTATTCACTGAATTCCTTTTCTGGTGGGGACTGGTATGGATCAAGGAGGCTTCCACTCAGTTATCTAGGTTATTCTGATTTTACATACATGGATGTGTCCAGTATAAGAATTCTGACTAATTCTTATAAAGTAAAAAGTGGTGTTTGTTTATGCTAAGAATGCTAATGAAATTTAAAGAAGAGGAAGGACTCAATGACCAGAGAGTGGGACTAGCTATACTTTGGATAAAGAGAGGCAAAGGGAAAATGTTAGGGTTGGAGAGCCTACTATAATTTTTCAAATATTTGAGGTTTAGACCTTTGTGTTCCAACTCACTGGCTATTAGCCATACATGGCTATTTAAATTTCAATTTAGATCAATTAAAATTAATTGACATGAAGTACCTAGTTCCACAGTTACACTAGCCCATTTCAAGGGCTCCATGGCCGTCTGTGCTCAGACAACACAGATATAGGACATTTCTATCAGCACAGAAAGTTCTACTGGAAGCATCGGTCTAGACTATAAAACATCTGAGCAAGTTTTATCCGAGAACAAGTGTGGTAGCTGCCAGGATGATACACAAGACTCCCATAACGTTCAATTGGAAGGAGGAAGAAGAGAGCAGACCATCCTTTAAGCCAAGATAAATAGTGGCACACACTAAATGGAAGAAATTGTCAATCGACTCACTAAGCCTGGAAAAGGGGAATGCATTTTGTGGAACATGAACTTAACCGTGTATTTAAAATAATGTCACAAATGAGTTGCAATGACATTTTGTGAAACTTCCTCTGTAGGAAAGTTTCACACTCTTTAAAGGGGTCTTCGCATCTGAAGTTTGCACATCAGGACAGAAACTGTTCCTTGTCATTGTGGGACATTGGTGGCTTTTATAATTGGCATCTGAATGAGCTGTTAAAAAAAAAAAGACCATAGGCCCTCCCTGGTGGTGCAGTGAGTTAAAGCACAGCACTAAGAAGCCAAAGCCACTTCCACATGAGTTCGATTCCCGCCTGCCCCGGAGGTGACCACATGGCGTGGCAGACCTCTCCTGACCGGCCCGCTGCTCCCCTCAGCAGTGTACTTCATTGATCTCCCTGTTCTGCTCCCCACTCTGTCTCTGGTGAAACCTCTCGCCGCCCGTAAGCCTCTGGCCTGTACCCCATTCTGTATGCACAAATAAATAAATCTTAAAAAAAAAAAAAGATCATAATGGGGCCCTCCCTGGTGGCACAGTGGGTTAAAGCACAACACTAAGAAGCTTAAGTCTCTTCCACATGAGTTCAATCCCTGCCTGCGCTGGAGGAGATCCACATGGCGTGGCAGACCTCTCCTGACCTGCCCGCTGCTCCCCTCAGTAGTGTACTTTGTCGATCTGCCTGTTCTGCTCCCCACTCTGTCTCTGGTGAATGCTCTCACTCCCCTGCACCTCTGGCCTGTACCCAGTTCTGTATGAATAAATAAATCTTTAAAAAAAAAAAAGTCGTAATGTGAGGCCCTCCCTAGTGGCGCAATGGGTTAGGACACAGCATTGCAAACTAGCAGCAGCAGCGTCAGTGCGAGTTCCATTGCCAGCCCCGGAGGTGACCCACATGGTGCAGTGGATCTCTTCTGTCTCGCCCACTGCTCCCCTCAGCAGTGTACCTTGTCTATCTGTCTGTTCTTCTTTCCACTCTGTCTCTGGTGGATTCTCTCACCACCCCTATACCTCTGGTCTGTATCCCAGTTCTATATGCATAAATAAGTAAATCTTTAAAAAAAAAAAAAGGTCATAATGTGACATAATGTGAGTGATGTGAGTAGTCCTGCCATGTGCTATATTTGAAGGGATCTCCCACAAAGGAGCTACACTTTCCACTTAACGTTCTTACTTTGAAGATAAAGTTCGACTTCTTCTCTTCCTTACTGCTGAGACTCAGGCAAGTGACCCAGGTACCGATGCAAGACTTGATGCCAAAACCACCCAGCAGGGGAGGCACCTGGTGTCTGCATGACACTGCTGTGGATGATGCCTGGTTTAGACAGTGGTAGCAGCGGCAGTATCGACAAATCCCAGTGCCTGACAGCAGTGCTCAAGCTTTAGGCTTGTATATACCTGTTTTCTTGATCTAGTCATCTGTTTTGGGGGTGTTTAGATTGTTTCCATATCTTAATGCTTGTCAGCGTTTTCTTTCAAATTAGTGTTTTTGTGTCACTGGGGTAGATTCCTAGTGGAACACTACTCAGTGATCAGAGGAGGTAAACTCATGCTATTTACAACAACATGGATGGAGCTGAAAGGAGTGAAATAAGTCAGAAGGAAAAAGAAAAAAATATTGAATGACTTCATTTATAGGGAGAGCATAGGAATTGAGCAAAGGGTTGAACAAAATCAAACTAAAGTTAGGGAAAAGACAAAGCCTGCAAGCCAACCACAGACTTAAAGCAAATGGCAAGGGAGGAGGAAGGGGTCAAAAGAGGAGAGGAAAGAGCCTCAGAGGTGGTTCATGGGTACTATGAACTATGGGACTACACTAGAATGGAGAACGGTGATGGGAGGAAATAAATAAATAATGAGACACCCCCCCCCCCCAAACCCGAGGCTTAAATACTCAGCATTGGCCTCTTCTTACTCTGTAGACCAGTTCTGTGGATTGGTCTCGAGCATTCTTCTGATTCTTCTGAAAATGTAGCTTCCAGTCTGCCTGCAGCTTTCCCACTTTTTTTTTTTTTTTTTGTGAACTAATGGATAGCATGTATGAAATCTTTCTCTGCTTAAATTAACCAAAATGCATCCCGTGGTTGCACCTATGAACTCATGATACAGGCAATGAGGTCAATATGCTTCGAACTCATAGATATTACATAGTACACTCATAGGCACTCATCATATGTCTGTCAGACTCTGTTAGAATCCAAATGAGGTTTCACCTTCTGAGTGATGGGAGAGATGAAACATAGGAGATAAAACAAATGCTGGACTTGCTGAGTTTGAGAAGATCCTACTTTTCTACCACCCTCAAATCCAGTCTGTCACCTAAACCTCACTATTGTGCTGCTAAAATATCTTTTCCTTACCTCCTTTCCCCCTTTATAGCATTTCATTCATTTGACAAACATTTAAGTCACTAGGAAATAGCCAATTGCCAACAATAAGACCAGGCAGTTCCTCACACATCAAGCTGTTCTTGTCAAAGGATCTTTGCCTCTGCTGTCCCAAGAATCTAGAAAGCACATTCATGTTGGTGCCTCCTATTTATGACATATATTATGGCTCTTCTATTTCACATGCTACATTGTATGATAATTATATAGTTATATATTTGATCTATCCACCTGGAACATGAGCTTGCTAAAGCACATAACATATTTTATTTACTGTTATATCTCTATTCCTTTTCCTGGTAGGGTATAACAAGTATACAATTAATACTTATTGCAAGAACAAATGACTTGTGATTATTTATTACTTGAATATCCTCCATCTAGTCTATGAGATTCTTCAGAAGAGCATAGTATCTGGGGTATAATAGACACTCAATAGTGATTTATTGTACACTTTAATGAGGTTTATATGGGCCATCTGTTGAAGATAATTGGTGGCAGTCAAAATTGTGATTCTAACATTTAGAATAGAAGCTAGCTGGAGAGGGGGGCTTGGGATTGGGCTTTCTGGCTGCTGTGGGTTGCTGGTCTCACATCACTCAATGCAGGAGGTTTGCTAAACTACCGGCATCACCTGTGACACTTGAAGTAATCTCCATCTTTGTACTGAGGCCACCCTCCTCATGGGCTGATGCCAGACAATGACTAGGTGCAGACAAAGTTGGGGTTTACCCTGAAAGTGACTTTGAGTTGAAGACTTTCCAGTGACCTTGCTAACCATTTGCAGAACTTCACAGCAGCCTAGGATACAGGCACCTGACTTTCCATTCCCTGCTGCTTCAAATGAGGTTGGAATGGCACCCAGTTTGATGGCCCTCCCAGCCTCCTCTGGCTCGCTCCCAACTTTCTTTCCAATCTGGACTGCTGCTTCCCAGAGGGCCTAGAATACAGGTGGTCAAACTCATGGCAATAGAAGTGGTCCCCAAGAGAGCCAGAGGGTGAGAAGGGGAAAAACCCAGGGAGATGCTTGTAAGGTATGAATTTTTAGGGAGTAGAAAAGAGAGTATCAGGGAAAAAACTGAAAAGAGTGGTCAGGAAAGCATCAGACAGCCAAGAAGTACAGTTCTCCAGAACAGGCCATCACTGTGCTTCATTCTAGAGCTTTACTGAGGTATAATTAAAATTAAAAATTTACTAAGGAGAACCAGGAAGGGTTCTGAAGCTAGAGCTATAAGAAAAGAGAACAACCAAAGTCAAGAATGACTTAATTGGATTTAAAAAATTCAAAATTGAGAGACAAGTGAGACAATTAAAATCCAAAGTAATATCATAATATATAGATATGTCTTTATGTTGTATTCTTTAAATTTATAAAACATTATATCTCAATAAAACTGGGTATAGGAAGGAAAAAAAAGTCCCAGAAAACTATATGTGCCCATGTCCTTGTTTTGGATGATAACAATAAAATAGAAGCAATAGAATAAATACATGTTTAATTGTTAAGGTTTATAGAAATTAACATTTTTAGGAATTGGGAGTTAAAGTTAAGAAAGGGCACACTGTTTTCACATATGTATTACTACTTGTTCTGTTTTCCACCTCTCCTTTTCCTTGTTATACTGACATACTCATAATAAAAACATTATTGTTGTGATAGGAAATTTGTTGCTGCTTGTGGCAGGAACATGATGAGGGACACAACAGTTGTGAGCAGGTTTGCAAGGCAACACCCTGCTGCTTGGGCAGAAGTTCTTGTGCCATATGTTGAAATCATACAGGATAGTAAAAGGCGATCATGTGACAGAGCTATGAGGAATAAGGTCTGGAGGGTGGGATAGGAATGGGGGACAAAGTTTTACGAGGGACAGAGAAGTGTCGTAGTGACCACACGTTAGGAGACATTTGCAACAGCAAAGCATGTTGTTATCACAGCAGAGTTATCCTGAGACCACCATGGAGATGCTCACGTCATCAAGTCAACAGAGGCATTCCCGGGCCTGCTTCATGACATGGGTTAGCCTCCACAGGTAATAAGGAATGTTCTGCTGAGATTGTAGATAGCAAATAAGTCACAGTTGCCCTCGAATGGCCAGCTCGTGGGAACCCACATGTTAGTACTGTATCATTTAGGAAATTACATGAGATGAAAGTAATATGGCTGTGCTTCTCTTAATCAGGGGAATTAACATAGACATAGTTAGACTTAAAAAACAAACAAACAAACAAAAAACTATGCAACATGGATATTAGTAGAAAATACTTTAAAGAAAGAAAGGCTTGCTAAATGATCTAAGGAAATGTGCCAAATGGGAAAGATGTCAGCAAGAGGCAGGACAAGAAGAGACACAGAACCTATTCTCGCGTTCATTCAAGTGACAACCAGGACAGGCCGGTGAGGTCAGGGCACCTATTGCCTTGTCAGAGCTGTGGTGTGCCCAGGTCTTTGGTGAAAAGTTACTGTAAGTGTGTCTGGAAGGGTGTTTCTGAATGAGATTAGCATCTGAATTGGTAGACCAGTAAAACCCCAGGCCCTGTCATGTGGGTGGGCCTCTCAAAGTCCGCTTCAGGCCTCAAGAGAACAAAGACTTCCTCCTGCAGGTCAGAGGGGGTTTCTTCCCTCCCTTGAGCTGGGACCTCAGTCTTTCTGCCTCAGGATTCAAGCTGGAACATCTGTCCTTCTGGGTCTTGAGTCTGCTTGCTTTCAAACTGAATTATCCTAAACAAAAATGTATGCCACTGGTTCTCCCTGACCTCCGTATCTTGGGATTCTTCAGCATCCATATCAGTATGGTGGTCTCCCCTTGTCCAATTGGGATGTGTCCCAAGACCCTCAGAGCATGCTTGAAACCATAGATAGTAAGGCCCTATATAGACGATGCTTTGTCTGGAGTGGCAAATGTATCAAAGGAAGCTAGAAGGCTAAGGACTTCAACGAGATGATTGGATTTGGGTTTTAGCAGTAAAAGGTTGATCTTCAAGACAACTATTTCAGTAGAGCTCAAAACCACAATGGGATACCACCTTATATCAGTAAGAATGGCGTATATTAAAAAAGCAGGAAATGGGCCCTTTTTGGTGACACAACATGTTAAAATGCAGCATTATGAATCAATCCACAGCCAGGGAGGTGACCCACATGGCGTGGCAGACCTCTCCTGGCCTGCGTGTTGCTCCCCTCAGCAGTGTCTTTCAGTGCATCTGCCTGTTATGCAACCCCTCTGTCTCTGGTGAATTCTCTCACCCCTCCACACCTCCAACCTATACCCCAGTTTTTGTATGCAGAAATAAATAAATCTTCGGAAAAAAAAAAAAAGCAGGAAACAACAAATGTTGGTGAGGATGGGAGAAAAAGGAACTCTCCTACACTGCTGGTGGGAATATAAACTGGCCCAAGAACTATGGAAAGCTGTGTGGAGGATCTTCAAACTACTTAAAATGAAGCTTACATATGATCAGCAATTCCACAACTAGGAATCTACCCAAAGGACACAAACACATTAATTCAAAAGGATACCTGCATACCTAGATTTACAGCAGCACTATTTACGATAGGTAAGCTGGAAACAACTCAAGTGCCCAAAAATAAATGACTAGATCAAGAAGATGTGATTTATACACCCAATGAAATATTATTTAAAAATCAAAAAGATAAATTGGGCCCTCCCTGGTGGTGAAAGGGGTCAAACTCAGCATTGTGAAGCTGTGTGAAGCCACTGTAGCATGAGTTTGATCCCCAGCTAAGGGGTGACCCATATGGCATGGCAGAACTATCCTGCAACCCACTGCTCCCCTCAGCAACCTGTTATGCTCCCCACTCTGCCTCTGGTGAATCCTCTTACCCCCTCACCTCTGTCTTGTACCCCAGTTCTTGTATGTATAATAAATAAATCTTATTATTTTTTTTAAATTAGCTCATGCAATTCACAGCAACATGGATGGAGCTAGAAGGTATCATACTCAGTGAAATAAGCCAGCAGGAAAGGGAAAGTATCAAATGGTTTCACTTAGAAGAAGGAGGAATATAGGGGAACCAAATAAGAGATCAGAGGAAAATATAAAAATAAAAACACTAGCAGACAACCATAAATAAGAGACATTTAATGAGGGGAGTGGAGGGATCAAAACAGGGGAGAGAAAGGCACAAGGAACTATGGTGAAAGTTCTGGGTGAATTGGTGGTGGGAATTTTACAGGGACTACACAATAATGAAAAAGATTGACAATAGTAGAGCTGGTTGAAGAAATCAGGAAGAATAGTATGAGGGGAAGGGGACTGGCCTCTGTCTCTTGAAAGAATAGTAGGGCTAAAGGCAACCTTTTTGTTTTTTTTGACAAGAAGTACTTGAGCATGTTGTAGGTAGAAGAAAAGTTGTTTTTTCCATAAAAAAGAGAGAAGAGACCTGAGAGATAAGGGACTGTCGATTTAAGGGGCTGATATCCAAGAACATCTAGAAAGGCAAATAAATTAAGGCCAATTGGAAAACATGAGGGAGCAATATTTAAGGATCCTAGGAAGTTTTGATTTTTTTTTTAATGCATATAGGAAATGGGGTACATGGGGGGGTGGGGAGAGAAGTGCACGGGATTATGGTGATTGTACATGGGTGACTTGGTGATGGGAAACCTGCGGGGATTACAATTGAGATGGAAAAAAAAATGTACAAAATGAAGTAAAAATAAACTGTTGTAAAATAAAAAAATGTAAATGGGGTACAGAGAGGATTCATCAGAGACAGAGTGGGAGCAGAACGGGTAGATTAATGAAGTACACTGATGAGGGGAGCAGTGAGCGGCTGGTGAGACAGGAGAGGTCTGTCTTTGCCATGTGGGTCACTTCCCTGGCCAGGGATTGAATTCGTGCTGCAGTGGCTGTACATAGCCTCATGGTACTGTGCTTTAACCTGTTGTGCATTCAGGGAGAGCCAGTTTTGGGGTTTTAAGAGTGCAAGTGGAGGAGAGTGTCCTTTGGAAGGCTTCAATCTTCTTAGCTTGTTTCAAAGTGGGACTGGATGGAAGTGGGAGACTGAGGACAAGTGTGATGAGCTGGAGAGGGAAGTAGAGGTGAGTACTAAACATTGAGATAAGAGACATACAAGATGAAGATAGAGATATGTTTATTAGGGAAGTTGTGCGTGCGTGTGTGTGTGTGGGTAAAGAATTATATTATAAATTCCCACCACCCAGGTTAGGTGATATCACAGTGGAAAAATACAGAGGTGTTAATATCTAAGTAGAAATGGGGCCTGGATGTGAGGTGCATAGTTGACTGGGGTTTGTGCGTTGAGGGCCTGGAAGAATAAGTTTGCCAGAGCCCACAGTCAAGAGGAACACCAGGTTATGGAAAGAGGATGATGTAGGTATTAGATTTGATGTGGAAAATCATAAAACTAAAGAGATACATTTCTGTAACTCTACATGGCTGAGACCTGGTATGAATCAATAATAGGGGGGTAATAGGTACAGAGAGGAGAGAACTAGAACATGGTTGGAGAGGGAAGGAAAAGAACAAGGCAAGAGCTAAGCAGAGGCTGAGGGGGCCAAGATTACCAGCTGTGTTAGTCAAGCCAAGCAGTTGAGGAGAAAGAGAACAAGGAACACATTAGTCCCTTGATTTGCTAGCAGGGAAATCATCCACTGATTTTCTTTAAATTCTGGTCCTGCTTTGACAGTTATCTTTAAAATGGATTATCCCACGATACACCCACTTATTGTTGACATGTTCCTGTGAGGTGTTACTTACAAGAGAAATTCTTCTCCCTCCTCTCCAGTCTTAAGGAGAGAGTCTATGCCAGGGAAGAAAACTTTATATTTGCTTTTTGTCCACCATGTCTCTGTTTTCACGGCATCGGTTTGCCACATTGGATTTACTTTACTATTTTCACTGGGCAATTTCTGCAGGTTTCTGGGGCAAGATAATTTTCCTTCCCAGACAATACTTCCTGCCATTATATATAGAAGCAATATTTTTGAGTGTAATATTCTCTGAAACTGTCTTGGCATTTTTGCTGAGAACCAGCACTGAACTGGAGAGAGGCTGACCAAAAACAGCCCAAGAGAATAATATCCTTGAATGGGATATAGCTAAGCCTTGAGTTTTTAATTTGAAGTGCTGTATTTTTAATGGAGGCTCCTAATTCATTTGCCATCTGTGTATGAAATAAGCTACCAAGATAAGGAATTGTAGCAAGTTTTCTACATATATTAAATGTTCTGGGGTCGTCGTTAAGGGGTAATTTCCAAGGACTTTTCCCTGCGTTTTACACATGACTGGTGCTAGATGATAAATAATGACAGGTTGAAGTGTTCTTATTCAACTTATATTTACAGGCAATACACTCACATAGATGAGAACCACTATCTAAATCTCAGAAATTATATATGATTAGCAATATATCACAAAGTACCAACGTGCCATTTTAGGATTTTTGTTCCACATATTAATATTGTTAATATGATATTTCCTAGCAGTCATAGCTCAAATTACTCTTATAACCACTTACAGGCAGCTTTTTTCCTCTGAAACATTTTCCCTGCCTCTCAGTCATGCATAACAAAAAATTATTCTACATCTCATCCAAGCTCAAAAAAAAAAATCTCCGTTTTAAGTGATGCTAAAATGGTGCCAAGAGAAAACTCAAAATAGAAGCCTTCGGATAGCGAGAGATCATTTTGTTCAGTGAGTTTAAATGTAACATTAGAGGTTAAAAAAGCCAAATTGATCATCTGGGTCATTATTCAAAATTTCAAGTTGAAAATTTCAAGACAGTGTAAAGGAAGGAAGAAACAATGTAAACAATGCCTGCTTGAAGTTTTCTGGATCAAGACCTTCTTAAGATCTCCAAATTGGGGTCTGTCTATGCGTGTGAGCAGCTGTGTAGCTTGGTATTGTTGGCTCAAATTCATTTTTTTTTTAATTTGCAATTATTGTTTCGGATGGCATTCATCAAACAAAAAATAGCAACAGATGTCCTGCTACGTGCATTTGTTTCCCTGGCCCTGGAAGCCGGCATGGCACACTTGATCATACATGATGTGTCTGTTGGGGGAGGGAGGGAGGCTGAGTGAGCTCACGGTTGAAGAGATGATGATGCCAGTGGCGTCGAGGTTTCGAGGCAGGGCAGCCTTTTGTACACATCCTCCTCCCTACAGAGGACCTGACAGCAGCTCCCTAGCTTGTGTGAACAGTTCTCAGGCCATGCTGCTGGACACACAGCAGACACTGGCTCCTTCCCAGGTGTCTCAGCTTCCGGTACCCATAAAGGCGGAGGCAATGATGCTAAATCTGCCTGTCAGGACCCCAGAGACATGCTTCAAATCTGCCAGAACCCAAAAGCAACTACCCATCTCTAGGGCAGGATGAAATCACAGCATGCCCTCCTTGTCAAGAAGTCATTTCCATATCTATGTGAGGACAATCTTGAGCAGGCTATCTTAAGGAATTTCAACACTCAGGCTCCCTCTCCTGTTTTTCTGGTACTGGTACCCTAAGGCAGAACTATTCTTTAAACCTGTTGAGAGAGAACCTGTTGGCTAGAAATTAACTGTACATTTCTGAGGGAGAGAGAAAGTTTGATGTTAAAATTATGCTTCCCCTGTTGAAATGCACTTCTTTGGAAGGATGTTTTTCTGATTTTCTTTTTCATTTCTTCATTATAAATGAAAACGTATTTCTGCAACATGATTCAGAAAAGAAAACCTTCTTGTAGCAGAGTTAGAAGTAAATGCACCCTAAGTGCGGTAGAAGAGTAAGAGGTTTTCCAGCTCCAATTTCTGTGTGTGTGTACTTACTTGCAAGTCCCCCTTCCGCTCCCCAATTTTCTTTTACATGGGATGCTTCCTGGCTATCTCTTTTACATGCTTACCAGAATTTCAGCACTCTGGAATTGAGTGATTATACCGCCCTTCCAAACAAGTTCTTCCTTTCATAGTAATTATCTAAGGCAATGGTTCATTTTCCTTGGAAAACTCCTACTCATCCTTCATGTCCTGACCTAAATGTCACATCCTCTCTGTGCCTTCAGAGAACCCCCAAGTGAAGTCGACTATTTTTCTTTCTACTTCCTCAAGCAACATTTTCATAGTTTCACTATTTTATTTACCTATGGTGTCAAGACTGTGAGGTGTTCAAAAGCAGGGACATTGCTGCCATGTTTTCTGTAACCTGGCTGCTATGTGACATACCATGAATGTGTTTATTGAATCAACTTATATGCATCTTCTACCGTCTCTTTCCTTTGTCTCAATGCATTCACTGATCAAGGGGAAGCCATTTCGATTTGCAGACCACTGAATGTCATATACAACCTTTGTGGTGTGGATTAAATCTCTCAGCCACTAGGATTTAGTTTTCTCATTAATGAAACATAGGAGAGAGATAATTTCTTTCCTTAAATGATAATAACTATGATAACACTACTTTTTTCTTTCAAGTTTTTTCTTCTTTCTCACAGGCTCTTCTTAGAGGTCTGGCTTAAAAGGATAGTTGAAGACAATAAAAGATTTTTCATCCAGAAGAACAAAGATCGTAGGGGGACAGAGGAACTGTCTTTCACTGTAGAAAGGGCTTTTATGTGGAAGGACAACTGAGTGCTTGTGGCTGCGGGAGCCAGACCAAGGACTAATGGTGAAGGTTATTAAGAAGCATTCGGACATCAAATAGACTGGGGAATGCGGGCTGAGGGCTTATATTTCAGATGGAAGGATTTCAAGGATCAGTAAAGTAGTCATGCCCTCCCCAAACCCAGAGATTCATCGGGTTTTCAAGATTTCATTTTGCCAACTAATAAATACACCAAACAGCAACTAACACAACAAAACAACTCTCTTAGGATGACCATCATTTCTGAAAAAAAGAAATAATTTTACAAAAATAATAGGAGGGGTTAATAAATAAATAGGTCTTTTGGAGTAAAGAGAGTAATCTTAGAATGCCACACACACACACACACACACACACACACAAAATACATTCTCCCCCCTCCCCCCCCATTTTGCTCAGATCTTTTAAACATCAATACTGATTTAAAGAGTCTGCAGGTCAAGGACTGAGTGCCCCCTTCTAAGCCTGATATTCAATTAAAAGGGCTCAAGATAGATATCTGCTTTATCTTGATTTATTTTGTGTGTGTCCTTAGCGAGATGTGTCCTCAGGTATCAGGAAAGCCTGAGAGCACGCACCAGGGTGTTATGTTGAGTGTAAAACTAGACGTAATTAAGTGTTTTGATCATGGCGACTTGAAGGTGAAGCGCACATTTGAATTTGGTGCCCCAGTGGACAGGTCACAATGACTGCAAAAATGTAAGACTAATTTTGAAAGGGCAGGTAGGTTTAGGGCAGGTTTGCAGGAGATTTTGATTGCCTGCAAAGAACTGTATGCTAGAAACATGCAGGAGAAAGAATGTGGTCCAGCAGACTGTTGCATTTCAAGCCTTCCACATCAGCCATATGAGCCACAGCTGCTGGTGAAACGCCACCTTCACAGACTCAGCAGACCCAGAAGAAGGAGGAGATGTAAGTGACCCTGATGGACACAGAGGAGCCTGACATCTTAACGGGGGACTCTTGTACGCTCCCCACACCCAAGTTTGTATCTCCCACTACCCCCACCTCCTCAGCCTAACGCACCATCATCACCACCTCTCGGTCTGCTGCAAGCACCTTCTTTCTACCTGTGGTAAGTGCAAGTATAGTCTGCCCTAGGTACATCATTTCTACTTCCTACCAGTTGTGTATTTCTCATCTCATTCCTGCTTTAACTATATGCCAGTGCTATTTTAGGTGATGGTATTTGGTGTGATTTGGTAATTTTTTTTGGAGGGTCTTCGACACTCAAAGTATCTCCATGTAAATTAATGGTAATTGTTTCTTTGTTTTATTTCATTTTTGCTTACAAGAGGTGTCATGGAAACACTGCTTTTAGATAACAGGGGAAACCTGCATAGTCGCTTGACTGACTTTCTACAATCAGAACATTCTATTTTTAAACAAAATGCTTGATTTCAACATATCTTTTTATAACATGTTTTTCCTTAAACCTCTAAAACAAATCAGTGTTTATTGGTCCGGGATTGCAGGCATAAATATAAAGCTGGGTTCTTACTAGGTTTCAAATTGTATCTTTAAGAAAATCTAAGAATGATGAGGGCACTGCAGGCCAGGAGAGCTTTATTTTTCTTCTCGCTGCTCTGATTTCCTGTGTAACATTGGCTTGCTCCTGCTCTGCATCAAGACCCAGATGAGCCCAGAGGAAGAATGGCTCTCCAGAGGGCAGGGGAAGTGGATGACGTCTAGGGGCCTAGTTGGACTGAGAAAGCAGCTGTAATGAGAGCCCATACTTAGTCGGACAGGGGTAAAGCTGTTCACATGTGACCATTGGGTACCCAGGGACCTCAAACTGTTAAGAGATGCCCACTCTTAAGGGGGCCAGGCACCTACTGAAAAAGGCAACAGAAGCATAATCTTAGTGTGAAAGATCTTTAACAGTATTAGTGTGCATACCAGGAGAAAAATGGATGTTCATAACAATAGATTCCCAATAGTTACCCATCTCTTCATGGGCAAATGCCCAGACAAACAGGCTGACCAGAAGCTTGCCATAGTCTGAGTTACCTTCTGGCTGAGAACCATAAGAAAGGGGTTACGCAGGTACAGAGAACCGGGGCAGAAGGAGATACATATCAAGATACCATGTGTTTCTCCAGGCTCCATCCCAGTTCCCAGTAGCTCCCTGCTCAGGAATCTGACTCCTGCGTACAGGCACTTATGACACAGGAAGGCTGGGGGAATGGTGTCTCTCTGTCACGAGGTGTACCTGTAAGAAAGCTGCTTCATGAAAACCAAAGGGGACACTGGCCCCTGTGCAAGCTGGGGTGAGCCATACGCAATCAATTATAAGACAGTTTAGAGCCCCGTATTTATGGGATTTGTGATGGATTTAACAGATTACAGGAGCCACGGAAGGCTGACACTCAAATTTTAAAAACTAGTAGCGTAAATAGTATGAAGTTTGCATCATCATATTTTTCAGTCAATTTCTCCTTAACTTAAGATACTTTAAGAGAAGCTGCTTCTAGAAACTGCCTCCCCCTTCCCGCCCCCTCAGGCAATCAGGAAGTTATGTATGACATCTTATACTCATAAATATCTACCACTGCCTGTCTTCCACCCAAGGCTACTCCTGTAAAGATGTATCTTAAAGTCCTTTGAATTGAAATTCTCAATAACTATGATGCATTATTAAAATGACCCACTTAATAAAGATAAGGATGTTGTTGCACTAAAGGACATTCTTGAATTATAGAAAAAACTTGAGGGCAAATTAGTCTTATAAATGGAGGCACCTAGGTTTATGTTCCTAGGCTTAAAAATTAGGAATATAGATACACTTCTGGAATCAAATAGAGCAAGAAAACACGTAAATTATCTCAGTTTTCCTCTGTCTAAATAATGTTTGCACTTGGACGTACAAAGTTGTTATATTACTCTTGTAGTATGAGAATAACTTTTGGAAACTCTTTCCAGAAATTAGACTAAAGACCACATTGAAACCCCCCAGAGCCTGCCTCAAACTGAAGCATTGTGGCTCATTTCTATCTTGATGTTTCTCTCCTGGCAGCACAGCTACAGGACTAAATTGTGGAGCTTGCAAAGTCACCCAGAAACCCTCGGGTTCACACTATCCTACTAGGGAGCTCCCTTGAAGAGACACTTTCCAAAACACTGAGTCTTAACACCTGAGCTAAACTTTAGATGGTTCTTACACCTTCTGAAGTCTGATGCTTTCACATGGATGAACATAGCATGATAATTTATCTTCCTCAGAAATTAAATCCAAAGGGGAAAAGTAGTTTTAAATCTCTTTCCCTGAAGAAGAGAATATTGTCTTTATTGAGGTTATTACTAGACATGTGAAATGGAGATCTTAAAGGAACTCTGAGTAATCCAAGGCAGCCTTAAATTTCCTTTTATTGGAAATTCTCAGATAAGTGTTGGTGAGTGAGTGAGTGAGTGTGTGTGTGTGTGTGTGTGTGTGTATTGTTTACCCTTCTCTGTGGGAGGTGGGAGTAGTTTTTGCAGTAATTGTTTGGCTAATTATCTCATCCTCTGCCTCTGTGTACAAACAGCCTCTGTCCCCCCACCCCACCTTCACAGTCTGATTGCTTCTTTTCCAAAGAATTAGAAATTATTTGAATTCCTTTATTATTTGCCCTCAATACACCCTTTGGATATGGCAGAGGGTAGCCATTATCCCATTGCAAAGATGGAGAAATTGACTGGAGGTGAGGAGGGGCTGTCGCTGCTGGGGGAGGGTCCAGACCTGGGTGCTGTGACTCAGTCAGGTGCTCTCCCTCCCACACTGCATTATGGAATGTGTTCCTTGCAGCCTAAAATTACAGCTGAAACCTCTCAAAGCTAGCGAGACCAGTTTTGTTCTAGCATCCAGTCTCACTGGTGGATGTCTAAGAGAACCAACAAAAGTTTTGTCAATTGCAAATCCAACCGATGCAAGATGAACAGGCTGGAGGGAGGGCTGCTTGATGTCTGAACAAGATTTGCCTCTGGAGACAATTCATCAGCGCCTAATTTTTTTTTTGGGGGGGGGGTGGAGGGGGCTCCTTTTTCCTAGTATGTCGGAGTCAGAATCATTTGTGAAGCTCTGCAGTGGTTTTTCCTTCCCTCTCCGACCAGATGCTCAA
Organism: Condylura cristata; assembly: GCF_000260355.1. Lineage (NCBI taxonomy): Eukaryota > Metazoa > Chordata > Mammalia > Eulipotyphla > Talpidae > Condylura > Condylura cristata. Next base: position 55,126,838 of record NW_004567114.1, on the reverse strand, counting down.
ACTGGCTGAGCTGTATTAAGCAGAGGCTGCCTTGGTCATGGTGAAGGGAATAGATTAAGTGACTAGGCTGGTGTGAGAATTGTCTATTCGCTTTTCTCAGCAGTGCACCTAGGAGGCCGTGACCTAGCAGATAATCCATAGCTATTAGGGCAAAATTCAATGAGCCATTCAGGTATTGCTCTGATGGCATTTTCCCTACCTCAGAGCACAGGTTCACCCTGAGGGGTCTCTGTGGGGCAATTTCCTCCTTCAAAGATGAGGCTGCTGGGTGGCCTGCTGCTCACTGGCCCCTGGGGTGCACAGGGTTTGGATTTGTTTATTCTCTAGGCCCACACGGTCATGGGTTTAGATTTCACACTTCATCCTAGAATCCTTAATGTACACACTCATTAAGCTTGTGTGTTCTTTTGAGGTCAGACATGAAGGAGAACGTTAGTTTGATAAACCAGATGAGTAAGGAGGAGTGGACAGTATAATTTTGGTAAATTAGCAGTGGTATGTAAATACTGAATTAAATAATGTTAAGGCTGCCCAGACATCCCCTGAGTAAATGTGTATTGGTCATCACAGTTGTTGAATATTTTAGTAGAAATTTATTTGGCTGTTAGTAAATATAACACATGAAGCTGAATTCTGAACAACTTTATTTCTGAAAAATTTTGCTTCATGCACATTTTTGAGGTTATAGTAGTCAGCCTTTCTTGAAGAGCTGGGAAAGGATTTTGACCTTATTTCATGGATTCATTTTGTTCTTCATGATTCTCATTTAATTTTGACTGTTATTTATGTTGCCTATTATTTGTAAGCCGTTTTTGGAAACTAGTACCTAGTGACACTAATGATGTTTTCACCTGGAGTTTTTTCTGTATGTAAGTGAGGGCTCTTGTTTTAATAAGAGCTGAGGCAGATGTTTCCTGTCTTTCTGACAGAAATTTATCAATGAACCCAAAAACACATGGGCACATTTAAGCACTTTGCTGTGGCTTGTGTGTACAGTTTAGGAGAGGGCCCCAAACCCGCTGATTTAGGCCCCATTGGTGATTGGACACTTAACCCCATTTTCACCCTTGTCACCACTTGAGAATTTAGGGCCACACCTTCTGGTTAGATAATCTGTGGATTGGGGGTGTGGTGGGGGGCAGGGAATTGGAGAGGCCAGGCAAGGCCTGCATTGTCATGGAGATTAGGCAAAACCAGATTAATTCCCTTCACTGAGGTTGCTAGGGTAAGTGGGAGAAAATTTATGACCCCACTCCTTTTCTCCTCTGAAGTGATGAATATTCCTGCCTGAGAGGAACCTTGTGCATTCAAAATATTTTCTGTGAGTGCTTTCAATATGACTGCAGCTAGTGGAAACTTTTTCTTAATTACATAAAAGCTGTTTTTTTCCCCTCAGAGGGATGCAAAAGGGTCTGCAGCTGAATAGAATGAAAATCCCAGCCGCTAACCTTCTAACGCCCTCTGGCAGGGTCCACAGGTTTCTCTTGTTTTGGTCTAAGCAGCTCTGTTGTAAGGTTGAGGCTTGACCTTTTGTGATTAGATAGAATTAGAATCTAGATGGGATAAGATCAAGTCCAAAACTCTTGGCTGACAAACCTCAGTCTGGGGGATCAAAATGTCTCCTAAGGGCGGCAGCTCCAGTGAGATAGGACAGGCGCTGGAGGCTTTATCTGTGAAGAGATATGGGCAAGTCCACCTCACATTCTGTGTGTGGAGAGGCCACAAACACCTCCTGAGCTGTTTCCACAGGAAGAAATGTCCAGTTTCCCTGACAACACAGAGAAACATAGTGATATTCAAGTGCAGGTCAGTTTAGAAAATGAAATATAGGCCCTCCCTGGTGGCGCAGCGGGTTAAAGCACTGCACTGAGAAGCTAAAGCCGCTTCCGCGCGCGCGCGCGCGCGCGCGCGCGTGAGTTCCATTCCCGCCTGCCCCGGAGGTGACCATATGGTGTGGCAGACCTCTCCTGACCCGCCCACTGCTCCCCTCAGCAGTGTACTTTGTCGATCTGCCTGTTCTGCTCCCCACTCTGTCTCTGGTGAAGCCACTCACCACCCCGAGCCTCTGGCCTGTACCCCAGTTCTGTATGCATAAATAAATAAATCTTAAAAAAAAAAAAGAAAATGAAATATAGCAATGGTGATCATCACTACTAGGAAAACTATTGCTGCTTTTATAAAGGAAAACCATCCAGTTACTAACCAGCTAAATAAAGTTACTGTGAATTCCATTAATTCCATAAGGATACACTACTGTAATTTTCACATTGTGTTGATTTATTATTTTAAGCAAGATTACGTGCACACCTCTTATTGTGTTATTTGCCCGAAAGAACTCACAACTTTCCTACCAGGAGACTGTAACTCCCTTTCTTCTGAACATATTCATGGTAGGTTCTTACCCAAGACAGCGTGAGTGGTTGGTTCTCCGGGATCCAATTAGGCACCAGTCTACATATTGTACCTACGTGATTGATGGAATCACCCCAACAGCATAGGTAATATTTGTATCCCCATTTCACAGACGAGATTCAGTGGCTTATCCTGCCTTCCCCATCCTGCTCACTTAGCACTGCACTCCCGCCCTTCCTGATGTAGCCTGAAGAGTAGCAGGAGCTCAGTTCTGAGATTGGCCTACAGAGACTACAGAGCCATTTATGCATAAAAGACAAAACGTACCCTTACTTTGTAAGACCTTCAGTAGAAAATAGTTTTAATATAATTAGTATGCAACAGAGAAAAGGAGAATAGTTTCCAAATGAAATACCCAAAGTGACCCATCCCCTCCTGGGTAAGTACCCAGCCAAACAGGGTTGGTGCAAAGCAGGGTCCCAGAGGCCCAGAAGCTGGCCACAAACCTAAGGCACCTTCTGGAGGGGTCCTATAGGAAAGGGGGAAAAGGGGTCAGCTATGTCTGGAAGGAAAAGAACAAATCAAAGTACAAACAGCAAAGGCTGCCATTGTTAGCTCCCCATGGGTCTCTACCCACATTTCTGTCTTTTTCAAGTGTCTCCTTCCATCTCCCCCAAGACTCTGGTACAAGTCCAAGACCAAGAAGCAAGCACAGATTTGTTGTCACTTATCTAGCTCTGCTCTTTGTGTCTCCTCAAGTGTTCTTCCCCCTTCAGCCTCGCCCAAGTCCTGTTTAGCTTCCCCTCACTGCTCAGCTCCGCCCTTCCTTAGGTGGAGCAGGGAAGCTGGCATTTTCCCTTCGTCTGGGAAATATACTGTTATACTCTCCTTTGGTATGGAACCCTTTTCCTTTCTGATATTTTGTGTCTGCTATCACATGTTGACAAGCTGTTGCAGGAAGAATGAATACATATATGGTGTTTCCTGTTATATCTCCAGATGTGGCCAGGTCTAAGTTGGTTAACCACTCTGGGAAGGGGCACATGTGGAGAGGTAAAGGATCAGAACATACCTAGGAGGCCCATGAAGGTGTACAAGCCACTAGTCATAGTGTGGAGTCCAGAAGACAGGGAGACAGGCACTGGTGGGGTCATCTGGTGAAACCAGGAGTATTAGGGAGTTCACCACTGGAGTATCAGGGATACTGATGGGCCAATTGAAGCGGCAGCACTCAAGGTGGGCCTGAAAATGGGATATTGGAGATGCCCCGCCCCCCGGCCCCTCCCCCACAGCTGACATCCCCTAGCAGAGCCTTCAGTGACAGTGCACCACCTAGAGTTTAGAGGAAGAATTTCAATCCTTAGGGACACTCTCCCTTGTCTAGAAGGTAGAAGTTCAGGAATAACAAGGGTTATTTGGGAAAGGAATCAGGCAAGGGGAGTACTAGGTTGATTGATCAGCAGGAAGCATGATGAAAGTGGGAGGCCAGATCTAGGGAAGATTCAAAGGCAGCACATGAGGTTCCATGCGTCTGTGGTTTGGGGACCAAATCATGTACGTGCCTTTGACTATACAGCCTTGAGCAAATTTAATTTCTTTGCCAGACTCTGGACTCTCTTTTTACTCTGTTTAAAATAATAATGGTGTCATTGGGTTTCTTTGATGACTAAATGAGAGACATATAGGGGCATGATATTGGCCCTTCACTATTTGGAAACAGGAAGGAGCTCATTCTATTTTTTTTTTTTTCCTAGCCCCTGATATAGAGACAGGTGTATGGTAGACTCTTTATAAATGTTTGTTAAATCCTGTCAAATCACCTACCACGTGACTGGCACGCAAGCCTATGCAAAAAGATATGCAAATTGTTGGTATAGATATAGCTAGATGAATGCATAGGTATGTCATATATCCAGCTAAGCATTTATTAGCTCTCCTCCTGGCCAAGGCTGTGAATGTGCCAGAAGTGGCCCTAATGCCCACTCAGTAAAGACCCCGAGAGGGGGCCAGGATGAGGCCCAACTCTAATGTGTTTGTCTTGAAACACTATCTCTACTTAAATTGGTGTTAAAACCAAAGTTTAGAGAGACTTTCCTAAAGCATTTATCACTATTTGTTTTAATACTTCTGACTAACTCTTGAGAAAGCAAAACAAAACAAAACAAGGCTCAGCTAAAGCTTTCCTGGGAAAAGACTCCAGTTAAGTATTCAGAAAGCTTCACCTGTTCCCTGTTTGCCCTGAAGGCACCTTTTGCAAGGGATAATGAAGTTGTTCTCACTGATTCTCTATTTGGTTTCCAGACTTTGATGTACTTAAATAAATTTTTTGGTGTTGCCTTTGATCAAATGAAGCCCAGAGCTGCCCTCCGCTGCATGGGGCAAGTGGGGTCTCACTTGAGTGACAGGCAGCTTGGTCAGCAGCACAGAGAGACAGCAAAGCTGGAAGGAAAGGTCTGGCCACAGATAACTGAGTTTCAGTCGCAGCTCTGCTGTTTGTGAAATGTGTCATCCTGCACAAGGCCTCAGTTTATTCATCAGTAAAGTCTCATGATGATAGTTCCTGCCTACCTAAGAGGGCTACAGTGACCCTGGGAAGAATCATAACAATAAAATTCTCAGTGCCTGGGTTGGAGTATGTGCTTATATAAAGAGGTGAGAAGGGAAAGGTGACAGGTGAGGACAGCCCATGTAGGCACGGTGAGGGTGGGGACTGTGCCTGGCTGGGTACTGCTGGTTGGCTGACTTGGAGTGTGGCGCTTGGTGTTGTGGGCAGAATTGCAGTTGATACAGAGGGTGTGTTTGGTTCCAGGGAACTTTAAAAGCTACAGAAGGAAGATAGCCAGATAAACAACAATGGCAGGTGTTTGAATACTCTCTTGTGAAATAATACCACAGAGCTTAGGGTTTCCTTTTAAATGTGAAATGTTTTTTAGATATTGAATCAGACCTCAGGGCCTGGGAGCTGGAGTTGGACCCTGAGGGGCTCTTGATTATTGGCCTTGGGAAAAGAATTCAGTGTCAAGACCAGAATTGGGCAGAAGAGCAAGAGACTGATTGGCAGATGAGAAGAAGGATGGGAAAGCTCTCTGAGCAGAGAGTCCCGAATGATTGGCCACCAAGGGGACAAGGGGTTTGTGTTTACATGACTATAGTGGGCAAGGTGTGGGCTTCATCACTGGGTGTCTCAGCCTTGTGTCTCCTGCTGATCCGTTGAGGCCTGTGGGTTCTTCTAGATTATTGAGGCCCACTGAGTCTCCCAGGTTACCTGGTTTGTTCCCCAGAAGGAGCTTTGGTCTGTTGCTTTGGTATTGTTTTGGAGTTTTCTGAACTTTCAGTTTTTCTTAGATTGGGACACCCTGACTCTAGCTGACTGTCTCTCATTCAGTTTGGTAAATGGACTTAGGACCCCCGGTCATACCTGACTGCCTGTAGCATTTTCTAACCTCATTCAATACCACAATATGCTAGGGACCATGCTGCTGTATTTCATCCTTTCTAAACTCTGTGAAGTAAGAATTAGCCCACTCATTTTAAAGATGATGATGTTGTGGTCCAGAGAGCAAGCCATCAGCCCATGAGCACCTTTTTAGATTCACATCACCTATTAAGAGGGGATGGGAGCTTGCAGATAACAACTGGGGAGGGATAGGCACTGAACTGTGAAAGGTGTTTTCCTGAAGAGAAGGTATTCAATAAACACTATCTCCCCTTGGGTCATCTCAGATAGAAAACCCAGGGTTCTGCTCCTGCCCATGGCCAAGCTCCCACTTTGCCCACATCTGTACATCTCTTTGGTCCTGCTGATGTCCTTTTTTTGGAGTTAGTGTGGGGTCCTTGGGTTCACTCTGGGAAAGGTATCACCAGCGCTCCCCTTTCAGCAGCATGCGGTGAGTTCCCAGGTGAGTTTCTCTACAAGATAGAGACTCAGTTATATTTAAAGAGCAGGTTTATTAGGGAAAAGGACAGAAGTACTGGAAACTTGCATAGGCACAAGTGGGCAGGGAGGAATGCCCCTGAAGAGACAGGTTTGCAGAGAGAGATCTGCATGGTTGCAGGCGGGTGGCCTTAGGAGAGTGGCCCCCACTGAGGGAGGTCAGTGCAGAGAGGTCCCGGCATGGTAACAGGATAGTCAAAGCTGGGCAGAAGACTGCTCTCCAGTGCTGGTACAGAGATTGCACTTATCTAGACATCTTCTCTTCGGGAGGGGCTCCCTCTTTGTGAATTTAGGTTTATTCATTTTGAATAGAATCTGAAAGGGACAGGAGATCCCACAATGGGCTTCCTCTCCATATCTTTATCTTTCACTTTTTGATCTGAGTTCTAGACACAGCCCTCAGCAGTCTGCAACCTGCTTGAATTTTCCCTGCTCTGTAATCCAGGCTTTGGTGCCTGGATCTTGATTTCTATGGCTGTGTCAATGGCTATGTTAATCCCTTCTGCCCAACTCTCTGTGTGAGTCAATCTTGTGATGTCTCCTTTTTATTCTTTCCTCCATCACTTCCATTACTGTGGCCTGTGTGGAGGCCTTCTCCTGTCTGATAGCTCCCAGGTGGAACACTTTTTCTGAACCCAGCTGGGCGTGACCATTCCATCTCCCAGAATTTTGTCCTCTACCAGCTGTCTGTCTGTCTACTTAGACTCTACATGGTGTCCTGCTCCAGCCACTTGCAGGATCTCCAGTCTGATGACACCTTGATATGACATCCAGCCTGGAAACTCACCCAAGACTCACCAAGTACCTGCTTCTAGGCAGCAGGTGGACTGGTTTCCAGTGTCCTGAGCTCCATTAACCTGTTTTGTCCTTGTCTTTCCAACAACTGAGTCTGTTCAAGGTAGACATGCTTGGGTCTCTTTCAGACCAAATGAGTCAGAAGCCCACGTGGTGTGGCCTGAAATCTTTATTTTTTATTTTTTAGTTTTTTAGATCTATTTATTTATGCATACAGACCTGCTACAGGCCAGAGAAGCAGGGTCCATGAGAGGTTTCACAAGAGACAGAGTGGGGAGCAGAACTGGCAGATCAACGAAGTACCCTGCTGAGGGGAGCAGTGGGAGAGACAGGAGAGATCTTTTTTGCCATGTGGGTCACTTCCAGGGGGGGATTGAACTTGCACTGAAGTGCCTGTGGCCAGCTTGCAGTGCTGCATCCTAGCTTGTTGCACCACCAGGGAAGGTCAGGAAATATATGCTTTAAAAATAACACTCCTTCTTCCTCCCTGTAGCCAGAGCCACAGGCTCACCTTTGGGAAACAAGGTCAGGTTTGGGAAACAGTGATGTAGATACATTGAGGACATGACAACTCAGAGTCAATGATTGTGCACAGTTGGGTCAGGGTTGTGAATTAAGCTCAGATCAGTATACTTCTTTCCTGGGGGGTGGTAGTGGTGGGGTTTGCAAAGCTATTTCTTCAAGAGGGAAATGATTCAATCTCCTATGGAGAAATCCATCTGAGATTTCTTTCTTCTCTTTCCTTCTTCCCTCCCTCCCTTCTTTCATTCTTTCTTTATACAGAGCTGGGGTACAGGCCAGAAGTGCAGGGGCAGTGAAAGGATTCATCAGACACAGAGCGGGGAGCAGAACAAGCAGACTGATGAAGTACACTGCTGAGGGGAGCAGTGGGTGGGTCAAGAGAAGTCTGCTGCGCCATGTGGATCACCTCCATCACCTCCAGGGTGGGATCGAACTCATGTTGAAGTGACTTTAGCTTCTCAGTGCTGTGCTTTAACTTGCTGAGCCACCTCTTTCTTTCTTTTTTAAATATTTATTTATTTATGTCTACAGAACTGGGGTATAGGTCAGGAGGCTGATGGATTTCTACCTTCAGGATAACCTGGATGTCCAATTGCTTCTGTAGCTACCTGGGCACTTTGCACTTCATTTTTTTTTTTTCTCATTTTAAGGCACCCATGAGGTAGGCCTCTCACCTTGTCTAGAGCCTGATCTTGCCTACAGGTGTCCGGACCTGTATTTGCTCTTTGCTGTCCCTGTGTCAACCTTGTTTCAAGCTTCCTGTTACAAAGGACGATCTACCGACATTCAAAGCCATCTCTATCAAAGCCACGTCTTTGAACTCCTCTGAAGAATAATCTGGGAGAACATCTGAAATTTAATGTCTTTTAAAATACTGTGAACAAATGATAATTCTGTCTAGATTGAATCCTTTAGATTCATTAGTTAGCAGGCTAGGTCTTGCTGATGTACTAAAGCTTTTGTTCATGTTCTAAAACTTAAAAAACAAAAAAGGTCTCTATAAACGGAGAAACTTGGAAACTTCTGAACACCTCCCTGTGAAATTGTTTTAGAATTTTACGCATTTGTATGTCATTTTGCTTCACTTTTACTGTGCCAGGGGAGCCATGAGTCAATGGTAGCGATTTTATTCCTTCTGAACATCTGTTATTTGTGTACTGCCGAGTTCCTGTGGTAATAGAGAATGGTTTTATTGGAGGCCAATTTAGCCTTTGACTGTTTTTATGCTACCCAGAGCAAGATCGGGTTTATAAGTTCTGGTTTCACTGACATGAAAGTTCTTAACATTTTCTACACTCCAGAAGTCAATATTCCCGAAAGCACAGTGATAATAAACATATCTTAGATTTCTAATATATAGCCAAGATTATCCTGAAGCATGAAGTATTAGGTCATCAATTTGTGTGGAACATTAAGAAGGGCAGAGATGAGATTAAATGTAATCACTCAATGACAGTAGGACAAGAGGACTTGGAAGGAGACAGGCTGTCATCAGTCCCCAGCTCAGAGATGTTTGGGTTAGCCTGCCACGTCAGTGCCTGTGTCTCACAGTAAATATCATTCCCCAACTAATTATGCTCCGGTGGTTCCATCCTTGATCACCAATGTTGAGCCAAGGCCAGATCAGGAAGAGACTGGAGAAACAGCTGATCTCAGCCCAGGCAGCCTGGTTGTGACCCACACAGGGCCACATGGAGGGAGGCAGGATAGGACACATGGAGAATTGGTTCTTTCTTTTACCAGTGACTCTCTAAGCCAGTGAAAATATAACAGTTGTGATTCTAAAGTTATATACAATATTGTCATGAGTTTAGATAGCCTTTGAGGTAGAAAGGCATTTTCTCATATGTCAGGATGGTAAGATATGGGTTTGGCAGTGATTGGGATATACTTTTGCAGTGGGTTTAATAATGTGAACTTCCATTACTAAAAGAGGTAAGTAGAGACAGAAATAGTAAGAGGTCACTTTGCAATTGGGGGGGACTGAGGGGACTTTACCTGGGAACTTCAGAAAGATAGTTCATATTTTCACTGCAGAATATTTAACCTAAGTTCCAAAAACAATTTATGTTGTCTCTGTTTTTCAGTTGGTCAATAAAATCAACAAATTTAATTTACTTAACTTTTAGATCTCACAAAAGCTTACTCTTATAATTATAGACCTTAATATTATATTCATCAAAGTGGAGTCAACTTTAAAATATTAAAATATACTTGAAACCACTCATAATTCTGAGACAGCAAAAGTAGAATTGAACAAACTGTGGAAAGGGGGTACATAAAATACCTGTTTCTTACTTTGTACTAAATTGAATTTAAGGAAATTAATTTAAAATAAGGTGTTAGCTAAACTTTCAGTTTGATTTGGAGGCATGCTGGAAGTCCCTTGTCTGTCTTAACAGCCCATGAAATCCCTTTGGAAATGTCAAAGTACTTTGCTTGAGTGGTAGCATTTCTGAGAAGCAGGAAAGAGGAAGATCTGTGCTGGTGTCAGAAGGATCTCCACAAGCTGCCACGTCAGTGTGACTGTGAGCTTGGCGTGCTCCACCCTCTGCTCAGAAGAGCACACATCATCTGGCAGAAGACAGGGGAACTGTGACTGTCACACTCTGTTCCTTGTTCAGGGAGTCAAACCAGAGAGTTAGGTGACCGCATTCCTTTCTGCATGAAGAGGTTATTTTTTAGGTAACCAGATCAGCGATCTACTCCACTTTTCTTTCTTCTGTTTTCATTCTTGGTCAGTGTATATGGGTCTTAGCAGGAACTGAGCCAGCTGATATTATGTGTGATAAATGTGATATTATGCTGTGGGATGCAAGCGCGGACTTGGTGGTGACTGTAGAATTGGGATTAGAAGTGTGACAGATGGAGGAGGAGATGGGAGTATGGAAGCTGAGTGAGTGAGTGTACATGAATGTGGGAGGTGTGTGTGTGGGGTGGGCTTCAAGCCTTGTTTTTGAAAAACAGATAATTACAGGCCGCCTAAATATTTGACACAGCAAAGAGATTCTGGTAGCAGGAGAAAGAGGTTCATTTATTTAGCTAATAAGTATTTATTGAGCACCTTCTATATACCAGATGCTACTTTGGTGGTAGAGAAAACAATAGGGGAAGAGAAATTAGATCCTGGTCTGAGAGTGAGGGAGGGTGGTGGGAAGGTGAGGGGACAAAAATGAGTAAACCACTGAAAAACACAGCTTTTGATAATCTTCACTGCTGTGAACAAAATAAGATGGGGTAGAGCCGGAAAAATAAATGGGGCTCCTCAGACTGCTACAGGTGGCCCCAACATAAACTGGTCTCACGTTCTGCAGGACTAGTCCAGAAGAAACCAGAAGAAATGGGGTACAAGAGACAAAGTTTAGTCCTCACCACACTCTGTTAGGTACTATTACTATCTTGTTTTATAGATGAACATATAACCCACAAATGGGCAAAAGGCAAGTTCTTGATAAATACAAGCCGTTAATAAATATTTGGAACTTGTTAACATTTAAAAGTAATGAAACAGACAAATAATAATTAAAAGAATGAAACTTAAAATTACAACTAGGTACTATTTTCAATTAATCAATCTTGCAAAGATAAAAAAGAAACAAGACCCAATTCTTGGTAGTGATTGTGGCAAAAATCTGACCCTTGCATTTACTCCTGAGAAGAAGGTTAATTGGTATGACTGTTAAGTAAAACAATGCTAACTGTAGGAGTAAATTCTGAGGAAATTGCCAGAAAATCAAATAAAGTCTGATATGCTAGATGTTAATTGTGGTACTAGTTGAAAAGCTCCCAATTTGGAAACAACCATGAGTACAGGAGGAAATATTTTGATATGAGAATTATATATGGCCATTAAAGATGATGGTAATAAAGAATTCTTAATGACTTGGAGGAGTGATTTTTAAGCTATTAAGTGAAAAAGTGGAGTAAAAGGATTATAAATAGCATGATGGAATGTTGATGACAAACCATCTAAGGTCTAAGAGGACACATAACTGCTTAATTCAAAATTACATTTCCCAGTTTCCCTTAGCAAAGTGTGGCCACCCCACCAAATTCTGACCAATGGTGTGTAGACAAAACCATGTATGCCACTTCCAGACCACATTCCTAAATGATAGCTGCTTGTGTTCCAGGCCCTCTTTTCCCCTTTGTATAGGCTGATATATTGACGTGCTAGTGCATGAGCCTGTTTTGACCATGAGAACAAGAACAACGTTCTAAAGAATGGCAGAATAATAAGCTAGAAAGAGCCTTGATCCCTGAATAATCTTATGGAGTAGAGCATTTACCTGCTAATGCTATCAGAGGGAACTTTAAAGAGAGAGGTAACCTACTATATCTTGTTTTTAGTCATTGTGATTTAGTGTCTATTTAACAGCAGAACTAATATCCTAACTAATACAAATAGTTATTATGCTTATTTAATATTTCAGAACACTAATGGTCTTAGTAATGTAACTAAGCAGTAAGTCCCTAGGGAGATTTGTTAATAAAAGCAGGATGCTTTGTATCATGTGTCTGCTGTTCTGGCAGTCAGATGTGCATGTGTTTCACAAAAGCACTTAGATATAACTTTATAAAAAGGCAGAACCAGATGTGATTGTAAAAGCTAAAAGCATTGCTAGTTCTACAAGTTAAAACCAAGTCTCAGACCTGTAGATTGTAAGTGACAATTTTGTCCTCCACCACTGCCGTTGCTTCCAGAATGGAATATTGTATCCTGATTAATCAGAAATTTATTCCTATAGGTTTATTCCTATAGATTGCTGAATTATTCCCATTTATGGAGAAGGGGGAGCTACCACAGTGACTGTATAAAAGGTGATGGGCAAGAAAGAGAAACATGCCTCTCTCATAGAGTCACGTTGCTTCCTTCTGTGTCACTCTCATTGCTGGAACTTAGGTAAGCGGTCTCAGCACAAGCCCATAGACTACATTATGATGTCTTATGATTTTAAATAAATGATGATAGAATGGGAACAGGAGATAAGATTGGGAAGTGGGGACACAGAAATTAAATGAGGAATAAACTATGATGGGATGAGGGTGTGTACCAGAAATCAAGTCCAAATCAAAGCTTGGGTGAGGCAATTCTGGTCCAATATCAGGTAAACTTTAGAGGAAGTGAAATAGGTATTTAACTCTAGGGAAAAGATCATAGCCCACTAGTAAGAGTAGTATCCTTCAAGAAAATCTTTTAAAGATTTATTTATTTGTACATACAGAACTGGGATACAGGCCAGAGGCTCAGGGGCAGTGAGAGGCTTCACCAGAGACAGAGTGGGGAGCAGAACAGGCAGATCGACGAAGTACACTGCTGAGGGGAGCAGCAGGCGGGTCAGGAGAGGTCTGCCGCGCCATGTGGTCACTTCCGGGGCAGGCGGGAATCGAACTCATGTGGAAGTGGCTTTAGCTTCTCAGTGCAGTGCTTTAACCCGCTGCGCCACCAGGGAGGGCCTCAAGAAAATCTTTTAAATATAAAATGCAGGAAGATCAAGAACAAAAAACAAAAAACAAGAAACAAAAACAAACTTCAGCCAGTTGGACCAAAAAATCAAGTCCCAGTGCATGATCCAAGAGAGCAAGACTGGGCTGTTGGCACTGAACATAGTGATATAGGTAGAGCCCAGGTATTCAAGAGACCATCACAGGGGAGACGAGAAGGTAAGGAACTCTCACATGTACAGCACATTAATTGTTTCATAAACTCTGTTTAATTTATGCAGCAATCCTAGGAGCAGTCTTTTTTTTTAATATCATTTTTTTGTAATATTAAAAATTTTTGTATTAATGAAGTATCTTTTTTTAAGATTTAGTTTTTCTTTATTTATGTATACAAGAGCTGGGTAGAGGCCAGACATGTGGGTGGGGGCAAGAAAGGATTCACTGAGACAGACTAAGGAGTAGAACAGGAAGGTCTATTGAAATACACTGCTGAGGGGAGCAGCGGGCAAGACAGGAGACGTCTCCTGTGCCATGTGTGTTAGTTCTCTGGCTGGGGATTGAATTCAAGCCATAGTGGTTAGTGATAGCCTGATAGTGCTGAGACTTTAACTCCTGCATCATCAGGGAGGCCTTGAAGTACTATTGTTCTATGACTTTGTTGATATTTTCACATTATAGGATTTCCACCCCCTGATGTGGTCATCATAGCTTTCCCACCACCAAAGCACCCATAGTCCTCTGTCATAGTCCATTGTGCTCTACCCACCTTACAATTCCTACCCTTTGCCTTCCCATCTTGGATGCTTCAGGTGAATGTCAGTTTTATATTGAGCCTTTGTCTGAGCCTTTATTTGGTTTCTCTGTAGTTGACATATCAGTGAAACTATCCAGTTTCACCCTCTGATTTATTTCACTTAACCATAGCCTATCCATATTACTGCAAATGTCATAAGCTTATTTTATTTTTGATTGCTGAATAGTATTGCAGTTGTATGCATACCACATCTCCCTGATCTACTCATTTGTTATTGGGCGTTTAGGTTGTTTCCATATCTTGGCTACTGTAAATACTACTGCAATAAACATAGGAGTTCAGGTTTCCTTTTGAATTAGTGTTTTTGTGTTCTTTGGGTATATACCTAGGAGTAGAATTGCTGGACTATATGGCAGATCCATTTTTAGTCTTTTGAAGAAACTTCACACTGCTCTCCAGTCTACATCCTGGGAGCAGTCATAAAGAAAGGTTTAATGCTGACTTCATTAAGTGAGGGATTTAGATTTAACTTACTCTAATTCGATATTCTTTCATTTATGCCATGTTGGAGATTCTCAAGGATTATTTTCTAGCTATTCTGGAAGGTGAGTGTTAGAAAAGTCTAAACTACTTCCCAGTCTTGATGACTTGCAGGATGACAACCATTTGTTGACATCCTAAAAGCCTCCTGTTAGTTTACAGAGAAGTAAGCCTGTGTGGAGAGATGAAGCTGCCTAAATGATGTCTGAAGGATGGCACTACACCACTTTCCTAGAATCTTAGCTTGCAAGTTAAGGCCGTGTTAACTGCAAGAGGCCTTCTGCCATCTGTCAAAGATTACCATCTTCCTTCTGAACTGAATAGCCATTCAAGGAAATTCTATGATAAAATATGAGAAAATGGCTAATCTTATAACTAATCAGTTAAAAGCAAATAAAATAAACACTTTGTACTATTTTTGTGACATCAGATAGAGAACAAATATAGTGTTTGAGAGCACAGAGAAAACAGAACTCTAATTTGCTGTTGGTAGACATATACATTGGCAATACCTACTAAAATTTACTCAGAAATCTCACCTTTGGCATGTGCCCTACAGAAATAACTCTAGGAGTGTTCCAGGATATATGCACAATGATATTTATTCCAATACTGTTTAAAAACTAAAATGTATCCATAAAGCAAGAGTTAGGGAGATTGCAGAGCATTTCTCTCTAAGGAGTATGATGAAGGCATTTAAAAATGTGATTGACTATCCATACTTATATGGCAAAGTATCCAGGATATAATACACTAAGCTCAAAAGCAAATCAGTGATAAACATAGGGGTGTGTGTGTGTGTATGTGTGTGTGTGTACACACATATACCTAGAGAATGATGGGGAAGTTAACGCCATTTAGTGTTTATTCTAGAGAAAAGGTTGGTTGGGCAAGTGGTGAGTATGGTGACCCTCACTTTTCACAAATTTCATGGTTGAAATTTTGGGGGGTAAGTGAAACAGTTGTTATTGCTTTAGCTTGAAATAAACACCTAAGGTGAAAGTGAAGAACAGTCAGTAGTGGACAATTATCTTTCTTGACCAGAGGCAGAGAACGGCACCTTGAGGTCATGGGTGATTCTGTGCCAGTTTCTGTGGTAGAACTCCATCTTGACATCCACTCCACTTAGGGAGTGTAGAAAAAAAAAAAATCTCCAGACAACACTACCAGCTGGTAGATCAAGAATTCAATTTCTCCTCTATCCCTGTCTACTCTGGCCAGTGTTCCCACTACATCATTATCTATTCCTCAGCAATTCTTCTGGCTCTGAACTTCAGAATGACCTCTTGTTTTTCCCCCAAAGCAATTTTTTTAAATACTTCTCTTCCCTTCAATTTACATTTTAATGTTTTGTGGGTTCATGACATTATAAGATTCTCTATAATAGGTGCTAAAATACATGCAAAACTTTTGTGAAATTTTTCAAAAATGAATAAAGGTAATGTCCCCGAGGAGGTTACAATCAAACAGGATGTCACTTGCATGTAGTATATGTATGAAATTAAGTTTAAAAATAATGATAAAGAGGTTAATTTTCCTCTGATTGTATATAAAGTTGATTTCCTTTCATTTATCTTTGGGAAAAAAATAAGAGCTAAAAGGAAGATATGGAGAAAATCAAATTTGTGATAATTTGCTACAGCAGCAATGGGAAACTATTATGACCTAACAAATCTACTGTGTTTTCTTCCTTGGTCTTACGTAATCTACTGTGTTTTCTCCCTTGGCTCCTAACACCCCCTAATTTCACAGACCCTTGTGGGCAAAATGAGGTTCTGAACATGGCTAGGAAATGGACTGTTTTGGTCAGTGAGACAATTTGACTTCTCATCTGTTTTCTACAGGACAAGAACTGCTTAGTGAAAGTTTATGTTTGATTATTTATGGCCATTAGGTTGTTGTTCTGTGCTTATGGGCAATAGAATTCTCATGTTAGGTTAGGCCAACAGATGTCTATGCAAATGACTTTGGGGACTAGTTTGTACTCTCTAAATGTGAAAGAAGTCATAACCAGATAAATTGGATGAATAAATATTCACTACATAAGTTACATGTGGATTAATCTACCTACTAGATCAATCATTCACAAACTTTAGAATACATAAAAGTCACCGGGGGACCTTGTTAAAAAATGTAGAATTCAAGCACTTCTCTCAGTAATTCTGATTGAGTAGGCCTGGGTCATATTTTTGACATGTGCCCCAAGTGATTCTTATGCAAGCAGTCAGTTGCATACAGAATAAGAAAGCATGGCACTGAATAGCAGAAACTGCTTAGGACAGAGAGACCATCAGATCTTTCACTATGTTGACTTAAAGGGCTCTCTCTAATTTCCAAGCATTTTTTTGTGCATTTATCTTCACTTACATACTTTCACCATTATTTCATTACATTGGAATTTGAAAGCTTTGGGGGAGAGGCCTGCAGAATGCCTGCTCCTGTGGGTAGGGGTGTCTCCAGGTGACATGAGGAAAGCCCTCCAGACTCAGGTATATTTCTCCACTTCATTCACCAGTAGCTGATTCTTAACTTGGAGAAAAGCAAGTGTCTCTGGTGGGGAATTTTTGTGTGAGGAGACTTTTGCTAACACTCAAGGTACCATGGGACGTGCCTTGAGAGTGAGTAGCAGCTAAGACCTTGTACTTGGTAATATTCCTTCTCTTTCAGATAGGGGAGAGATAATCTGGCCCCTTCCCCAAGAGGGCTTCCTCTGCAAAGTCTAGTCTTTGGACTGGGTGAAGAGGAGGGATGGGGGTGTGACAGGGGAGGGAATGGGACCCTACCTGTGGTTGTACAGGTTGAGTACATTCCTGAAGGGTAATGGTACCCACTCACCAAGCTGGCATTAGACCAAGGAAAGGAGCTGGGTTTGACTGGAGGAAGGGGCGCATTTAAAAAAACCCCACGCAACATGGACTATGCTGCAAGACTATGGGTGCCTTGGCCTTAGTGGGGGATGTGGGGGCAACGTCTATCAGAAGGGCTCTGATCTTATACATTTGAATCATATACAGCATTGTCAACCAATATTATTCAGTACAATTAAAAAGAAAATATAGAAAGATAAAGCACACAAAAAAGAAAAGCCACACAAGGTCTCTGCTAGATGTGACGCTGAAAGTGGGCATACCCAGGGACTTCTGTTTTATTTCTTTTTTTTATATTTATTTATGCATACAGAAATGGGGTACAAGCCAGAGGTGTGGGGGTGGTGAGATGCTTCACCAGAGAAAGAGTGGGGAGCAGAACAGGCAGATCGACAAAGTACATTGCTGAGGGGAGCAGTGGGCAGGTCAGGAGAGGTTTGCCATACCATGTGGATAACCTCCGGGGCGGGGAATCGAACTCACACTGAAGTGGTGGCTAGCTTGCAGTGCTGTGTCCTTACCCATGTGTCACCAGGGAGGACCCCGGGCCTCTGTTTTAATGTCTTTCTTAACCTCAGTGAATTAGGTATTGGGATAACAGAAAGGAGGAAGACAAAATGAAATTTAGGACAAACTGTCATTTCCAAGAATTGGAAATCCCTGCTTTCCTGATGATAATGGAGTTTTGGGAACCATCCACCCACATGTCCTCGGAGGCTATGATCTTCTACTCACTGGAAAAATAAATTCCTGAGTGAGTGACATATTATCCCCTTGTGCCCTGTCAATCCTCTTATTTGCCAATTTCCAGTTTATCAGCTAGACTTGCTTAATGCCTGAGGTCAAGGTACTGCAGTATCTCTTAATTAACTAGTTGCAAGCAGCTAATTACTGTGGAATCTCATCAGTATATCAAATATATTGGCTCCAAGTAAGAAATTGTCACTGAGGCATTACAAAACTGTTCAAAGAAGGGTCGTCTTAAAGAATACCCATCTGGCCCTCCCTGGTGGCGCAGGGGTTAAAGCGCAGCACTAAGAAGCTAAAGCCACTTCTGAATGAGTTCGATTCCCGCCTGCACTGGAGGTGATCACATGGCGTGGCAGACCTCTCCTGACCTGCCCGCTGCTCCCCTCAGCAGTGTACTTCGTTGATCTGCCTGTTTTGCTCCCCACTCTGTCTCTGGTAAAGCCTCTCGTTGCCCCTGGGCCTCTGGCCTGACCCCAGTTCTGTATGAACAAATAAATAAATCTTTTAAAAAAAGAACACCCATCCCAGAACTTAGAGAAGGAGGTTGCGGAAAAAGGTGGGAGAAACAAGCTTGAAAGTGACATGCTTCAGTTTTTACTCCAGCCCCTCTGGTCTGGACTTCCTTAGGTGAAAATGAGGTCTTATAAAAAAAGGGTTTGGGCCCTCCCTGGTGGCGCAGCGGGTTAAAGCACAGCACAGCCCTGAGAATCTAAAGCCGCTTCCGCATGAGTTCGATTCCCGCCTGCCCTGGAGGTGATCACATGGCGCGGCAGACCTCTCCTGACCTGCCCGCTGCTCCCCTCAGCAGTGTACTTCGTCGATCTGCCTGTTCTGCTCCCCACTCTGTCTCTGGTGAATCCTCTCACCCTCCGCTTCTCTGGCCTGTACCCCAGTTCTGTATGAATAAATAAATAAATCTTTAAAAAAAAAAAGGGTTTGAAGATGCATGGATTTTCCAACCACTCCACTCTCCTGGCCATGAAGCCTCGAGATGCTGAACCCCACATTTTTTTTTACTTTTTAAACACTATAATAATAGTTTATTTTTACAACATTTTGTGCCTTTTTCTATCTCAGTTGCAATCTCCGTGGGCTTCCCATCACCAAATCACCTGTGTGCCATCACCATAGTCCAGTACATTTTCCTCCCCCCACTGTTTTTGATCCCATTCCCCACTCCACCCCCATAAAATGTTTCTGGTACATAGCTGTTCATCATTATTATTATTTTCTCTCCTGGTCCATTATACTTCTGCTATGAGTGAAACCATCTGGTATTTTTCCTTTTCTTTCTGGCTTATTTCACTAAGCATGATCTTTTCCAGTTCTATCCATGTTGCTGCAAAAGGCACGTGTTTATTATTATTTTGGTTGCTGAGTAATATTCCATTGTATATATGTACCATATTTTAATCCAGCCATCCACTTTTGGGCATTTGGGCTGTTTCATGTCTTTCCAATTGTAAATAAAGCAGCAATAAACATGGGTGTACCCCACTCTTTTAAAATGGGATCACACCTTGAACTCTGGCTACAGAAAGAGTTAGAAGGATGCCTGCTGTCCACCCTACAGGCCATCAGAGCCCAGCAAACCTTACAGATCCTTGATTTCAGTGTTCATCTTGCAGGCACTTGCTGACCCTTGCTGACCAGCTGGCTCTGTCCGGTTCTAGTCTTGCATGCAGCTTTACTGGCTGATGTGCCTGTGGCTTCATCTAGCAGACCGGACACACTCTCCTTATTAAAGTGAGATTAGCAGGTGCTCAGGAGGGCGGTAAGGATCATTAGCTACCTAATCAGTAAAGCTCCTAATGAGAAGTTCTCTCTGACAGCCCATTTATTGTGCTTTCGTTGTACGTCCAGACATGCTTGGGGCATGGAATCTAGCGCTTTATACTCTATCAGCTCTGAATCAATCTCAATTTTCAGATGAGAAACCAGAGGTACACAATTGGAATTGTCTACAGTGACACATCTCATATATATATATATATATATATATATATATATATAAACAAAGCTAAAAAAGAAGGGGAGGAGAAGTATTTTAAAGATGATGAAGTGCTTCAGTTTGAGAATGAATATCTATTTGGGAAGAGTTTATTTTTCTGACTCTCCTGTGAGGTCCGCAGATCTGTGCTCCTGTCATATTTGTTGGATGTAGAAAGGTTAAGACTCTGTCAATCTCCTTTAATCCTGCCATCCTAGACAATGTGAAGTCTGTCTTGGGAAAAAAGGAGATTTTAGACTTAAAGGTATTTCCTCCTTTTATGGCAGTTCACTACACACTACATTGTCTACCCTTTTCCTTCTAAAAGTGTATAATTCATGAGAGTGTGGGGTCAGAAAAAATGTGGTGGAACAAGGCCAGCACTGGTGGGCCAAGGGTTTACAACCTTGGTGTACATTAGACTCACTAGCAATTTGAAATATCCCCACAGCATACCACAGGCCCAACCTGCTCGATTAGCATCTCTGGAGAAGAAGCCAGGCACCAGCAGCAGCAACTCTGGGTGTGCATAAGTCCTTGGCGTTTGTGAAAGCTTCATAATCTTCTTGAGAGTACCCTTTTGAGTACCCCTTGAGGTTATAACAGAGCCTCACCGTGCATGGCAAGCGAAGGGAATCTTGTCAAAGGTCCACGCGGACTCCTACATGGGTGCTAGGAGTCACGTTGAACATATTCTCAGGTCAGGCTGTCTGCTGCTCTCCATCTTTGGAGGGGCAAGTCTCTAGGTCAGTGAATCTCAAACAAGGGCCTGGATTTGCAGCACCTGCACTATCAGAAAGCTTGTTAGAAATGCAGATTCCTGGGGCCCACCCCAGACCTAGAGAGCCAGTAACCCAGAAGGTGGAGCCCAGTGATCTGGATTCAGAAGTCTTTCATTCTGATGTATACTAAGGGCCAAGAACTACTGCTCAACAGTGGTTTTGACTTTGCTTTTTGGGTTAGACCTTTAACTGGTGAAAAAGAGAGATCCCACTGCTTATCTTCAGCCAGTGATATTTGTTGACTATGAGATCAGGCTTCGTGGGAAACCAGGAAAAGCTGTATGACCAGGATTCATGTCCTGAATGGTTATGGGATGCTAGGCATCCCAGGAACAGGGATGTGGCCTGGGAGTGTATAGTGTGAGTCAGGATCTGGAATGGCTATCAGGCTGACTCACTGCTTACCCAGCTGCAGAAGTTCATGGCTTCTTCTAGTGCCTGACTCTTATCATGATCCAATAACTCTCTCTGTCTCTGCTTACAGCTGAGTGGCTTGGAGTCCGGGAATAAAGTGGCTTGAGATAGAATTCTGGCTTATTATCTGTATGGTTTTGGGCTCTTCACCTAACCTCTCCTGACCTCAGTTTTCTTGTCGGAAAAATTGGAATAATTTTCCTATCTATTTCATAGACTTGCATGGTAGGATTAAATGAGATATTGGATGTAACATGTTTAGAGTAGTTCCTAGGACCCAGTAGTTGCAAACATGAAAACTGTCATTATTGTCTTTGTGTGTCCTTATTTTTCTAGTTACATCCACCACCAGTGGTTTTCAATCTAAACTTTAATTTGGCATTTGGGAGGGAAACAGGTCGCTGGTGTGAGTCACTGTCACTGGGCCAAGCTCTCCCACCAAGCACCTGTGACATCTGTGTACTCACTTACTTGCTGTTTGGGGTTCCATCTTCCTCTGATCCACAATACTCTCCTACTGGAGAAGATCTTCTCCTGCTCTAACTACAGGCAGGAAGGGAGGGTGTGCAATGCAGGGCCACTGTGGGCCCCCTGGGGATTGTCCGAGACAGTGTGGCCTACTAGGTGACTCATTCCCTTAACTTGATCCAACCAGCCTACCCATCCATAGATGACATTGTGCATCTGACTACTCCAGAATTTGGAGATCTATTTTTACATGCACCGACCAGATTCTAACTTAGCACATGGGGTACAGAAGTGAGACCCTGCTGCATGATTACTTCTGCCCTCCTCTGTCTGCAACTTCAGGCCACCATGACCAGGAGTTAAATGATAGGATGACATGCTGCTCACTGAGGGAGGCAAAGGGGATGCTAGCCTAGGAACAAATACTGTGCATTCAAAAGTCAACCCCTTCCCACCCTCCCTGAAACTTTGAAATGTCTTTGCCATCACTTGTGCTTGGAGGGAACTGGAGCTGATATTGTCACTTAGAGACACTGGGACTAGTTTCCTGCAAGAAGCCACGGCATGAATACACTCAGATGTGTGGACTTTATTGTTGACCAGTGATTAAAAGCAAGTTTATGATGAGTCCTTCACCAGCAAGATGGTGCTTATCTGACTCAGCAGTAGCTACTAGCTTTTTCCTTATTTGCTGGCTTCCGAGTGATGAGATACAGCAATGCCAAGTATGAGATGCTTCTCTTTATAGTTTTGCATTTGCATGATACAATTCCATTCTTGAGCACCAGGAATGTCTCTGCTATCTTTTTTTTTTTCCTCTCCTTATAGGAAAGCAGAGAGAAAAATCATAAAATGATCATAACAGAAAGTCTTATAATAAGGTGAGGCCACCCCCTGGCTCTTCTCCCTCCTGCCTGTACCTTGTAGTGATTAGTTTCCTTCGCAGAGGATTTCAGAGCCGGGAGTGCTGTCCTGTGCAATATCTGACTCAGGTAATCAGGGTGTATGCAGATCCCCTTGAAATTCAGAAATACATTCTTGTAGACTCCTAGCATTATCTCATATCACTTTCTATCACAAATCCCTCAAATACGTAAGACTATGAGACTAATGTATAAACAGATGTGTTATATGATCACAAAACAAAACAGTTAAAATACAAGCTAAGCTAAAACCAAAAATATTCAAAGTAATACTTTGAAAGAGCAAATAATGTTTGAACTTGAATTGTCAGTGCTGGCTGAAAATTACAACAATTACTGACAACGGATACATAGTAAGATGTGTGGGCAAGCTTATGTTTTCCTTATAACTATTTTCTCTTGTTTAATCATTATTTAAATTATGCTCATTTTCATTACCATCATCTTGCTATTTTAACAAGAAAGCCAAATTAATCTCTTAACATGACCAATAACATTGACTAAGTTTTCAGTGTGCATCCTCCCCCACACTGAAAAATAAAAGTGTCACTTAACCAAAGATGCTTATCTCAGATTTACTGGGATGCCACAAAAATGGCACCTCAGCATTGCAGCACAGGTCCTTGGATACTAAGCTTTTTGACAGTCACATGCCACAAAGTGATGCAATCCTGCTGTGACTTTTCTGTTTCACTTGCTGTGAGCCATGTAGCTCGCCTCCTAACGTCATTCAGCGGTGGTGTGGTGCACACCTGACAGGAAGCATAGACCCCTGGGCAGTCTGTCGGAACCTCATATTCATCCAGATGATACAGTATGCATTTGCATAAATACTAATCTTCAGAATTATTGTCATTACTATCAAAATGAAAACACAAAATTTCATTCTCACAGACTTCTTTGTATTTGGGGGGAAATCTAAGACCCTTCAGAGGTCCAAGCATCCCGAGTTAGGAAACATTGAGTTACCACTGAAGGTTATCTCCTTTAAGTCTCTGAGGTAGACACATGCATCAACTCAAGTCCAGAGATGGGGCTCTAGGTGTGTGAGAGTGGGGAACGAGCCAGCCCCCCTCGGGCAGCGGGGGAGAGACTGGGATCCACCATAGTCCACTGTTTGTCTCTCTGTGAGAACATTCAACACCCTTGAGTGGAAAACAGAGTCATCCAGATCCAGGGCACTGTGCAGATGAGATTATGGGCAGACAGGCATGCATGCTTATCCTTTTACAGGCTCTTGAGGGAACTCAAGGCATAGGTGGCCACCATAAGCTGGACTAGCCAGTCCTGACTTTATGGGCTCAAAGTCACAATTTTTTTTTAAAGATTTATTATTTATTTGTGCATACAGAACCGGGGTGCAGGCCAGAGGCTCAGGGGCAGCGAGAGGCTTCACCAGAGACAGAGCAGAACAGGCAGATTGACGAAGTACACTGCTGAGGGGAGCAGCGGACGGGTCAGAAGAGGTCTGCCACGCCATGTGGTCACCTCCGGGGAGGTGAGAATCGAACTCATGCGGAAGCGGCTTTAGATTTTCAGTGCTGTGCTTTAACCCGCTGCGCCACCAGGGAGGGCCTCAAAGTCACAATTTTAACAAGAGCTCATTAGCCTCCCAACAATTTCCCTCAGAATCAGCTGGGAGCTCATTCAGATCTGACCTGGAGGCCAGTGCTAAGCTTTCTGTGTGCTCTTTAAAGTCTGCCAGGTCATGCACTCACTTGTTTGTTATTCATCGTACAGAATTTGCTTGCTACACATCTCCCAACTACTCTATTGGAATAAATAAGGAACTCGTGGGTCCTGCTCATTTGCAGACCCAGAGCTTTGGCCAGGGTCCCTTGGCCCCTGCATATAAGTGCCTTCTTGACCAAGCAGAGGGCATGGGTGTGCTGGTAAGAAAACACTGACCAATTTTGCATGAGAAACTCCAGATGGATGCCTGCGGCTAACACTCTTTCTAAACGCTCTGTGAACTTAAGCAAGATGCTCATCTCCACTGAGCTCATCTTGCAGAGATTTTCGTTCAAAATAGGAATAATGACTTCACAAGTGTGTTGAGAAGGTCCAGGAGGCCACATGTGTAACCACACTGGGGGCTTTTGGGCAGCGCAGTGGCAGACCAGGTTAGTGTTCGCTTTGTCCTCTGAACACTGACAGTGGCAAGATTTGCGTTGGCTTTGGAAATACAAAGATTAGACCTGATTAAGTTGCTGCCCTTAATGTACTTAGAGTCTAGTACAGGAGGCTGAAATTTAAAAAATAATGTACCTTGGTGTAATAAGAGATGCTTGTTTCTACAATTCTCAAGAATTGTAGAAATACGTGCAATGAAAGGGAAGCAGTCATGAAAGTGGCTGGCGCGGGACATGAGCTTATCCTTCGACAATCAGTAAAAGTCCCAGAAACCTGGCCTCGTGGTGTGGTTGTCAATGAGCTCAATGAGGTGGGGCAGGATGTGAGCTAAGTGGGCCTGGGTGACAGAGAGCGAGGCCTCCAGCCCTGTTCTACTTCTGTAGTGCTGCCTTAAATACAGCCGTGACGCCCACCCAGAATACTTCCTTTCTACCCAGAGTGGTAGACAGTAAATTACCCTGTGCCAGTTTCAAATGCACTTTCAGGATGAAAAACATCAAATACAGCCTCCGTTTAATTGGCTTTCCCTGCTGTTTCCCTGCAAGACCAGCTCTGTCTGCAGGGGGCACCTCAAGGCCATGCTCCTACTCTCCTGGGGAGGGTTATGGGGTTACTTTCCTTTAGGAGGGCACTGCCTTCCTCTGAAGAAACCACTTGGCCAATGCATTGTTGCTGCTTTGCTGGCTTGCTTAGACCCCAGAACTATTGGCCAAATTCTTTCTAAACGATTTTAGTCTGCAGTTCTCTGTGAAACAGGTAACTTTGCTGTTCCCTCCACAGAAGCTGCTGCCTAGAGTGTTGAACGTCTTGACCTGTCTATTTGGTGATGGGCAGATGTTTTGGGGTCTTTCACCCTCGGTCCCCACTGTCATTATGTCCTTGTGACTCTGTGAAGAAGGCAGTTTCTATTACACTATTCTACAAATTCAATCAAGCCGTGGCTCAGGCGGTGTTGATAACTTCTGAATGAAATTTCGACAAATGTCCCTATGTGGATGGAATGTGTTGTCCATGGAGCTAATGATGTGCTGCTGGGGCCCATGTTCTTCTCAGTCCACTGCCTTAAACCTCAGGGGGCAATTAAGTACCTGTGTCTGTGAGACAATGTCGAGAAAGTGAGAATCATAAAATCTGTGGGCCCTTTTGATTTGGTTAAACTGCAGCATGATTTCACAGCCTACTTCCTCGCCAGAAGCTCTTTTTAGAAATAACTTTCCAGCCTGGTCTTGAAAATATAGTTAGTTTTTCCAAAGTGGGGTTCAAATCAGAGGTCTGGAAAGTATCACATTTACTGGAAAACAGATATTAAACCCTATTTATTTAATAGATAAAAAGAATGGTTTCTTAGGCCTCTCAAGTAAATACAAATATTTTTCCTTTTTGGCACTTCTTGAAATTCATCACATGTCTCGGGAGGCAGCCAGTGCAAAGTTCTGGTTCTGTCCATTCCCCTCTGCCTGGCACTCACAGTCTGCAATGTCACTGCTGATGTCAGATGTTGGAAATACGTTATTTTGGCTTAAAGATATTGATCTGTTCCTACTTCTGCTCCTCATTAGTTGGTTCCAATGGATTGATTATCAATTGCATAGGAGTCAAAAGTGGAACAGGTGATTGTAGAGAATTAATAGAAGAGGTGGGAGAAGGCCTGGGCACTCCTGCACTGAGAGGCCAGGGTGAGGGGTCTATCAGGAGGTAGCGAGCTATCAGGAGGAGAGAGTGTGGTCAGCATCATGAAATGCCTTCCCTGGTATCCTTGACTCTAGGGTGGGTGATTTTCTTTCCTGCTGTGAGGTTACTGAAGGTTTTTGTAGAAGTTCCTAGTTTCAATACCATTTTGGACTTTTGCAGCCTCTACAAAATGACCTCAACATCATGCTTTACTTCTTGCTTTGCATATATATATATATATATATATATATCTATATATATCTTACTCTCCTTAGATTGGAGTGTGGTAAGAGGAAACAAGTTTAAAACAGAAGGGAAATTTTATTAAAGATTTTGGTATTCTTTTGGCTATAAATTCTACTCAACATGTATTTACTAAATGCTTATTGAGTATAAGATCCTATTCTAAATGCTTCAGGAAATAAAAAAAAAAATTAAAGAGATACATTCACTGAAGTCAAGATGTCCTCCAATGTCTACAATGTAGGGATGAAATTACTATAAGAAAAATGCACAAAATGCTGTGGGGTTCAGATCACATTCAGTGGGAGTGATTTTAAAAGAGTAAGGAGGAGTTAATGTGTGAGTATGGACTTAAAGAATGACTAGGGTTTCAAAAACAGAGATAAAGTAAAGGGAAACAGTAAAGTAAAGTAAACTGGAAACAGGAGGGACAGAGCATAGAGGCACAGAAATGGAAAAGTTTGTCTTACTTTTGGAGTAAAGGTAATACTTCAATTTAGCAGAAGCATAGAAATATGCATGTTCCCTCCCCCAGAAAATGAAAGGGGGGAAAGGAAGATGATATGTCAGACAGCCCTGGCAGGGAGTCTGGGAGGCCCAGTGCTGACCAAGAATGTGGGCTGCACATTCTTGGATTTGAAGTCAAGGCGTCACTCCATATCTGTGTGAGGGTTGTATCTCCCTGAAAGAGAAGGGACATGGACACCATTTTTTTTGTTTCCATTCGTACTTACACATAGCTGCCTTGGATTACAACTCCCAGCAAGCCATGCATCAGATTTGCTGAATGGGGGCAGCTGGGAATCAGTAAGAGGGATATACAAAGGAAGGTAGAATGAAAGAAGAGGAGACAGATGGAGGAGAGACATGGAGAGATACTGGGAAGAGACATGTGGGTGAGAGATGGGAGACTGTTCCAGTCCTTGGTGGAGATAATGGCAGGTGTTACCTTGACCTCATGGTATATTATGTGGTATATTTTGAATTTTGAGTCTCACCTTCTTCCCTGCTGTCTGGGACCTGCATGACCCCTTTTTTGTGGTTCACCACTAGAAGGCACCTTAGACATATGGCAAGCTGCTTGGCTGGCTATTACCCATGAAGAATGGGTCATTTCTGGAGTTCACTGGGAAATTATTATTTGAAATGCTATCCTTTTTCTCTCTGCATGCCATTTAATTGAAAAGTTTTTTCATACCAAGTGTCTGTTTCCTTTGCCTTTGTGAAACTGGATGACTGAACCCCTTTTAGAGAAAGCATCTCATCAGTTTTGGGCTCCTGGGTACCCACTTGTCACATGTTACTACCAGCTCTGTGATATAGGAAATAAGTCAAATTCTCTCTGGATCTGTCATTTGTCTAATGTGGAAGGCACTTGTGTAGTTAACGTGAAAAACAACACTTAACCAAACCAAACCAAACCGTGATGTTTCCAACATTGGCCCTGGACATGAATATAAAGTTAAATTATGTTCAGTGTATCTCATTTAAGGAGTCAAAGAAATGAACAGGAGGCTGGGTTAGGACACCTCTGAATCACTGAGCTAGCTTTTCCAAGAAATGGCAGAATGATTATACAAGAAAGTGGAGTGTAATACTTTTTGTCTTTTGAGTGCTAAATGTGTCTCTCTCTTTGCAGAAGAGAGAAAAGGCTCTTGAATCTGTGAAGTGGTAGGTGCTGGAATTAGTATCCCTCGGGGGATAATAATTAGTATCCCTGGGGGGGGGGGCTGTCAGCACTCTAGAAAGGGGGTTGTAGACAATTAAGAACAAAGAACAAATTGCTGCAAGTGGGTGGCTGAACCCTCAGTGGGAGCACGGGGTCTCCCTTACTCAGGGAACCACTGCTAGAATATTTACAGGGTCGGGAGCAGTAAGCGCTCATGGGTGGGAGCTGGTCCTCAATGCTGCCACCTTGTGGCAGAGAGGAGCAGTGGCCGCTATAATCCAATTTGACTCCAGTTCTCTCGTTGAGTGCACAAATTTATGAGCATGCAAGAGAAATGTGAAAGCAGAATTCTCTCCCAGAATTTAGGAATAGCATATATGTAGAGGAGGCTTAAAGAGGGTGATGCTGTAAATGCCTCCTGCAAGTATAAGAATCTGAGAGGTTCATTGAAAGAAAAGCGATTTCTCTATAGTTCAAATTTATACAAACATTTATATCTCCATCTCTGTAGAAAACTCAGCTATCCAGAAACTGTCTTCCCCCAAGACTCTGAATTGAAGAGACTTTGTTTGCTTCAACTATCAAGGGGAGGAAGCGATTTGCATTTTTATTTTAAATTTAACTGGAACCTGAGTTAAATTGAGAGCAGAATGTCTGTAACAATTCTGGATGTCTATACCTTTGATTCTTCATTTGCCCCTTGAGTTTTTTGTGATGAGGAGGGATGTTGGAAATGGGATGAGGAGAGCATCAGGCACATTAATTACACCAGTTTCTGGTCAATGGTCTTTAAGCAAAGCTCCGCCTTTCTTTCAGTCCAGGTCTGGGCTATTTGTGCCTTGGGTCTGATAGGCAGTCGCTGAAAAGTGAGCAATGGTTAAGGCCAAGGCTAGGCCATGCTCTTTGTTAACTCTTTTATCAATCATCATTAGTTTGCTATTCATCAAGTTTTGGAAAGTAAATTAAAATCTTAGATTTGGAAGGTTCTAGCGGTTCTTTGGCTCAATCTTTCACCTCCAAATCACTGACTTTCTGTGACAGAAGATCAATCACTGCAGGGCCTGCTAAATACAACACGCAGGGGGTGGGGAGGGGTAGGCTGTGCAGGCCGCTGCCCCCAGCAGCTGAGTGCCACTCGATATGCCATGTCCCCAGCCGGGGAGCAGCAGGGCAGCTGGCACCAGAGGGCTGGACCTGAGTGAGCTCTCATCCTGACTGCTGAATCAGAATCTTCACTTGTCAAAGTCCCCAGGCATTTGTATACTCTTAATGATGGAAGAACACTGGGCTTTTCCATTTTTGGATGGTTTGGACTGTTGGGGAAAATAATCTTAATGAGACCTATTACAGCCGTTGCCTGCTAGCCGGCTCTGGCCATTCCTTCTGTGAGGCATGGACATCGCTGTTACTGTGGTCCCCTCGTCTTATCCTTCTGTGTCTCTTGACTTTCTTGGGGCAGCACGGAAGTGGGGGGCGGGGGTTGGGGGTTAGGGGTGAGCGGCTGGGTTTTGACACAGTCTCTGTGGGCTTCCTATGGGGGGCTGCAGCAGCCTGGACCTGCTGGGGTCTAGTGTGCCTTGAAGGGGCAGAAGGAGGGAACTAAGCAGTGATGGGGCATATGTGCCAGGCGCGGAGAGACTAGAGGGAGGAGGGATCCAGAAGATCGAACGCTGCTTTTTCCTCCCGTGTTCCCGGTCCTCCATGGCGCTCTGCCGGCTCCAGAAACAGCCCGCTGGGCCTACTGTGTTTGGGGGTGCATGTGGGAAGCTCAGTAACGTAATCCCTTGTATTTACTCTTCTTCCTTCCCCGCCTCCCATTTCTTTTCTTATACGTTATTTTTCTGAGGTTGCACTCGCAATGATACAGTAAGGTCTAAACTTTGCCTTACAGCCTGCTTCTTAGGAACCCAGACTAAGATGTCTGCCTTGTAGGAGCCGTCAGGCTGTCTCCTAATTTTGCCAGCTGGCTAGTCATCATTCGTACACCTTCTTGAAAATTCTCGAGGGAAACTACTATGCCTCCCTTCTTCTTGGAACTCTTAGTTCTGTAAGGCTTCTTCAGAAGGCAGCTTCTAGATCTTTCCATGCCTTGGGTCTCTAAGTGTCATGTCTTCTTCAATTGTGACTCCTTCAGGGGAGATCCCTCCTGGTGCATCAGTGCAGGCTGAGCTTAGGAGGTTCTCCCTTCTTTCACCGTAGATGTTACACTCCACCATTAACACAGTGCTTTGAGCAGGACCCATTCCTGTGGGGGCAACTGACTGTAGGTGCCAGTGCGGATCACCGCATCTCTGTGGGTAAAATAAGTTTAAGAAAACTAGATTGCGAGCAAGGTCTTCTGTGTCTTTTTTGGTGGGGGGAGGACCAGTCCATCTGCTAATCTGAATTTCTTCTAGAGTATCTGCAGCCTTTAAAAAACACATTTGGGTTGACCCTAACCAGGCTGTGGGGGACAGGGTGGTCAGCTTACTTCCTAAGATTGTGCCTCTTAGGGTTAGAGGCTTCATCTTCTGTCATTCAACAAACCCAGGCCCAGAGTCTGGCCTGTGGATTCCTGACAACATTCGTGTTTACACCACAGCTAGTTTTTCTGTCTCTGAATATGAATGTAAGAGGATGATCTGATAGTCAGGAAACTTGTAAAGTCTAGAATATCTTGTCTTTCTGGATGCATTTTTTTTGAAGGCCCCCTATTTCCAAACCCCAGCTTTGTGGGAGCATTGTGATTTATTAGTTGGTGTTTACTGAGTGCCTGCTGGGGAGAAGTGCTGCCTTCATGGACAGCAGACAGAGGTTAAATCCAGGACCTGGCCACGGCAAGGCGTGTCATCTAACACAATACCCTGACAGCAAGGCAAGTGTGAATCCTGGATGAGTTCACATGTGGGGAGGAATCCATGACTTGGAGCCGCCAGAGAGGCTGCATGGAAAATTTCAATGAAGAAGAGCAGAAAGTCGCAGAAACCCAATTATGTAGGTCACCGGAAACTAAGGCTATTTCCCTTATTCCTGAAGGCACAGGGCATGCCATCTTCTCTGATATTTATAGAATGCTATAGACACACACAGTACAATACCTCATCAGGGTCAGAGAAATGACAGTATTAGGTCTTTAGTTTAAAAGACCGGGGAAGAATCCATACAACATTAAATGACAAAAATGTCCCTCTGTTCAAAATGAATACATTTCGGTTTCATATAAGGCCCTTGCCCTCTGGAGACTGAGGAAGGCAGACTCAATTATTGTTGGCCTGCTTGTGAAACTATTTTTAGCCATGTCGAAGTGCCCCAGGAAAGGGCCAGGCTGGGTAAAGTCAACAGAGAAATTTGGGGAGTTATTCCACCCAGCCAGTGTGTCAGATTTGTCCTCAGCAGGCCTTGGTGATTTCGGCATCTCACACACCCGTCACTCCTGAGCGTGGCCTTATCTCATGAGCTGTAGCTTTGAGCTGTAGCTTTGTAGAGAATGAAAATTCGTGTTAATAGCTTTTTTACAGATTTATTTATTTATGCATACCGAACTGGGGTACAGGCCAGAGGTACAGGGGCAGTGAGAGAAATCACCAGAGGCAGAGTGGGGAGCAGAACAGGCCGACTAGGGGAGCAGCAGGTGGGTCAGGAGAGGTCTGCCACACCATGTGGGTCACCTCCAGAGCGGGGAAGGAACTCATGCGGAAGTGGCTTTAGTTTCTCAGTGCTGTGCTTTAACCTGCTGTGCCACCAGGGAGGGCCACGTGTTAATATTTTAAGGCTGACTTCACCTGTCTCTGCACCTCTTGAGGGTTAGGAGGCAAGACAAGAAGAGAGGTGAGAGCAAGAGTGGTTAGAGCAGGCTCGGAAGGAACATGGTTAAATAAATCCCTAGCCCTTCCAGAAGGTCGATGCCGGTAGTGACGAGGCTTTGAGCTTTGGGTTGGGTTCTGCGAAGACCCTGGGACTACACGTGAAAGTTGATGTGCTTTCAAAGTTTACAGAAGACACCTTTTTCCCTTGGCTCCTCATCTTCCTTTGCTAAGTCATCCTGTCGTGACTGCTATTCTTTCACTTTGACAGGTATAATTCCAAGGCTGGGAAGCCACATTTTATTTTTCTTTACTCACAAGTCTTTCACTTTAGCTCCTTGACTACACTATGCTCTCAGTGGTTAGGGAACTGGAAAAAAAAATCTTGGGGGGCAGAAATAGGTAGAGGGAGTGAGTGGTTGGTGTTGAACACTAACTGGCATTGGTGGTGGGTGTGGTGTGATGTATACAGAGGCTGAGGGGAGCGACTTATAGCTGTCAGCGAACGCTGCCGCCATTTAAAAAAGTTCAACTAGGAAAAATAATCCGGATCTAAATGTGTATGTATGGACAAAAAATGTCAAAAATAATAAAACCATTTTGGGTGACTCAGATGCTTTTGCGTCACTTTTCTTTGTACTTCAGTTCCAAAATTCTACCCTGAAGCCTTATCTCCCCTTCCTCCTCCCTCTTTGATGTTCCTTCAGTTCTTGCTTCCTTTCTGCTCCACAAAAGCCGTTTTCTCCCTTCCTCTGTGCTCACCACCTGCAGCGCTCTTCCCCACCAACTCCAAACCATCTTGCAAGCTTAGCTTAAGTTGCGTGCTCCGGGAACCAAGGGCTAGATGCTGGTAGCTAACCAGCACCTGTTAGGCTGTATGCATAGTTTTCCCCTCAGGGTTTATGATAGCTTAAAACCTTGTATTCATCTATTTATTAGCATGACGTTTCTTTCTCATAGATAGAAGTTGCAAGAGGACAGTTGCCTACTTTTCCACACTTTGTATCTCTTGCACTTGACTAAGTTCCTGTCTGCCTGATAGTATAGATTCTCCGTAACTACTGAGCGAATGAATAAATGAATGAATCTACACTACTGGCATTGAATTTAAGGAGAGTAATTCTTTTATAAAAAAATCATTAATGTTAGAATTGATGGCAGCCATTAGAATCGGTATATATTTATTGACAGGAAAGATGCCATGGTGTATTTTTGTTTGAAAAAAGCCAATTTATAAAACATTGTTGTCTTGTTTTAATATACTCTATTAATAAAAAAATAAGCATATTGGTATAAATACACACTACAAAATGTAAACGATATTTCTTTGGGTTGCATATTTTAAGTAGTTTCTATTTGCTTTTACTTATTTGTATTTTCTTACATTGAAATTTTTAATTTTAAAGAATCCATTTATTCACACAGCATTCATTTATTCAGCAGCTATTTACTAAGTATTTACTATATTTATCAAGATTTGTTCTGGAACTGAAGTTTACATGTTGATGGAAGAATTCAACCATATACCATTTCATTATGATTGGATTAGTTGCTTCAACAGTTTAGATGGATGGTTGTGGACTTTTCTCTATTCATTTGATGGTGTTTATGTGCTTTATTTATTTATACATACTTATAGATTTAAAAAACCTGTGATCATCAGATGGTTACTTTCTGGTGACTTTTTATAAAATAACTTATAAAGCATTTGTAAAGCATTTGGGCATCCTCGGGGGAACAAATCTATTAAGCAAGAGTGATTATTAATTAAAGTTATGACAAATAAAATGAGCAATTTTTATGTCAGAAATTCCAACTCTACAGAGTTATCTTAATAACCTAAAATTAAATTTAATAATTGCCAAGACAGCCAAACAAAAAATTGAAGGTGAGAGCACTTCATAAAAAAAAAATTCAAATAATCCTTTGAAAACAAAATTATACAGTCATGGGCTAATCAAGAGACAGAAACCACAGGGTTATTTTAACAGGGAAAACTTAGTATAAATAATTGATAACTAGGCATAAAGTTACTAAAGTTACTGGAAAACTGAAGGGAAAAAAGAGAAGAGTCAGGTGTAGGAGAATAAGCAACTCTAGAAAAGACTTTCCTTCTCCTAAGAGTGGAGGAAAGGGGGAAGATGTTTGAATGGAGCCTTCATACAATGGAGCTGGCATCTCGGGGTTGGGGAGACTCCAGGCCATTGTACAAATCGTGACTGGAGACCAGTCAGCCCACTGCCTGTGCTTATATGGCTTCAAGTTAAGGATGGTTCTATACTTTTACATCGTTGAGAAAAATCAGAAAAACAATTGTATTATTTCGTATTTTTCGCTGGGATCACTGTAATACCATGGTGCAAACTGGACAGCTTCAGTAGTAGTTATGGAAGCGACCAAGCCAAAGTCAAGTGGATACTGCTCCCTGTGAGGCTCTGGGTGGAATCCAGACTTCGCACTTTCCAGCTTCTGGTGGTGGCCCTCCATCCTTGACATTCCTTGCCAGCAGATTTGTAGCTCCAGTCTCTGCCTGCATCCCTAAAGTGTTCCCTTCTTTTTGTCTATGTCTTCACGTCATGCACTCCATTCCTTAGAAGCACAGGACAGTCATAGAGGATTAGAGCCTTCCTGCACGGTCTTATCTTGACATGACCTCATTTTCAGAGACTGCATTTCCTCATCAGATCTTCAGCACTTGGGGGTAGGGTCTAGTACTTCAGCACATCTTTTTTTGGGCAGGAAGGGAGGCACAGTTTAATCCATTACAATAATAATGTTTTGTGAGCCATAAAAATTATATGAAATTCAAGGTTCAGGGTCCATAGATAAAGTTATATGCTGGCCATGCTCATTCATTTAAAGATCAGCTTTGGTTGCTTGCATGCTACAGTGGCAAGGCTGAATCATTGAAACGGTGTGGTGTGCAGTCTCAAAGATTTACTACCTAGCCTTTAAAGCAACAGTTTGCTGACACCTCTTTCATGTGATTGGTTTTGCAAGTGTTGGAAAAATGCAAATTGGATTCAACTGCTGTGTCTTGAAGGCCTTCCTACTCTTAGGTGAAGAAGACATGTTATTGTAACAGAAGAAATCCAGACAAAGCAAATGAGGAGGAAGTCTCTTTATTCTCCTCCAGCCTTGAAGTCTCCCTATGTGGCCCTCTAGTGACTGTTTAAGAAGGTAGCTGCTAAAACACTGGAAAAGTGCTTTGTAGCCCAAAGCAGAGAGAAGTGTAGATTTTAAATGCGTAAACAATTGCTTACTTTCATGCATGCATATGTACATGCATGTGCCTAACAAGTAATTGAAAATAGACATGTTGCTATAGTCCTGAATTTGAGGTTGTAGTTTGTATGTATGTACATATGTTTATTAAACTAAACTTGTCATTTGAGGTAATGTCGATTGACATGCAGTTGCAAAAAATATGCCAAGAAATACCATCTACCCTTTACTTATTTCCCCACTACAATAGTTGCAGAAATGTCATGTGGTGTGACACCCAGGAAATGGACCCTGATATGGTCCAGAGAAGGACGGTTTCCATCAGCACGATGGTCCCATGTGCCCCTTCTTAGCCATCCTTCTTCTTTCCTGCTCCCCTCAACTTCCCTTGCCCTGCTCTTAGCCCCTGACTCCCCTTCTATGATTTTGGTATCTCAAGAATGTTCTATAAATGGGATCACACAGTAAGTCACCTTTTTTGGGTTGACTTCTTTGCCAGCATCATTCTTTCGTGATGCGTCCATCTTATTGCCGGAGTCCACAGCATTCCTCTTTATCACTGAGTGGTGTTGCATGGTGTGGATATTCCAGAGTTTATATAACCACTCATCCCTGAAGGACATGTGGGCTGTGCTTAGTTTTAGGCTATTGCAAATAAAACAGCTAAAAACATTATTTTGCATGTTTTTGTGTGATTATAAGTTTTCTTTGCTTTAGACTTGAAGCTCCATGGAAAATGTAACTTCTGGACAATATAGGAGTTGCATATTTAGTTTTTTTTTTTTAAGATTTATTTATTTATTCATATAGAACTGGGGTACAGGCCAGAGATGTGGAGGGTGAGAGGATTCACCAGAGACAAAGTGGGGTGCAGAACAGGCAGATCGACGAAGTACACTGCTGAGGCGAGCAGCGGGAGGGTCAGGAGAGGTCTGCCATGCCATGTGGTCTCCTCCGGGGGCAGGCGGGAATCGAACTCATGCGGAAGTGGTTTAAGCTTCTCAGTGCAGTGCTTTAACCCGCTGCGCCACCAGGGAGGGCCGCATATTTAGTTTTTAAAAGAATTGTCCAATTGTTCTCCAGAGTAGCTAATGCGTTTTACATTGTCGCCAGCAATGTATGAATGGCCAACTTCTCTCCATTCTTGCTGGACCCACTTGGTAGGGTTACAATTTTTTTATTTTAGTCACTTTGAGAAGCATGTAGTTATCACTTATATTGAGGTTTTAATTTGCATTTCTCCAATGGCTGAGATTGTTAAACCTTTTCCACTTATTTGCCTTCTGCATGTCCTCTTCTGTAATATGCCTGTTCTTCTCTTTTGCCCATAATCTAACTGAAGTTTTTGTTGTTGCTGGGTTTTGAGAATTGTGCATTTCTTTTAGATTCTAGTTCTTTGTCAGAAACATTTGAAAATACTTCTCCGAAATGTTTGTTTGTCTCTTTATCTTCCTAATAGGACCTTTCATGAACAAGCAGTTTAATTTTGATGAAGACCAACATGTCAGTCTTTTCTGCCAGGAATTGTATATTCCGTGTCAAGTTTAAGTACTCTTTGACTAGTCCTAGATCCTGGAGAGGTTTTCTAATTTTTGCCCAAAGTTTTTAGGTTTACATTTCCATTTCAATATTTAATGTATCTTAAGGTAACTCATGTTTAATGTGTGAAGTTTAGGTCAAGGGCCATCTATTTCACCTCTGACTAACTAATTGTTCCAGCAGCACCGTTTTTTGAATTACTTTTGGATTCTTGTCCATTTTTGGGCTCTCCATTTGATTGCATAGAGCTTTATGTCTTTCTTTCCATGAATACCTCATTTAATTAAGATATATATGTATATATATAATGAGCTGCAATCAAATAGATTTATTTTATTATTGTTATTTCATTTTCATTTCCCTATATATTTTAGGATAATCTTGTCTACATTTACAAATTATCTTGTTGGACATTTGATAAGAATTTGCATTAAAATTGTATGTTACTAACACAGGATTTTAGCTATGTACATAATCCATTTGTTTGTGACATTCTTCCTTGTTCATTTGTATAGGTTAATGTGCATTAATATTCATTAAGACTTTAGTAAAAAACATGTTTGTGTATATGGAGGTACATGTGTGTGTGTGTGTGTGTGTATGATATTTGTGTGTAGAAAGAAGATGGACAGAATGAACCTTTTCCTGGCTTAGTGTTGCTCTAGAGAGAGAGGATCAGGCAATAGTTAGCTGCTCAGTAAAGGGTGAGTGCCCACATGATAAAAATGCAGATAGAATGGTTTGGATATTGCCACTTTGACCTGCAAATTTGATGCAGCCCTTTTAAATCACAACTTTTGGTTTTATTACCAATTTGTATTAGTAGTAGAAATTCCCATGTCATTCCTAGTCCAATTATAATCATGGAGGAGTTTCAATTTCAGTTGTATTGACCTGCATTTCAGTCTTACCTATGAAGTTCTTAAATCAATTTAAAAAACTTCTATAGATAATATGTTCACATGGGTAAACATATCAAATCAACATAGAAAGAAACTTTCTTGTGCCCTCCTACTCATAGGCATTCAATTCTACCCCAACTCCAGCAAGTTACTAATTTTTAATTTCTTGTTTATTATTTCAGAGAATGAGCTGCATGCATTTTTACCTGTTAGCATGTTTGTATTAGAATGCTGTCGTTAAAATGTAATCGAAGCTTGACTTTTTACTTAATTTGTCTGACCATGAATATGATCATGGTATCAGTTTGCTCCATGCTTTACCCCTTATATTTTTTTAAAGATTTATTTATTTATGCATACAGAACTGGGTATAGGCCAGAGGTGCACAGGTGGTAAGAGGATTTACTAGAGACAGAGGTGGTGAGCAGAACAAGTAGATTGATGAAGGGCACTGCTGAGGGGAGTGGCCCACTGTTGGGAGGACCCAACCCCATATATTTTTAGTAATGAAATTTTTTTAATAATGAAATTTAGGGCCCTCCCTAGTGGCACAATGAGTTGCAGCACAGCACTATGAAGCGATCTGCAGCCACTGCAGCACGAGTTCGATCCCCGGCCAGGGAGGTGTTCACATGGCACAGCAGACCTCTTCTGTCTCTCCCGCTGCTCCCCTCAGCAGTGTATTTCAGTCCATCTGCCTGTTATGCTCCCCACTCTGTCTCTGGTGAATCTTCTCACCCCCCACACCTCTGGCCTTTACTCCAGTTCTTGTGTGCATAAATACATTAATCTTTAAAAAATAATGAAAGCTTATAATGCATCCTGACCTTTGTATTTTAATGTTTGGTACATTTTTCTCTTATCATCTTCCTAACAATATCATTAAATAAATCTGTTTAATTTGACCTGTTAATTTTTTTTGGTCAATTTGCTTTATTTTCCATGTACTAATTTAAATACTTTTAAAAATATTTATTTACTTATGCATACAGTATGGGATACAGGCCAAAGGTGTAGGGGTGAGAGGATTCACCAGAGACAGAGTAGGGAGCAGAACAGGCAGACTGCTGAGGGAAGCAGCGGGCAAGCCAGGAGTGGGCTGCCACGCCATGTGCGTCACCTCCCTGGCCAGGGATAAAGTCCCTGCAAAAGCAGCTGCAGCTAGCTTCCCAGTGTTGTGATTTAACCCATTGTTTGACCTGTTCAATTTTAGAACTTGTGAAGTTCAAGCTGCTGTTCAAAGCCACAGAGCTTGTGTGTGACTGGGCTGGCACCTGAGTTAGCCCAGTCCCGGCGGTCTCCACCCACCGTTCTGAATGCTTTCATTGCTTTAAGATGATCCAGATTTATCATCACTGTGGCTGAAACCCACCGGCACTCTAATTCTGCCATCCATCTCAATCCTCTGTGGGTTATGCAGTCCAGCTTCTAAAAATGAGGATTTCTTCTTCTTCTTCTTTTTTTTTTTTGCTGAACTTTCATTATTTTACTTGTTTCTGCTTTCTTAGCATTTGCCCAGTTCAATGATGAATCCTCCAATCTGATCTCCAATAGATCAGGATAGCATCTTCCCAACCAGGATGAACAAGTGAATCACTGACATTTTTGTTAAGCACAAGACATCTTCATTCTATTTATTATAGTTGATATTTTCGACTCTCTCAGACCTTCTTGTCCAGTGCTTATTATCTTAAGTAATGTTATCTTTTTATTATTCTTCTTTAAGTAACGTTATTATCTTATTATCTTCTTTAAGTAATGTTTACTTTAAATGGCCATCCCTCTGTTCTTATGCAGAAAAGAAATTGGCATAACCTTACTCAACCAATTAATACCACTCTTCAAGTTCAGGTTGTCTTGTATCAATGTAGTGGTCTGACCCCTGGTGGTTATAAGAAACATCTGCACAGCTAATTGTAGTCACATTTTGACTGAATTTTTTGAAAAGGGTTTGTGAGGTAATGAATACCTCCTTGCAAATAAATAAGGTAACAATGAGACAGAATTCATGAATTCAGAGAAGAACTAATAATGAAATGTACATTCAGGTAAAAATGCGTTTTAAATAATTTAAATAAAATTATGTTTAAAACATTTTGCAAGTCTGAATTTCACTTGGGGTTTAGTCATGCATGATCAGGCTTCATTTATGTTCCAGAAATCCTATTTATGTTATTTACTAGAAACCAAATCTTGTTTTATCTCTGAAATTGTTTTGTTATCATCCAGCACAGCCCTTTCTAGTCTGTTTGCTATAGAACTGGACTCAAACTAGGAGCTGCATGAATTTTTGTGATAATCAGATCGGACTCCTGAACTGGGTTGGTGGCTTTTCCAAAGTCATAAAGTGAAACATCATTAAGTCTAAGTGGACTTGTTTTTGCTCCGGCCAGCTGACCCGGGGGGAGCCAGGGAAACACATTTTTGAAGCTATTACTGCCTACCTTTGTTTCTTCTCTTTTTTCTTGTTCCTGGTGCCCTCTTCCAGGTTCTTCTTTACGTTAACCCTGCTCTTTGACCTTTCCATGCACTTAGATCTCCTGCTGTGCACTGTGTCATCTTTGTCCAATTCACCTTTGCTGGCACTGTTTATCGCTCCTCTTCAGGGGTCTCACAGCTGAGACAAGAGCAGCCTCCCTGCTCGCCTGCTCACGTCTCTCTTCTCCCACCGTGTCCATCAGGCATCATTTACCTGATGGTCCTTGAGCCCACCTTTCTGAATCTGTCTATTTCTCCTTGGCTTAGAAAATTATTCCCCCCTTCGCTAAACTGTGTTTTTCAAAGTCTGTCTACCTGACACTAGTTTTGAGAGGTGCTCAAGGGGAAAAAGGCTCATTTTGTTGCATCAGCTGAGTTCCCTGTATCCTGTGACCTTCCTGTTGTCTATTTAGAACTCACAATAGTTTGCAAAAGGTCCTGAGAGGTTCTGCAATAGTCAGACTACATTGTTGATCTTGGTTAACTTGCTATATCCACAAAGGCTTTTGATTGGGTTGAAAACGAACATTTCTAATTGATAAAAATAATTTTCTTAGATCTTTTTCCTCATGTCTGAACCAAAGAACATGATGCATTTTACAGTCCCTCATCTTGACCCCCATGGTTCAAAGTTCAGGAAGTCTGTTCTTGGAGACGTGCTATCATGGTGAGAGGAAGGGAGAGACAAGGCAGGCAGGGGAGAAGTGGAAAGTTTCCAGCTGAGGATTGTCTAGTCAATTCTACAAAAAGGTGCAGAACTCAAATACTGGTTCAAGAAACTTGCATATGGCTGTAATGAACACACAGACAGTGCGTGGACTACTGGTCATGGGTGGTCACTCAATGTTATTTTCTAGATGCTTTTTAGAGGGACTGTTGAATTATTTACTCATGTTGGGTTTTATTCTTAGAACAACTTACATATTTTTATCTTGATAACTTAGATATTTTGGGTTCTTTGCTGGTTTGTGCTGTCCTCTGTCTTCTGAGAAATGTTTCTGATACTTATGTTTATACAAAGGAATGTCATCACATCCTATGGAAATGGGAATCAGCATACCATGGGCTTTGACTGCTTATTCATGAGAGAGTCGTCTAAGGCTTGACTTGTCTGTGATCACCTGGCAGAGCCCGCTCGGTAAAGAGGTGATCTGGAGATGGAGTTGAAAGGCGGAGAAGGCCCTCCCTGGTGGCTTAGCAGGTTAAAGCACAGCGGTAAGAAGCTTAAGCCACTTCCACATGAGTTCGATCCCCGCCTGCCCCGGAGGAGATCCACATGGTGCTGCAGACCTCTCCTGACCCGCCCACTGCTCCCCTCAGCAGTGTACTTCGTCGTTCTGCCTGTTCTGCTCCCTGCTCTGTCTCTGGTGAATCCTCTCACCCATCGCGTCTCTGGCCTGTACCCCAGTTCTGTATGAGTAAATAAATTAAAAAAAAAAAAAAAAGAAAGGAGAGAAACCTGCGTCAAAGATGGAAACTGAGGAGAAAAGAAAGTCTGTTATAAAAATTGCATGGCTGGTGCTGTGGATGTGCAATACCTGGATTCACTCAGTCCACCAGGTGCAGGACCCTTCTGGCTGATGGACGGGGCCTGCTTGGCTGTCCCGTTCCTTCCTCTGCTTCACTAGACAGAAAGCTTTATCATGCCTCTCTCTGGAGATGATTAAAAGCCACGTTTTGGGAAACGTTTCATGATTTTGTAAAGTCCTTTGAAATGATAACCCTCATTTAAAATTTGTCATAGGCATTTCTGAAGAGCACACCTGCTTTATGATGTTATAATAAACCACCAGTAAATATGCCTGGAGCGTGGGGCTGACTTAGGACTGGCAGGGGAACAGATGTCATTCTCTTCATTGAAACCTGCCAAAAGGGCAAGTGAGGGCTTTTTCTTAGTGCAAAGCAGTGACAGAGGCAGGAGATTGGTAGGTTTGGGGTAGTGCTATTTGGTACCTAGTACTCAAATGCAGTGGCTAAAAAACAAAACAAAACAAAATGAAACGAAACAACAAAACAAAACAAAACGAAACAAAACAAAGCACTACTTCCTAATACTGAAGTTCTTTCTTATAGAGAAATTGTGGAGCTGTGATTGGTAAGGCCTAGAAATTCATTTTTTCTTTGTCCTCTCTGTCCCTTTACCATCCATGTAATGGCTTCATGTCCCTGAGCCAGAATTATATAAAAACTCAATCCCATTACCTGACTGCTGGTGGCATGGGACACCCAACATTAAGAAAAATGTCATGAAAGAGAATGGTGGCCTTTAAAGGGCTTTTTATTGATTTTCAATGGGTTTAACTGTTATCCCCAGGCTTTCAGACAACATTATCTCTTTGTATTGAAAATAGATTGTGCTTTTCTTTTTAAAACTGAGCTTGCTTAGAGCAGGGAAACACTAGATGTACTGGGGACATTACTGTGGGGCTCATGCCTGGGGAACCTTGGATTCTCATGAACACCAAAGGAAACCACAAGAAGAAAATGGAGACTGAGAGAAGAAAATGATGAGGAGAAGAGTGACTCACTAGCACTGATGGGCAGAGCAACTTGATGAGGGCCACCTCTGCAGCCAGAGGCCTTCCCTGTACCACCAGTGCCCCAGAGCTGCCCAAGGGGTTACATCTTTACATCATTTTTTAAAAGATTTATTTATTTATGCTTACAGAGCTGGGGCACAGGCCAGAGGTACAGGGGTGGTGAGAGGATTCACCAGAGACAGAGTGGGGAGCAGAACAGGCAGATCTATGCAGTACACTGCTGAGGGAGCTGCGGGCAAGACAGGAGAGACCTGCTGTGCCGTGTGGGTCACCTTCCTGGTCAGGTATTGAATTTGCGCTGAATCCACTGCAGTTAGCTTCATAGTGCGCTCTAACATATTGTGCTAGGAGGGAGGGCCCGCCAGGGGTTACATCTAGCCAT
Organism: Condylura cristata; assembly: GCF_000260355.1. Classification (NCBI taxonomy): domain Eukaryota; kingdom Metazoa; phylum Chordata; class Mammalia; order Eulipotyphla; family Talpidae; genus Condylura; species Condylura cristata. The sequence goes on along the minus strand of NW_004567114.1, from coordinate 55,083,738 downwards.
ATAATTGCCACTGAATTCTGGGAAAGATAAATGATCATCGTCTGACTGCAAAGCGGTTCTATTTTGAAATAATCCCTGAAGAATTGGCTGAGAAAAGGGAAAGAATTTTTCTATTGCCTGGAGAATGCGAAACCATAGGTATGTGGGGCCAGTGTCCACTGTGGGCAGAGGCCCAGGCCAGCACCAACAGAGACTGCTGGAGCAGGGATAGCTGTTATTCACTTATATCACAAAATCTAACACCTTTTCTTTTTTTAAAAAAAATTTCTTTAGAAAATATATTTGTGGGTCCCTCCCTGGTGGTGCAACGGGTTAGGATGCCCCAGGGCAAGCAGGACACAGACACCTCAGCATGAGTTCCATCCCAGCCCTGGAGGTGATCCATGTGGCTCGGCAGACCTCTCCTGAACCGCCCGCTGCTCCCCTCAGCAGTGTTCTTCGTCGATCTGCCTGTTCTGCTCCCTACTCTGTCTCTGGTGAATGCTCTCACCTCCCCTGTACCTTTGAACTATACCCTGTTCTGTATGGATAAATAAATAAATCTTAAAAAAAAAAAAAAAGAATCTATTTGTATAGTTTCCCCTTGAAAATCAAAATTCATAACCTTGAGATTAGTCTAGAGGAAAGACATGAGACATGAAATATTTATTTAAAAAGACCATTGAAGAACAACTATAATGTATTAAACTACTAAATTAGAAACCTTATTAAAAATTCATATTATAAATTCATGGGGAGGACTTTTCCCCCATAGATTATTACTGTGTTTGTGGTCAGCTGTTTAGGGTGATAGATTAAATCACTCAGAAAATGAGTTGAGGAGGGATTAAGATGCTGTTTAGCTTTGCAGTGTTCTTGCTACCAGTATATTTTATTTTGCTCACATCTGATGTATTGTACTGGATCTTGATTGGCTGATTTTTTTATTATAATTTTGGGGTTACATTTTTACCCCTCACTATGTCCATGCATATTGCACTCTACCAAGCCACCTGAGCCAATGTCCTCTCAGCTTTCCTCTCCCATCTTCCCTCCCCATTTTTACCTCTATTAACCAATAATTTTTTCACTAAGTTCAAGATTTGTTTTTGCTACATTTTTCCTGTGTGTGTGTGTGTTTTGCTTATTTATATTTCACAGATGAGCAAAACCATCTGTCTTTCACTTTCTGACTTAGTTCACTTAGCACAATCCCACTGAAGTCCATCCATTTTGTCCCCAAAGACACATACATATATTTAATAGCAGTGCTTTATTCTATTGAGTGTATCTCCTGTCATTTCTTTACCTATTCTCCTTTCATTGGGTACATGGATTTGTTCTATGATTTGGAAATTGTGGACAGTTACATGAGTCTTTTCATGGTAGAATTTTCATATTTGGGGGTAAATACCTAGCAGAGGTGTTGCTGGATCATATATGACCTCCATTTTAATTTTCTTAAGAAATCTCCATAGCATTTTCCATAAAATGCACCAATTTGTATTCTCAGCAGCAATAGATGAGGATTCCCTTTTTCCCACATTCTTGTCAACATGGGTTGTTTCCATTCTTTTATTGTTTTTTTTTTTTTAATTTTACAAAGTCATCCCTATTCACCTGTTGGGGTTAGTGAGAGTACGAAGTAACTGATGGATCTATTTTAAGTATTGTACAAAGTGCAGTGTACCATTTTGACTCTGCGTTAATACAGTTATGTTAGTGATAGCAGTGGGTGATTCATTCCCATTCTTAGTGAGGTGATGTCTCATTGTGGTTTTGATGTACATTTACCTTCAAATAAGTGATGTTGAACAATTTTTTCATGTGCCTAAAGGCCATCTGAATGTCTTCTTTAAAAATGTGTCAACTTAGGTCTTTTGCTCATTTGGGGTATTGGGTATCTATTTTCTGGTGTTGGATAGTATAAAATACTATGAATATTTTGGAAATTATCTTCTTATCAGATGTGCAATGTACAAATATTTTCTCTTCTATAATTTTTTTTTGGTTTGGTGATGGTTTCTTTTGAGTTACAAAATATTTTTAGCTTGATATAGTCCATGCTTATTTTTGCTTTTGTTTCTCTTGTGTTGGCAAAAGAACTCTTTGCAACCCTGAATACTTCTTTGTGGTAGATGTGTGTCTCCTGTGTTTTCTTTGAAGTACTTTATGGTTTCACTTGTTATATTCAGCTCTTTAATCCATTTTAAATTAATCTTTGTCTGTGGAATTAAGTTTGGATCTATTTTTCTTTCTTTCTTTTTTTTTTTTTGCACAAGACGATCCATGTTTCCCAACACTATTTATTAAAGAGGCTTTCACAAGGGACTACAGTGATGGTACTCAGGTGAATTGGTGGTGGGAATTTCTTGGGGGCCATACACGAGAAGATAAAGTATACATTGCATAAAATTGAAGAATGATGTAAAAATATATGAAATATCAAGGAAAAGCATCCAAATGATCTTCTTTTCCTGCTGACTTCCTGTTTCAAAGAGAATTTAACATGAATTTTCTTTTCTGCTAAAATGTTGGGATCACAAATATGTCTCTTTACCCTAATGTTTTGTGCAGTACACTGAATCAAATGGTCAATAAAAATCTTAATTCTAAAAAAAAGAGGATTTCATGCCTCCATTGTATGGTTGTGATTCCTTTGTCAAAGATGAATTGTCCATACTTAACTATGGGCTTATCTCTGGCTTCCTATTTTATTTCCTTGGTCTGAGTTTCTATTTTTATTCCAACCCTATTTTGATTACTATCACTGTCTGAAATTTGAAGTCAGTAAGTGTGATTTCTCTATTTTTTCTTTTCTCTCAGGCTTACTCTAGCTTTTGTGCTTCCATACAAATTTTCTAACTGTTAATTTCCTTGAGAGGAATCATTGGGATTTTGATAGGTATTGTATTGTATTGTTAAATGCTTGAGGTGATAGGGCCATTTTAATCAGTTCAATTTTTCCAATCCATGAGCAGAGGATATCTTTCCATTTCTTTGTGTCTTCGTTCCTTTCACAGAAACTTATAGTTTTCAGTCCTTGACTTACAAGTCCTTTATTTCCTTCATTGACTTTATTACCAGGTATGTCATTCTTTCTGGTACGATCGTAAATGGGCTTGTTTTCTTTATATCTCTTTCTTCTGATACATTTTTTGCAGATAGAAATGCAACTAATTTTTGTGTATTCATTTTGTATTCTGCCATTTTACTGTATTTCTACTTGGTCTTAGCAAAGCAATTAATATTTTCATATGAAGTTAAGATGAGTGATGGCTCTGCCTACACCCACTGGAAATAGGTATTGCTCAAGGGAATCACCAAATTCAAGAGCAGCCTTTGAAGGAGAGAAGTGTTTCTCAAAGTGTGGTCCATGGAGCAGTGATTCTGCTGCCTGGAAGTGCTGGAATCATTGAATTGGGGTTGCTCAGACATGATCTCAGCATCACTGAGCTCTGCTTTCTCAATTATTACTTTTCAAAAACTGTTAAAAAATACCTGCCTGTATCTTGTTCATAGAAGCGGAAACTATTAGAATACAGAGACCTTCGAGATCTTCTACACCAATATTATTTCATAGTTGATATCAGAAGAGCTTAAATGATCTAGCCCAACTTGATGTTAGAGTGGAAGACAGAGAAATGGAATTAAATGGGAGTAATTGGGCATATTCAGTGTATAATAAGAGTAGTAATTTGTTTTGGTTCTGCCACCAAGTGGATCCCAGGTCACTGATTTTCCATTATTTTGTCCTAACTCTCTCTTGTTCACACTTCCTTAACCACAAAATTGAGCAATTAAGCGAATATTCTGTCAAATGCTAGTGACTGATGATTTGTGTAACAGGCTCAGGCTTTAATGATTTCTCCTTCCTTGTAACCCAGTCACTTAGTTACTCTCTCTCAGGGTTACTGGAGAGATACATTATATAGAGAGAAGATAGTATGGGATTTGGAGGCATGAAGCCTGATGTAAAGTAGTTGTTAGTCATCAGCAAGCGTAATGAGCTGTTGCATCTTTGTGTGTGTGTGTGTGTGTTTTGTTACTGTTATTAACTAGATGCATGACCTTGGGATAGTCATGTCTTTAGATTTCAATTCTTCATCCATAGAAAAAGAATAATACCGGATGGTTTCACTCATAGCAGGAGTGTTAGGGATCAGGAAAAAATAAAAAACAACCGTAATAAAGTAAAAATGAAAATAAACAAACAACTATAAACCAGAAACATTCTAGGGGGATGGAGAGCTGAACAGTATCAAAACTGGGGTGGGAAAAGCACAAGGGAGTATGGTGATCCCGTATGGATATGGATGAATTGGTGGTGGGAAGTCCATGGGGATTACAATGGAGGTGGAAAAGTATATAAAATGAAGAATGAGGGCCCTCCCTGGTGGCGCAGCGGGTTAAAGCACTGCACTAAGAAGCTTAAGCTAACTCTGCATGAGTTCAATCCCCGCCTGCCCCGGAGGAGATCCACATGGCGTGGCAGACCTCTCCTGACCCGCCCGCTGCTCCCCTCAGCAGTGTACTTTGTCGATCTGCCTGTTCTGCTCCCCACTCTGTCTCTGGTGAATCCTCTCACCCTCCGCATCTCTGGCCTGTACCCCAGTTCTGTATGAATAAATAAATAAATTTTAAAAAAATGAAGAATGATGTAACGTATATAATTTAAAAGAAAGTGAAAAATCCTGCTCCTGAATTTTCTGGAAGATCTTTCAAAAAGAAAGATAGTGCCTATGTTAAATTACTTAGAATGGTTAAAGTCACTGTATACATTATGCTATTATTACTGCTCAATTATTATTGAAAGTAATAAACTATTGCGACTTTTTCAATGAACAAATTGATTTGATGTTTCTCCAAAAAGCATTTATGGTGGCTCCAAGGAGTATACTACAGTAGAAATAGGGAAATATCAGGACCAAAGGAACGGGGGACTCCTCAGGGTTAGCAGGGTGGGGGGGTAGGGGGGGTAGGGGAGGGGAGCTTTGTTCCTAGAACAGTATAAACAGCCTCATGCGGGCACTGCTTCCATTATTATTATTATTGAAGCAACCTTCAAGGTTCCTTCAACCTGCTGTTATCTGATCTGTCCTCTAGCACTTCAAAAAATTGTTTTTCAGATACTTAAAGGAAGGCACTTGATTATAACTGGACCCCCAGATCAAGAGTCTCCTGTCTTTGGTTTGTCCTCCATGCCTTTTTGTGTCTGTAGGTGGAGGTACAGCCTTAGATGACATTTTCATGAACATGCAACACAAAGTCACACTTTTGAAAGTCTTTAACGATAAGGAAAATACACAAGGAATATCTGTTTGAAAAATCTGCTAGGGGATGCACAGTGGGGAGCATATAAAAACAACCTTGTGAGCATTTACATAAATTAGAGGTTAGTAAACGGAGCGGGTGGGGAAAGCGGTTCATGCTGAGATCACTCCTTCAAACAGGACATGCTCTCACTGCAGTGACAGCCAATTACAAGTGGACGGAACAATAATACCTTGCTTTAGCACAAGATAATTAGACTGAATCTCCAGCATGTATACACACAGCTCATCAAAACTCAGCCTTCACTCTTTTAGCTAAAAGAAATGAAAATAGACAGTGTGAGGCTTAGGCAGAAACAAAGATTATCCAGGTATTCCCCACTTCTCAAAAGTTCATTATGCCACTTCCCTGGCTTTTATAGAAGATTATTCACTTACTAAAAGGAATCTAAAGAGGATTTATGCCTTTATAGCAAAAAGCAAGCACATTTGGTATTTGATTTGTCGAGTCATTCTAAAGGGAGCATGCACCCCAACAGTGGGGGACTAACCTCTTTGCCCCGGAACTACTTCATATAGGCTGCCTATTTATCATATTCTTCCTGCCTTTACTATAGGTGAGTGTCATTTTAGGTTTTATGTGTTATTTGGCATGATGTTATTTGGCTAGTTTTGGACCTGGAAACACTAAAAATTCCATATAAAGAAGTGGGAATCGCATCTTGGTTTGAGGGTATTTTGGCTTCCAAAGGCTTTGGAGGAATGCTCTACTTTCAGAGATTGGGGAAAGTAGGTTGATGAGAAGAAAATGAAGTGAGACTGCCTGACCACTAGGTGAAGTGAAAGAGAAAAGCTGCAGACGGAAGGCTTGTGACTCCCACCCTCCAAACTCCCTTTGCCCCTGCCCAAATTCACAGGTCGAATTCCTAACCTGCAAGTTGATGGTACATTTGGGAGTTAAAGGGTGCAGAGACCTCATGATTTGAGACTTGTGGCCTTATAAAAGAGATTCTAGACAGCATTCTTGGCCTCCACCATGAGAGATTATAGTGAGATGCCAGCTCTCCTGGAAGCACAGTCAGTCCTAACCAGACATTGAACTTGTTAGCATCTTGATCTTGCATTTCTTAGATTCAAAGACTATGAGAAATTTATGTTTGTTGCTAAGCCATCCAGTACATTGACATCTTTGCTTTAGCAGTCTTAAAAGAAAATAGAATAAAGCAGGGAGGAAATGCCAAGAACTTAGAATGGATTAAATAAGAGTTTCCATGTCTTTACTGGGGTTGACGCCAGCGGATGGGAACTTTTCACACCTGGGTTTGACAGTCAGTAGTTAAAAGCTTTCCAGGCAGATTTTGGGTTATGTGTTCCTGACCTGAACGTGGAAAATCTCCTGTGTGCCTTTGTGTGGGGGTCAGCAATCACCTTGGTAATTCATGTGACTAGATGATGCATTTGGATGCTATCTGAAGATTTTTAATATCATTGGAAGAGAAGCAGGGAGAGAAGAAGAAGGTGGAAAAGCAAAGGAAAATAAGAAAGATACAGCTCATCATGTTATACATCCTTGCAATTAGGGCAGTTTCAAACCACCAGCATGTGACTGAGCTCAGTAGGTCTGCAGGAACCTCAGGCTTTTCTTTCTAAGGAGTTCCCAGAGGGCCTATGTTGGGAGCACACTTTGATGTTCAGAGCACCATCATCTTTTCCCCATCCTTATAGAACAGTTGAACTAATTAGGGATGCTTGCAGCCGCAACAAACAGAAATTCTAACCAATATCAGAGTATTAAGAATACACTTATGCTTTTCTCACAGCTATAAGCCTGGAAATGTTGGCTGCCAAGGTGGATTCAGAGGCTCAGTGATATCAGAATTACTTTCTTTACAATTCGATGCACCTTTCTTTGTGGTACCACCCCTACTCAATGCAAGAGGGACCAGCCATGTGTGATTCTCTTATTATGAACAGAAAACCTTTCCAGATTCCAGAAGACTTTTCTTTACACCTTCCTGCGAAGAACAGTGGAAGGGTACAGTGTGTAGCTCCTTAACTCAGTAAGGGAGGTGACAAAGTAAAAAGACATCAATAAGAGACGGTTACCATATTGTTTCTGCAAGAGAAATGCATTAATTTCTCTGCATGACTGGAAAGATAAGCTCTCCATAGCGCTCATGAAGCAGAGACAGTCTTGTCTATTTGTCTCTCCAGGAAAATGTTTCCTGACCATTGAACTTCTTGCCCTACAAATTGACAGGTCAAGCTGGCAGTGTCCTGGATATACATGGTAATTCATGTTGGCACCCTGAACCACACTGCGGCTGTCCATGGTCTTGGGGTGATCAGGGTCATGGCTTACAGGACTGTGAAAGGAACAGCTGTTGCCTTAAGCCTCTGCTTCTCTTTTAGGCATGATGGGTTCCTTCCCCCTTCTACTTGAAACTCAGTCAATCCTTATCTGTGTTCCAACATTCTTTTTTTTCCTACAGAGGGACTACTTTGACATATGAATAAACCTCACCACCCTGCTTTGAATTTACTGATTTTCAAATTAGTTTCACCCATGTGGTGACCGGATTTTCTCCAGCAGTTGTGAGAAAGTCTTCATGGATGACTCCACCAGTGACTGAAAGAACAGGTGTGGGAACCTGTGCTTGGAGTTGGCGTGAACTGCACAAGGGGCGCTGGATAGAAAGGGGTGGCTCTCCAGGGCTTCTCATTGATAACCCACTTATGTGCATCAGATAATCTGGCTTCAGGAGAACAAGGACTCCACAGGCTTGGGGCAGAATAAGGCGATATTGACAGGTGTTTGACTTCATGCTAAGTCATATATATATGGGCATGTATTCCCTTTGCATCAGAATTGGAATCCACACTATCTTAGGACTTTTCTGTGTGGAGTTCTTACCATGCAACCTGTTTCTTAGTGAAGAGTGAGGCTATTTTCAAAGCCTGAGTGTGTGTAGAGAAGATTCCCAGTTTGGCTCAGTAGCTACATACACATCTTCTAATTTTGGATGAATTCTTGTTAGTCCTTCTCTAAACATCCAGTAAAATTTCCAGTGAAGTTGTAATGGTGTAATCCCCATAGAAAGGGAAGGTTTCAGGTTCCCTGACCCACCCAAGAAAGGTGGAGCAGAGTGGTGAGGAGAAGCTAGACAGGAGGAGAAGGAGTAGGGAGGAGAGAAAGGGAAGACCTGGAGGAGACATGTGGGGCAGAGACATGCGAAGAAGGAGCTGTGCTTGCTACTCAGACTTGTTCCAGGGACTTGGGACATGGAGGGAGACACTTGGAAGAGGCGCGGGTGAGAGACCTGTGAGAGGGGTGAAGACGATGGCCTTTATTTTAATTTGTACTTTGCTTTTGCTCTTTTTCTTCCAAACTTGCCTGGCCCCTTGCCTTTCTTCTGGTTCCCCTCCAGAAGGTGCCTTAGACTTGTGGCAAACTTTTGGGCCTGGGTGCAGTTGGAGTTGTGACCAAGTAATGGCTCAGATGCCTCAGGCTCTTGATGTTCTTATTGAGATTTAGTGTATTTTCTTGAGCAGATGTTTTCTATTCGATGTATGCCCTCAGGATGTCTTGCAGAGATAAAATTTTCAGCAGCTGAATTGCTGCATCACTAGAGGGTTCATACTCCTCCTACCGCTGCTCTGGAAGGTGATTTTCATTTTTAATTCTAAGAGTATCCCTTTAGTCTTTTACATTGATTAAGTAAATTAGAGCTAAATCAGTAAAATTGTAGTTAGTTGGTTAATTATCTCAATGTTGATGAGAAAAATCAACTCCCCATGACATTGTTTAAACAAAAATAGTTAATGAGGTCTAATAAATACAATTTCTGGTAACATCATTATGTTAAAGTTATATGAACAATATGTGTAGCTATAAAAATATTTTAATTATTTTCCTATTGAGAAATAAATTTAGGGGCCCTTCCTGTTGGCACAGTGGGTTAAAATACATCACTATGAAGCTAGACACAGCTGCTTCAGCATGAGTTCAATCCCCCGCCAGGGGGGTGACCCACATGGTGCAGCAGTCCTCTCCTGTCCTGCCTGCTTCTCCCCTCAGCAATGTATTTCAGTCCATCTTCCTGTTCTGCTTTCCACTCTGTTTCTGGTGAATCCTTTCACTGCCCATGCACCTCTGGCTTGTACCCCAGTTCTGTATGCATATTTCTTTTTAAAAACAAGATAAATTTAGACAAAATTAATTTCAATTTTATGATTACAAGATCCTGCAAAAAGCATAATTTGAACTTAATTTTTTTTGATAATGTTAGTGAGCAGAGTGAGGGGTACCTCAGGCCCCCGAAACTTGTATATCTTAAATGGATTCTGCCACCTGCCACATGAAGAATACAAAGCATACTCTCTCAGTGTGAAAGAACTTTAATAGGATTAGTGCGCACTGAAAGAAAAGAGAAAAAAAGGATAATGGTGTTCCCAATAAAACACCCAAAGTTACCCATTTCCTGATCCAGAGTGGGGCCACTGAGGCCCAAAAACTTGCCACAAGTCTAATGCAGCTTCTGGAAGGGGACCATAGCAAAGGCACAGAAGAGGCCAGACAAGTCTTGAAGGAAAAGATCAAAATCAAAATACAGCCAAGATAAAGGCTGCCATCGCCAGCCTCCCACCCACCCTTCCTGTGTCTGTTCCAAGTGCTTGCATGTCTGGACTCCATGTGTCCTCTCCAAGTAGCCCAAACCCCTGTGTGAGTCCAAAGCTGAGAAGCCAGTAGGACATTCTCTCCTTCCATGTCGCCCTGTGTCTCTATGTTTTCTAGATCTTCACTTGGCTGCTCAACTCCACTCATCACAAGTCGGGCAGGGAACCTGGAACCTCCCCTTTTTATGTTACAAAAATTATGCAAACACCATGCCCTTATTTTTTCATTTTCACCACCTTACATTCTCAAAAACATTTATTTTCACAGTTCTTTACTTGAAGTTTCCAGTGGCTGATGTTGAAACATAGGGCCTATGCATTTCACTTAGGCCCAAATAAAACATTTGGAATTTGAGAATTTTTGAGCTGGTTTTGGACAAAGTGAATGATGCAAAAATGAAGGTGATGTATATTGGATACAGTAATTGGAACAATTTTGCATTTGAAGTTCAGTTTCATTAAATAGCACACACCGAGTCATGTGTATGCCCCAGCTGTGTGAGATTCCCTGAAGAGAATTCACTTGCAACCCAGAGAAATGGGCTGCAGCCAACACCCAGGAAGAACTTGCATCATCTGGGACATGGCAATGCCCTCGTCAGTTGGCAGTCGTAATGTTGTTATTTAAAATGTCATAACTGTGTGAGCTGCTGTGGGCTTGATGGATGACTAAGAGTAGGGCAGGAGACAAATGTGCTTGACTTTGTTATTTGGAGCGAGCTCCCGGGGCTGTTGCCAGATAGTGCACTGCGGATTGCCAAGTGTATGGCTTTTATTATATCTGTGCTCTAGAGGCCAATCCATCCCCTAACCCTTCTTTAAGAAATTTAAGATTTTTTTTATTATTTTTAAGATTTATTTATTTTTGCATACAGAACTGGGGTACAGGCCAGAGGCTCAGGGGCAGCGAGAGGCTTCACCAGAGACAGAGTGGGGAGCAGAACAGGCAGATTGACGAAGTACACTGCTGAGGGGAGCAGCGGGCGGGTCAGGAGAGGTCTGCCGCGCCATGTGGTCACTTCCGGGGCAGGCGGGAATCGAACTCATGCGGAAGCAGCTTTAGATTCTCAGTGCTGTGCTTTAACCCGCTGCACCACCAGGGAGGGCCAGAAATTTAAGATTTTTAAGATTTCTTTCATATTGATGAATTACATTGTTGTTGATTTCTGTGCAGTATTGGGTTTCTCCCCTCAGGTCTGATCCCCATACTTCTACCACCAGGGCTCCTGGGACCCTCGCTTTAGTCCCATGTGCTCTTCCGCCTGTTTTGAACCCCCTCCTAATCCTCCCCTGCTGTCTGCCTCAGGTCTATGGTTTACCTGCTGGTTTTGTCTTTTTCATGACCCTTGTTCACTTGCCCTAGGTAGTGAGACTACCTGCTATTTTTCTCTTTCCTTCTGACTTATTTCACTGACCATAACCCCTTCCAACTGCATCCATGTTGCCACAAATGACTAGTTTATCTTTTTTTTTAATGATTTATTTATTTATACAGAACTGGGGCTCAGACCAGAGGTGCAGGGGTGGTGAGAGGCTTCACCAGAGACAGAGTGGGGAGCAGAACAGGCCGATTGACAAGTACACTGCTGAGGGGAGCAGCGGGCATGTCAGAAGAGGTCTGCCAAGCCATGTCGATCACCTCTGGGGCGGTAGATTGAAGTCGTGCTGCAGTGGCTTTAGCTTCTTAGTACTGTGCTTTAACCCACTGCGCCACCAGGGAGGGCCCAGTTTATCTTTTTTAATCACTGAGTAGTATTCCATTGTGTATATAATACATCTTCTTGATCCATCCATGCATTTCAAAGTATTGAGGTGTTTCCATGTCTTAGCTATTTCAAATAGTGCTGCAGTAAACATAGAAATGCAGGTTTCCCTTCAAATTAGTGTTTTTGTGTCCTTTGGGTAGATTCCCAGGAGTGAAATTGTTGGATCACATGGTAGATCTATTTTTCGTTTTTTAACAATCCCATGCAATGGGAAAAAATATTTGCTGAAATCAAAGATCTTCAAAGAGCTTACACAATTTAATAAAAACAAACAAACAACTAAAAAATAAGTGCAAATGGCCATCAGTTATGTGAAAACATGTTTAACATCCCTTATAAACAGATAAATGCAAATTAAAAGCACAATGAAATACCAATTCACATTGGTGAGAATGACCCATATTAAAAAAAACTGGTAACAACAAATGCTGGTGAAGACGTGGAGAAAAAAGGAATCCTCTTACACTGCTGGTAGGAAAGATTTTTAACCATTGGGGTCCTGTAACTTTCTAAAATGATGTATTTAATATTGGAGGTTCATATGTCTATGTTGAAACATATATGTAATCACATATACACTTCCTCTATGGTGCCTGGTATTTGTTGGACTTAGTAGATCTGATGTTTGGAGACTTCAAATAATTCTAGAAAATCCCCTCTTGTGATCTGCTTCAAAATTATTATTTTAAATCTGCCTTGTTGCTTTATTTTTCACAAGTTCCATTAGATGTATGTTAGATATTTTTAATCTTCTATTTTCTTAATTTCTTTTTGAAAGGAATGTTCATTCTTTGTCTTTTATGCCATGTTCTGAATAATTTGTTTGGCTTTATCTTTCAGTTCATTATTTCTCTCTAAGTATCTAGTATTCCATTTAATTGATCCACTGAATTTTCAATTTTAATTATTATATTCTCAAATATATTCAATGTGCTAGAGATTCTGTTATTTTCATAGAGCTATTTTTCTATTCTTTATAATTTCCCTGCTCATATTTTTCATGTGCCTTTTTATTTCTGTGAACAAAGGTCATTCTATTTCCTATGCAAAATATTAGCATTCTGATAATCTCAAAATCTCAGATTCCATATAGGTCTGATCCTACTATCTGCTATTTTTATTGCTTTTGCCCATTGTTTTGTTTCCTCGTTTGTGATCTTTTTGAGTGGAGCTATTTTGAGGTCTCCAGAGATAATTCATGTTCACTTCTGTGAGTTCTATTAGATAACTACCAATGCAAGATAACCTTGAATTCCCCATTAAGGTTTTATTGACCACACAGGTTTTAATTTGTACAGTTTGTAGGAGGTCTGGACTGTCATTATAACTTCTCAGGAAAACTCCTTTTTACCTGTTGTCCAGTGCCAACGTGCCAAGGCTGAGATTATTGTTTTGCTATGCCAGGGGTATTTGTCTTTCTTTTTTTCCTAATACTTATTTATTTATGCATACAAGACCTGGGGTACAGGCCAAAGGTGTGGGAGGTGAGCGGATTCACCAGAGACAGAGTGGGGAGCAGAACAGGCAGATGGACTGAAATATACTGCAGAGGGGTGCAGCGGGAGAGACAGGAGAGGTCTGCTGTGCCATGTGGGTTATCTCCCTGGCCAGGGATTGAACTCTTGCTGTGGTGTTTGCTAATAGCTTTACAACTCTATCTTTAACCCCTGCATCACCAGGGAGCCCCCTATTTCTTTTTTATACTTGCACTGGGGGTAAAATCCATAACATTTATTTCAGTTTTATGAAGGTGAATCTCTTGTAAGATGCCTTATCTTGCATTGCTCTAGGCTTTTCCTTTATCCCTTGAAACTTACATGGGCCATAAAACACAAAATTGAAAACTTGGATTCTTCTTCCCCATCACTTAGAAAATCACTTCAAAGAAAGCAATGCATTCCTTCTTTTAATGCACAGTTTAGAAATTCCTTATACAAATTGCTGATTGTCAGGATCAGTCATAAAATTAACTGAGAAAAGTCTTACTGAGGATAGGAGGGATCTTAGAAATACCATCTATTCTAAATTTGACTGTCCCTTCTAGCCATAAAGTTGGAAGAAGCTGACAATAAATGGAACATTTCAGAAACCCTCTGGAAGAGTGATCCTGAAGAAGAGCAGAGTGATTCTGGACGAAGTACCTTTTCTATTATCTGTACCACCTGATATTTTGTCTAAGAGGCTCTTTTAAATCCCACTTCTACCTATTACTTTTCCTTTTTTTTTTCTTTGCCTTTGAGTTAGAGCAAATGTGCAGGGTGTTTTATGAATCTTTCAAAATTATATGTCTGAGACTATGTTTTCATTGACACTTGATAAGAAGTTCATCGTATGTTTCCATCAGAGGAGGTGGCAATTATGAAAATAATCTTCAACTTTCCACCTTCACTCGAATGACACCAGTAGCTCAGGAGTAGATTGGCAGGAGGGCAGTGCTTATTATATTCATGCCGATAATTTCTTTGAGGTGAATGATAGCAAGTACACAGCCATACTGGCATTAAAATATAGAGAAATTCTTGGTTTGAGGTGGAATGAAGCAAGATTCTTTTGGTGCAGTCTTTGTACCCCCAGGCTGGATGGGTATTGTTTCAAGACATTTTCGAGACTAGAGGTGCTTTTCAATTTAAAAAATGAAGCCATTGTTACAAGAAATTTTTAAATATTTAATTAAAAAGGTTCAACTCCTTAAATATGACTGAGTATTAAGTAAATGCAGAGTTTATAACTGTTTTAGCGCAACGTTATGCTTTCATTCCATAGTTCATGAAACAACCATAGCCCACTGACTCCAGTTTAGTTTTTAGAGATGCCATAATAAATGATTTTTGGTGATGATTAAAAGAGCCCTAACATTATACCCAGCAGAGGTGAACATATTCAAATCATCTAAGAAATCTAAGAAATCGGCTTTCATGGTTGCGGAATTTGTTCTTAACCCACATTGACAGCTTTATTTTCTAGGTATCTTACACATTTTCTGAACATAGAGGTTTTATTTCTTTTAGTTTTTTGCTGTTTATTCATATTTTCTTTCCACTTAAATTTTTCCCCTAAATGTGCATCAAAATTCTACCCATGCTGGGACCCAGGTGCAGGCCATCATCACCTCCTTAAAGGTGGAAAGAGGAGGTGACTTTTCTGTCCTTTGTAGTTTTATTACACTCATTTTGCTTATTGTGATCTAATTTGTATTGTGATTATTCTCATATATGTCATCTTTTCTCCATTACCTTGTAAAATCTTGGAAGACAGGCTTGTGTTTGCTATGTCTTAGTGTCTTACCAATGGCATAATACCGATCTTAAACATCATAGAAGATATTTTTTAGAATACGTGTTTGGTCAGTGAACCAAAGTGCATCAAGTGAAAACAAAGTTGTGCTCTCGCCGACCCTCACCCACACTGGCAAAGTTGTATCCTAAGCAGTGTTTATGCTGCAGGTCTCAGAGACCCTTCTGCAGTTTTACATGTAAAACTCAGGAAGATGAGAACCTCTGAGTCTTGTTTTTGCTAAACAGTATTAGAGATACAATGGGTTGAATCACATTCTGGGTTCAGGAAAATATGAATATAGCTAAAGTGCTGTGACTGAAAATAAATGACTCTGGGCCCCACTCTATGCTATTCAATCTCAAGGCGAACTCTTCTTTGACCCCAAGGTGTAATTAGAGTTAGAACTTGTGTGGGGTAGCAAATCTGAAATCTTCAACTCCTTCCACACATGGATATAAAAGGAAAAAAGGGTGCTTATTAAAATTGGTTGCATGCCACAATTAATGTCCTTGAAGGGGGCAGAGGCATCTCATGCTCACAGTTACCTGCCCTGTATCTACCACCCCCACTTCCTTTATCATAGAAACCTATCTTTGTGCAATATGGCAATGCATCACGCCAGATCCTGGCAATGAAAAATAACCAGACGTCTAGTGGGTTTCTTTAGTATTCAAATACAATTGCTTTTTTTGGCTCCACGATACACGCAGGACATCATGTCCCATGTTAGTCTGGGTGTCTCATTAGGGTCCTTCTGGCTGTGGCAGTTCTCAGACTCTCCTTGTTTTTCTCTTTGTCTCACAGGGTGCACTTTAGTCTCCCCATTCACTTGCAAATCAGAGCATCTCAAATGATTGTTGTGTGAACATTATATGATAAGAATTGCTATCTGATAGGCTATATATCTCATTTTACTTTCATTTTTAATATATAAGATCAGAAACATTGGGAGGGCCCTCCCTGCTGGTGCAGCGGGCTAAAGCACAGCACTAAGAAGCTGAAGCTACTTCAGCAGGAGTTTGATCCCCGCCTGCCCCGGAGGTGACCACATGGCGTGGCAGACCTCTCCTGACCCGCCTGCTGCTCCCCTCAGCAGTGTACTTCGTCGATCTGCCTGTTCTGTTCCCCACTCTGTCCCTGGTGAATTCTCTCACCCACCACTCCTCTTGCTTGTACCCTAGTTCTGTAGGCATAAATAAATAAATCTTAAAAAAAATCTTTTAAAAAATTAAAAAGCAAAAGAAACATGGGGAAATACCTATTTAAAAGTGTGTATCTTTTTTAGTAAGACATTTAAGTTCTACTCTCTTAGCCAATATCAATTATATAATACAAAAATGTCAACTATAGTCATTGAAAACATTAGACCTCAGACTTCATTTATCTTATAACTGAAAGTTTGTGGCTTTGTACCTGGAGAGTTTCCTTATTTTTATGACCTTGACAGTTTTGAGGCTTGATAGTTTTGACTTGACAGTTTTGATGACCTGACAGTTCTGGGCAGGTGTTTTTTACATGATCCTCAGTTGGGTTTTGTATGATGTTTTCTTCATGATTAAATGGGGATTGTGTGTCTAGGGGAGGAAGCCCACAGAAGAAATATACCATTCTTATATCAAGAGAAAATGACTTTATCATTGGTTATGTCAACCTTGATCATTTGATGGAGGCTGTTTTTGTCAGGTTTTCTACATACTGTTTCCCCATTTTCTGTACTGTGCTCTTTGGAAGGAAGTCACTATATACAGCCCGCATTTAGACATATAAATTATACTCTACTCTCGTGAGTGTGGAGTACATACATTAATTATTTGGGCTTTAATTTTAAATGTATATATTTAAACAAATTGTAGGTTTGACTCTCTAAGTATAGGTTCAAAAATGAGAAAAAAAAAAAAACACTAACTTTCCACACCATTTAAATGGTAACTTTGTCACCGATCCTTTGTTCACTTTCAAGGACACATCTTGATATCTGGGAGATATTGACTTAAGAAAAAGGGTTTAACGATAACTTTATATATACTCTGAAGACCGATGAAGAATTTTCATGTTAATCTAATGGATATTTAATATTAGGATAGATTCTTAGAATCATAGGTAGAGTTCCAATTAGATGAGAGAAGAGGTAATCTTTTATGCAGAAAAGATTCTTCTTTTTTTCTGGCACAGTTGTGGTGTATGTCTTCATCACTTCCACTGGGAAGAGATTAACTTTTCACTGTTGATATATTCTGAGTCTTATATGGCACAAAACTCAGATAGAAAAGTGATTTTACTCTTCAACTTACAGAGTTTTCGATATCCATCATAATTCCTGTCATATCCTGTGGATATTACTTTGACCATTGCAGCTAGAAATCCTGATGCAATCAGTTCAGTCTCCGGGGAGTTCTCTGAATCAAAACTATTAGGAGACTCTAATGAGTCCTGCTAGCACTTGCTGGGCTGTTCTCACAGGTGAGTTTCCATCAGTAATTAGATCTTTCATTCTGGGTATATGAGCAGGTAGTACTTTTCACATAGGACACTGCAAGGCTGGAAGCTTATTTGTGAAATAAAGGGGAACAGAAAATGCAGACCGCAACATGGCAATAAAGATAATTGAAAATTGAACATTATTATTTGGGGATAAATCACTTAATTTTGCATCTGTAGATTTAAACAGAAGACTACTGAAGCAATTCATTTTCTACTAAAAGAAAATTTTATGGTAATAAAATTTATATATATTTTTTGTCAGCCTAACATATTTTCCCTGTTCCAAATGGAGAAGTTTTAGTGTAATTTGTTTCATTTTTAGATGGTATCTTTGTCTACCTGTCTGTCTATGCATCTATCCATCCATCCATCTACCCATCCCTTCCTCTATCATCAAATGCTTATAAAAGTTCATACATATAAATTAAATAGATAATATTACAGAGAAGATGGAATAAAGATTAAAGGTTTTGATCTTGGTGTTCAACAGACATTGTATATTTTATATTTAGGATCAGTCTTAACACAAGAAAAGTAATTGTGTATATGTATGTAAGTATATATACACACCCACACATTTGTCTTAGAGAAAATGTATGTTCTTGATTTCTAGGAGGAATGGAAAAAAAATATCAGTGGGCCTGAGTGCAAACTTACCTTGTCAACTAGGATAATGTGTGAACATATTGTGACTTAACAGTGTTTAGGATGCAGGCATTTTATTTTAAATGCAGACATTCCTGCTGCAAGTTCTATAAGGATCAAATTTAATTCACATTATGTTACAACATATTTTGTGATATTTATGAAATCTCGGGCCCCAATTTTCCATTTTTTGTTGGAGCAGGATTTTTAATTTTAACCAAGTGAAATAATATCTTTTATCAATTATCCAGTTTTCATCAGAGGGTTTCAACCTCTGCCATCTACCCCAGCCCTAATTCTTCCAATGGTTAAAGCATATGGTATTATGAATTGCGAAAAGTCTGATACCTTACCTATTTGAAAGGTAACAATACTCTGCCATAGTATCATAGATGCCAGGGGAAGGCATGAGACTTTTGGATCAGAGACAAAGAACTTTACTACCCCTGGCATAGCAAGTGTCTTGGGTTTCATGTTTATATTGGTTCTCTCTGCTCACTAAGAGCCAATAGAGAGTAGTCCAGGTGCGAGGGGTGTATTTTTGTCAGGGAGATTCTGAATTTAGAAAATGCTTAGTTGTATAAATGCTTAGTTGTAGGCAACTTGCTCAACTTTTGTACCAGAGGGAGACATTATGTACATTATCCTGCTCAGGAAACAGATAACACCTCTGGCCTTACAGGGAGACAAATCTCTATCTTCCAAGGTTGTTTACTATTCAGGCATCCTTGCAAGGGTTGTCTAGAAAATAGCTGGCAATGTCTTTTTCTTGGGAGAAAGGCAGAAACACAAGAGATAGTGGAGCATATCTGCCAAAGCATGGCTGCAGCCCATAACTTATCTAGCTGGACTCTAATATTCATTTTTTATTTCTCCGTTTAAGAATCTAATTGTTTATTAATTCATGCAAGTCCCAGGCACTGTACCTGGCACTGTGTTAGGTAAGAATACCATTGTGAACTAGAAATATGTAGATTCTTATCAAGCTTATAGTTCATGGGATAGAGAAATTTTTAAGAACACAATTACTCAGCCAACTAATTACAGATTGACAAATGAAAGTAAGATACTAGTAAGGTGAATAACAGGAGACTCTAAGTCTCCAGTGTTCTGATGGAGGAAACTGTAAAGCACCTACTGCCACTGCCTAAAAGTCTGTGAGCCTGGAGTAAAGATTGAGAGGACAGGGTCTGTGAAAGTGGCCGGGGAGCAAGGGGCCAGGCAATTCACCACCTAGTGTTGTGTCAAGGACTTGGAATGTTGTTCTGAGAGTACCAGGGAAATTGTGATGGGTATTAAGTAGGGGGGTATGTGTGGGTCTCTGTGGGACCAGAGAATTCTGCAGAGAATTCTGTTAGTTGAGATAAGGACATTTGGTATAGAAGTGCAGGATGCATGGGCATGGTTGCTTCTGAGATAACTTAAGAGAGAAAAAGTAATAACACAGTTTGGGTGACTGACTGGGTGGGAAGAGATTGGAAGACACCAAGGAGTGCTCATGGGTTTTACTCAGATGCCAACTGAGTGGGTGAGTGGACAGCCATTTTGAGAACAAACACAGCCACGATAACTATTGACAGATCACTGCTACTCAGCATTGATCACAGTTCTGATTGAGGAAAATGTTATTTCTTGAGTCTCACTTCAAGAGAGGAAGTATATCTATTTGTCTTTATCCTCTAGATTCTATCTCCATAGTGAGTTCTTAAACATCTTAGTGATCCAAAGAATCACTATTACTGAACTTCTCTATCATTAACCATTAGCTCTGCACTGTGTTCGGCTGCCCCAGCGAGGTAGTGAGAGATGGTTCAGAACTATCCTTGGTAACATGCCCTAGACACAAACCCCAGGAGAGGGACAAGCCAGGACCAACTCCTGCCAACAGTTCAGTATGTAATTAAGTTCAGCAGTCCTCTTCTGAGTAGTGACTACAGCTGTAAGTGTTGGGATACTCTTATGCATAGTGCCTTTTTCAGACAACTTCAGTTTCGAAAAGTTGAATATTTTGCCTCCATTAGAGAGAAATTATGCACTCACAGTGGGGAATGTAGAAAATGTATTATAAAAAAAAATAGTCGTCTGTAATCACATCATTGGGAGACCTGCATCATTAAAATTTTAGACTATTCTCTTCTAGCATTTTACTATGCATTTAACATTGATGGCATCACACGTAAAAGATAATTTAGTATTCTGCTAGTTAAAACTTTAAAACTTAGTCTTATATCATAAGCCTGTTTCTCTGACATTTACGATCCTTAAAACTTAGTTTTTAGGAAGCAGTGTTGAATTAATCATCACAGAAATCCTTCTGTTGTAGGTAAGGAGATGATTCCCTTTGTACAGAAGCAAAGTTAAAGCACAGAGGTAAAGTGATGGTCTCATATTCCTGTAGTTATTGATGCTAAAGGAAGAAGTAGAATCTAAGTTATTTGTGTGCTTAGATTTCTGTTTTAGAAAGGCTGCTCTTGGAGTGATTAGAGCAATGTCAGGCTGGGCAGGGAGGCAGGGTTGCAGTAACATAGGCGGGAAGTGATGAAGACATGAAAAATGAGTGTGGGAGGGAAAAACTGGCAGATGGCAGCAGTCAAGGAAGACAGGCAGCATTAGTGTTGGCTAGTGGTTTATATGGAAACCTTATGTGGTTTATAAGGGAAAGGGAGGGATTCAGGTTACTCTCAAACATTAACGTAGACATTATTTCCCAGAGACAGAAAGTCAAAGAGTGGTTTAAGAGGAAGCTCAACAGACCCATTTTGGATGCAATGAAGTGGAGAGCTCCATAAAAGATGCATGTGGACATGCTTGATAAGTTGTTGGAGTACTTGACTACACTGGTTGGAGGCAGGCAGGAGAGCTGGGCTGGGGTGTCTGGGCTGGAGCAATAGACCCGGGGTGGGGGCAAATCACCATCTAGGTCATTGATATCACAGAGATGGGTGAACCTGCCTAGGGAGAAGTGCAGGGTGAGGAAGACAGCTTCAATGGAGCTGCTCTCAGAAGCTTTTCTGTATAGACTGTTCTCTTGGTCAGTTTGTAGTGTCACTCAAGATCACATTCCTTCACTGAGCTGACTTTTTTACCACCAAGTAGAAGTGTTCCAGGGCCCTCCCTGGTGGCGCAGCGGGTTAAAGCACAGCATTGAGAAGCTAAAGCCACTTCTGCATGAGTTCGATTCCTGCCTGCCGCCTGCCCGGGAGGTGACCACATGGCGTGGCAGACCTCTTCTGACCCGCCCGCTGCTCCCCTCAGCAGTGTACTTCGTCAATCTGCCTGTTCTGCACCTAACTCTGTCTCTGGTGAATCCTCAGCCTCCGCATCTCTGGCCTGTACCCCAGTTTTGTACGAATAAATAAATAAATCTTAAAAAAAAAAAAAAGAAGTGTTACTCTAATCTCACTAGACCTCAAGGTAGCATTTAATATTCACTGTCCCTGGAACTATCTTTCTGGAACTATCTCCTCTTTTGACAAATAACTGTTTCCTCTCTCAGACTACTTTTGTGAAAGTTCCTTTGTTATTCCACCTTATAGAAATAGGTTAGCCAAACTAATCCCAGCAAATAAATGGATATTCTCAGCTTCCTCGTCTCTTTGGATACTGTCTCTTGAACACCTTTCTGTATTTTTTAATCTGATTATGCTTATTCCCGAAACATCAGCTGAATTAAGTACATACAAAATTTTTTTCCTGTTGAAACACATAACTGATTTTCCTTCTTCCTTATTGCCCTCTTGCCTATTTTCTGTACAATAGCATCAGTGATCATTTAAGAATATAAATTGGAATCTTCCTACTCTTTTGCTTGAGACCTTTGAACGGGTTCAAGATTTAATGAACATCTAGAAAACTTTAAGGAGAAAATAAACTATTGGGATGATCTATACAGGGGAAAAGAGTTGTAATACCCTGACAGAACTATCTTTGATGGTCCACAGAGCAAGGCTTTCTATCAAGGGTTCACGTGTATAATTTGTAATAAAATTTCCCTCTACTGCCTGGTGCTCCAAGGCCACATACCCACAAACATCTTTACGTTATTATCTCAGAAAGCACTGCTATCATTTCCAGCTTATAAAGGGGGAAAAAATACACAAAGAATTTGTATCTAAAATCCTAGACAAGGAAGCCTCAATCAGCATCTAATTTGGCGGTTCCCAAATGCAGACCAGTGGGGTCCACTACCCATTTTCACTGGTCACTGGTTCTTATTTTCTCTATTACATGAGATTGAATTTCATTTTTATTTGATTCTATCCACCTTTAGCAACTGTGAATGGTAACTTTTTTAGTCTTTGTCTAAAAATATTTTTGTCTAAATTAAAAAGAAAAAGATGGCTTAATAGAATACATTGCTCTAGAGTGAGATATGTACTCTTAGCACATTGAACAAGTATCTCTTTTAGGTGAGCCTCTGTTATATCTGAGAAATATATAGGCATTCTAATTGCTGTCTCTATTTTTCTTCTCTGGATGCTTTTATTATTTAAAAATTTTTACTGATAGAAAGCAAGCATGTGGTAAGTGCACGTATCATAAATGCATAGCTTAGTTAAGTCTATACCATTTTTACCATCCAGATAAAAATGTAAAACACGGCCAGCATGTTAAAAAATGGTTCTTTAAGCCTCTTCTCAGTCAATATCTTCTCCCAGGCACTTGGAATTGTTCCTTTATAATGTCATAAGTTCAAATCTGCGCATAATTGTTGAAAAAAAATTTGTTCCCCCCCCCAGTGTTTACCATGATTTTTTTCATTTGAGTAGTGGGGATTTTACTTTAGGTGCCTTCCAACATAAGGTCTTAACTGTAAAATCCCAACTCCTCCAATGTGGTCTATGCTGCTCTGTATGAATTGGCCCCTGTGAACACGGGAACATCACCCTGGGGAAAGTACCCCCTTATCCAATTTGCATGAACCTCCTTTTTGGGACAGAGCAAGACTTCACTCGGAGTTGTTGCTCTGTTGGAAGACTTTTTGCTCTAGCATTTTGTGTGGCTGGTTTATCCTTCAAGGCACAACTTCAAAGTCAGCAATTCAGCTTCCACTGAGTTATTCTCCTTTCCATCACTCCACATCTTCCCTTCACAGCACTGTGGCGACCCCTAGATTCTTAATATGTGATTTGTTTTGTTGGTTCCTGTCTTCCTCTCCATCTCAAATGCCAGCTCTCCAAAGTCAGGAACCTTCATTGTCAGACTGCCAGCACTGTCTCCCTGGGGATGGGGTAATAGGTCCTCTGTGAGATTTGTTACATGAACCAGTGACCAAGCCTTGTAGCTGTGGGGAATGTCTAATCCTTAGAGTATACATGTTACATGTGCCTACTCGTGAGAACAACTAGAAAGTCCTCCATTTTCACTCTGTGCACCAGATTTCTGCAGGGCTTAGTGCACTGGTCTCTAGGTGAGAGTTAAATAGGGTGGTCTGGGAAGTTACAGGGAGATCTTAATTGAGCAAAGCCTTGAGGAAGGGGGCAAGTGATGGAGATACCAAGAGTGTATGGTTTACCAAAAAGTCTAAGATTGGACATTATTTGTATTAGCTTCTAAACTCCAGTTTGAACATGAGCCGGTATCATCTTAATAAATAAGGACTCTTGAAACCACTATCACTGCTCTAAAATCAGCCTCTTACTAGGAAATGAGGCTGCTCTGCTAGGCCTTTCCTGTCCTGCTTATAGCCCATTGAGGTGACTGTCTGGCTTAACAGATGGGCTCTTAATAAGCTTGTGGCCTATTGTGCTACTGGAATCTGCATATGCTAGGCAGTGCGAGATGTGTCACAAGGTGAGTCACGGCCCTGAATGAGGCAGATGGCACTTGCCTTGCACTAAGGTTGGCTTCGACAGCATCACAGTGTGCAGATGGAGGGCAGGCAGTCAGCATGAGGGGGTGGGAAGAACCTCTGACCTGGGGTATTTCCTCTGGGCATCGTCTTTTATGGCAGAAAATGGAAGGTTGATCGTCTAAATTTCTTTCTCTATTCTAATAAGAATCCTCAGTTTTCAACTTAGGAATCATGCCTGGAGAGGTAACTTCTCCAAAATTTTGTCTCTAAAGATTTTTTTTTGCTCTTTGACTAGTTCAGGTGTGACTTAATGACTTTCTGAAATTCTACTGAATTCGGCTGTTTCCTTTCTTGCTCAGTTAAGGGCAGATCTTTTTGTCTATTTGATTGGGATATAACATCCTTGAATGTCACCCAAAGGTGTTTCTCTCCTTCATTATATGGTTATAACGTTATTTAAAATCTGGTCATCTATGAAGTTGGAAACAGGGGAGGAATTCCTTAAGGAATTTAATAATGTCATTTATTCTTGCTACATGCATAATATTGATTAGTGACTTTATATGCTGAATGAAAGGATCTGGTTAATCTCACCAAATTCAAATGGTGTATCTAAAAGTCAAGTTGCTATTTTCCATGAAATGTTAGAAAAGATTAATATACTTATTTCATGATGCTTAGTTAGGAACACTTGCTAGAGGAAAACATGAATGTTATGTAATCACTCTTGTCTAGAATTACAATTAACTATCAGAAAGGTTAGGGGATGGGAGCACCATCTATTGAGCATGTACCATGGGCTGAACACGTCACATAGGTAATCAAATGTGTGTGTGCCCAAGGACACACACTTGAAAGTAGTGGAGTCTGAACTGAAGTTAAAAAAGTTATCAGAATGCTTCCCCAAAAGGAAAGGACATGACAAAATGGCTTTTCTGGTAAATTTTATCAAGCATTCAGAGATCTAATGTCCACCCTTCTTGAACACTTCCAAAATCTCAAAAAGGATGGGAAACTTCCTAACTCCTTTAACTTGTTCCTGCCCCTCTTCCCTTCTGCTAACCACTGCTCTTGTCAGTCTTGCTTTTGTTTTGCCTGATATTGTTATGGATTGACTTCAAATTCCTATATGAAGCCATAACCCTTTCACCCCCAAGAACCTCAAATGTGACTGTATGTATGGTTCAGACCTTTAAAGAGGTAATTTAGTTGAAATGAATCTGTTAGGGTGGACCCTAACCTAACCTGACCAGTAACTCCCCTGGTGACACGATGGGTTAAAACACAGCACTGTGAAGCTATCGCAGCCACTGCAGCATGAGTTCAATCCCCAGCCAGGGAGGTGACCCACATGGTGCAGCAGACCTCTCCTGACCCGCTCGCTGCTCCCCTTAGCAGTATATTTCAGTGCATCTGTCTGTTCTGCTCCCTGCTCTGACTGTACCCCGCTTCTGTTTGTATAGATAAATAAATCTTTTTTTTTTTTTTAAAGACTGGTCAACATGGGCTAAAAAACTGGCCCTTGTCCAGACTGTAATGTCCTCCCATGTAGCAAAAAAACTAAGTTTAAAAAGAAAAACACAACAAAAACAGGCGTAAAAACAAATCAACCTAATAACAAAACCTTGAAAGTTTTGTTATTAGATTAATTAGATTATTAGATTAATACTAAATACCAAGAAATTAAATTATCACCTTGTAACCAACCTTATAAAAGGGAAATAGTTTGTCTTAATAAAAATAAGTTACACCTAGCACTCAGAACACTGATGCTCATACTAAAAAGCTTCTCTCGACTCTATGTTTTGTCTGTCACTTCTTTATTTCAAGGTTCTTTCAAATTCCTCTCTCAACCCTGTTCACCAGAGCTAGGACTCTGACAGGTAAGGTAGTGTTTCCACAATGACTCATGATAGTGAACATGTTTTCATGCACAGTGGTGTTTTGAAAACAAGGCTTATAAGCATTTTAGTTCATTCTAAAGTTTGAAATGTAGATGCATATGTTATGTATTACAGATGTATCTTGTATGTTGCAGACATATAGCGAATCAACATTGCTACTTAAGCAAATCCTTGTGCTGGGACCTTACTCTTCCAAGCTAAACTGGTTTATGACAGAACAGAGGCCAAGAGCTTACAATTGGGCCAACCAGGCTTCACAAGTATATGTGATCTCACAGCTTCTTTCCTACCTGCGAGTCTGTGACTTTCCAACTGCTGAGAGAAGTAAGCATCAAAGTTAGCTCTATCTTAGGTGTTAACAGGAGGGAAAGAGAAACCACTATTGATTTTCTGGGGGTGCTATGTGAAGCCACTGGCAACCTAGCTGTCTCTCTGCTGCCCCCTCCTGGATTAGCTAGGGAGTGGCATAACTATCTCCTAGTTTGGATTTACTGTCTCAGCCAAGGCTCAGGTCCTGCTTCTTGGTCTCACTCACCCTCTGAACTTACCTCCCTTTCTGTCTATTCCTGAGAAATACAGTTGTTTTTGGATTTACATTTGCCTAGTAAGATTGAGTATGACCTAAACTGGCTTTGAAACTGTTGAACAGTTTGACAATGGAAAGCCTGACAATCGTTTTAAGGAAAAACTGGGAATAAAGTGTCTCTATTATACAATCTTATTTTCTCATAAATAGACCAGAACAATCCTTCAGAGTTAAGTCCTGTATAAGTAAATTGGATGGAATACCTCTCTTACTTCCCCTTTTGCCATTGCTAGATTGTCTTGTGTTACTTTGCTGCATCTGGAAGTCTGACATGCTAAGTGGAGAAATCAAGTTCTTTTTTTCCCTTTGAGCTTTCAGGTCACTAGCCTGCCATTTCTTAAAAGATTTACTTATTTATGCATACAAGAACTGGAGTACAGGCCAGAGGTGTGGGAGTGAGAGGATTCACCAGATACAGAGTGAGGAGCAGCATAGGCAAATCTACTGTAATCTACTGAAATACACTGCTGAAGGGAGCAGTGGGCAAGGCAACAGAGGTTGCCTGTGCCCTGTGGGTCACTTCCCTGGCCGGGGAATGAACTTATGCTGCAGTGGCTGTGGATAGATTCATAGTGCTGAGAATTAACCCCTATGCTATCAGGAAAGCCCTAGGCTAACAGCAGCTATTTTAACTCCCTGAGGTACAGTAGGATTTCTTTGAAATTTTAAGATAATGATATTTAGAAAGATAACACATTGGCAATTTCCTCACATTCATCTTATCTGGGCTTTTATTTCTCATTCCTGCTATTTGAGATGAGGATAGGTTGTGAAAGGAACAGGTTAAGTCTTTGCATTTCAAAAACTCAGCTAAACAAAGCTAGTCAAGTTCTATAACAGCATGGAAGGGAATTAGATTGGCAGCTTGCTGCTGAATGCAATGTCTTTGTTATAGTACATTTTAGCTTACTTGTAGTTTCTCTGCAAGTAGGCCTTAGCATTAACTGAAAATAATTTAGTTTTACTTTTATTCTGAAGCAATGAAAATGAAATGAAACATTAAAATCTGACCCATGTTGGAGGGTTTGAAGTTCTACTCTCCTGTAAGGAACTCTCCATTCTCTGACCATTTTTCCTCTAAAGAAGCTGCAAGAGCCATTTCCCTTTTCCCTACCCTCTGGCATCAAGGATAAATGAAACTAGGTGCTAAGACTCTGCAGCATTCCCCCATTTTATTTTTTATGTGTTAGGTTTGAAGGTTTGAATGTTAGTGAACCTCCAAAGGGTGAAAAATCTTATATGCAGTTCAAAACATGGACAATAGGAAACATGCTTTTTAGAGTTGGACATTGAAAGCAATTTAATAATTCAATGTTTCTGTTTCAGGAGCAAAACAATTGTGGGCTTGTATTATAAAAAATGAGATAATATAGAAGTAACCTTACAGATAATTTGTGTAGAATGTTCTAGTAATGTCTAAGAAAAGTGGTAACATCAATCCAAATTATGGAATTGTCATAATGGTCTGGAAATGGCTTATTTGGAAAGACTCTGTTAACATTTCATTGGTCACCATTGATACTCCCTTTCTATTAGATTTATATTTAACAGTGATTAAGTACCAAGAGGCGCTGGTAGCACAATAGAATAAGGGCTCAGAAATTGTTTCTCCCTAGTGATCTTATCATCTTGCCTTATGCACATGAAATTTTCTTCCTTATTTCTTTAGTATGGACTGTGAAGCAGTTTGCATTATTATTGCTCATAAATTCTGCCCAGATGAGATTAGTTTTATAGATGTAGGATCAATAATACTTGAACACATTTACAGCTGTGTACTGCCCAATATTGCTCATTAATGGCTTTAAAGGAATCAGTGCATTTTGCTAGAAGCAAAGATAATGAGCCATTGATTATCCCTGCACAGCACAATTTACAGCCTATTTTATTTTTAATGCAACATTAAATTAATTTGTAAAAGATCAGAAGCATTGCTTTATTTCCAAGCTGTGATTAAACAGTTATTGAACTTTTCATAGAGAGCATTAATCAATTCTCATTTCTTCTGATCTCTGAAAGTACTTTGGAAAGAAAGATAAATAGCTTGTGATCACCTGTGCTTCTTATGAGGCAGCGCACTCAGAAGAGAAAACATCTTTATGGGGCTCAGCTCTGTGCGAGGGGGGTCACCCAGGGTTCTACTCCATGACATTTTCCTCAAGGTGAGTTGTGTGCTCTAGATCAGTCAGGGGATAGAGATTTCACTAGAGTTTTATGGGAAAGATACACTGAATCTAAGTGATACATGATTTGTATGGTGTTGCTTTGTGTGGCTGTATAATTAACTATGATCACCTAGTTCTTTAACTTTTGAGTAAACTTTTAAGATCACTTTAAAAATCCACAACTTCCTAGTCTTTTCCCTTATTTATCAATTTTTAGCATTCTTCTATTAATTACCAAAGCTGGCTAAGTGAGATCTGAATTGTATGTAAGAACTAATATCATCATGGAAAAATTCCTAGGTCCCTGAATAATCTTCAGATTCATTGCCTTCAGAAAAAAAGAGCTGATTTATGTCCTTAGTAAAGTAAAGCAAGTAGCATTTTAGAGAGAAATCATAGGAAAGCAAGAGGAGTTGAGTAGAAGGAGGTGAAGCAAATTGAGAGTCTAAATATTAAAAGTAGATCAATCCTTTCAATCAAAGGGCAAATTCTCAAATGGTTGGGGTGAGAAAACTATCTTGCATGGTATCTCTAAGGTAGCGTGAACTAGGCAGCATTAGCGGCTGAGAGACAGGCAATTAGTGTCTGAACAATTGTTCAAAGTCCAGTGATTGAGAATCTAGGAGAAATTACCCTGAGGAGTCCAGTTGCATTGTCATGGGGTAATGAGTTCAAGATTTCAATCCATACTTATCAAAACTAAGTAGCACTCGGTCCTTTTTAAAGTGAGCTTGAATTCAGTGGCGGCATTTACCCAGTAGTGGGTATTCACTAAACATGCTTATGAAGATCTTACTTGTTGAGCTAGATCACAGGGACATAGAAGGGACTTTCAGACTGCAAAGGTGAGCTGTGGTCCGTGAGAAGCCTTTAAATGACTCTTATGGGAGCACTGGTGAATATATCCAGACTGGTCCAGCAAGGAGGTGAGAGCACAGTCATTCAAACATGTGGTTTGATGCGTGGCAGACAGCTTATCTGCTTTAAGGCGGCTTTTTGATAGCCTGCTATCTCAGTTGGTATCTTCTTTTCTTGTTAAGACTTTATTTTTTACACAGAAGAACAGGGGTATAGGCCAGACATACAGAGGGTGAGAGGATTCACCAGAGACAGTGTGGGAGCAGAGCAGGAAGATCTATTGAAATACACTGCAGAGGGGAACAGCAGGCAGGGACAGGAGAGGTCTGCTGCGCCATGTGGGTCACCTCTCTGGCCAGGGGTTGAACTTGTGCTGCAGTGGCTGTGGATAGCTTCATAGTGCTTCACCAGGGAGGCCCCTTACAGCACAGGAGAGCCCTCAGTTGGTATTTTTAAACCTGTTTTCTTCTCGGTCTCTTTTTCTTTCCCTAAGCAGTTATTTATTGCTTAGATGACTGCCTGTAAAATATAGATCTTTTTCTTGGGTGGGTGAAAAGTCTAAATAATTTGATGTTGACATGTTTTGTATGATCAGAAACTAAGGGGCAGGAAAAGAGAGAAGAAGATAGAACATTTCTGTTTTGTGTGGAGTGGGAGCAGGAGAAGACATTTATGTTAATCTGGAGGTTGCAGGCCTGAATCAAAGGCAGTGATATGCTGCACAGCTAGGCAATGGTGAGGGAGTGGGCTCTTTGAGGGAGTGAGAAAAACACACAGGACATTCACAAATACATTTTAAACATTTCTTTGATGTGTTATAAGCTACTTATTAGAATGAAAGCATCATGGCTATATGTAGGCTGTTGGTGGGCATTACCAAATTAGTCCATAGAAAAAAGCAAGGATTTGGAAAAAACAAAAAGCAGCTACCTCAAAATGTTTCCCAAAAGCAGTTCTATACAATCACCAGATTATGTAAGGTTCATTAATAAAAGAAAGACTAGTAATGTCTTTGTGTATGTGTGATGGGGGTGTACTATAGTACATGCAAATGCAGACATGATGAAATTAAATTGTAATCTACAAATGGAAGGGCATAATAAACAGTAAGATGCATGAATGGGTAGCGTGAGGACTCTTTGGGTGGGAATGCTGTGATTCACAAAGTCATAGGGAAAGAAAAGGCATGCTCTGTCATAAAGGGGAAGGTGAGGGGGCATCTAAAGAAATTCATGTGCTGAAAGGATGTAGTGAGGTGCTCATTAAAGAGTGACCTAACGAGGTGTTCAGGAGATATAGATTCAGGATAAGGGGTATCCACTTAGATAAGATGTCTATAGCAGAAAATCTTGCAGGAGCTGTTGAATTCTAGCATTGAACCCAACATTGTTGTTCTGTCCCAAGTAGAAGCGTATGCTGTGGTCAGGAAACCTATTACTGCAGAATATGTGTCTATATAAACAGATCGGTAGGTGATTCATTAATTTAGAAAGAAATTCAGCACAGCATTAGCTGTATGTTTAGGAGATTCAGTCCTTGGATCCCAGTGGAAACCTGATCTGGGTGTTCCCCGAGGTAGGAGTTGCATCTCACGCAGGTGAACTACATATTGCCTTAGGGTTATTTTAGACACCTCATAGTATCCAATAGGGGATTATTAGTTGTACAGATGGGAGAGTAAAGTGATGAGATGTGCAAGGCCATTTAGCAAATTGCCCCTGATTCCCGGTACAGGTCTCTTCCTAACTGACTATGGTCACTTGCCTTACGTCAGTATTATCAGATGTGCTGTCTCCTTGAGATCTGCCTCTAAGTGTGTGATGGTTGAGACAATTAGGAGAGGATGTACCTTTGCAGTCACATAGACCTGGGTTCAAATACTGACTGCAAATAATTACATGTCACCCTGTGTAATTTTAAAATAGAGAAAAATATCTATTTTGTTGTTCCTTTTTTTCTTACAAAGACTAATTCAGGTGATGAATGTCCATTGCCTGGGACAGTACCAGGCACAAAGTAGGTGTTCAGTAAGTGTTAGGTGCCTGTTCCACATGTGCTTCTTTTGCCCATTTTACCCTTGAAGTTACAAGGTACAGCAGAGCTCAGCTAAGGACAGGCTAATTTCTGATCTATGTTCTTTCTAAAAATATAGTTCATTTCTTTTTAACATGTGCTATTCATCTAAGCATTTCTGTAGGCCATAAAGGATTCATAAAATTCTTGATTTTGACATATTTCTAGCTATCATTTTGAATCCAAGATTACTGTTTGAACTACTACAGAACTTTGCATAGGAATTTGATTTATTTGTCTTATACCTTAACTGAAATAAACTTGGTATTAGACTTCTGCTTAAGTTAGCTGAATTAATTCTGCTTTAATTCAAGTTCATCTCTGCAGTGAAAAATGACAGGCATTATTGAGTTCTGTTACACATTTAATAAGGAATGTACACTTCTCATCCTTGCGGGAGCAATTTAATACACTGCAGGGCCTGTCAAAATTCAATTCAAGGTTGAATGACTAATGCATAAAAGTCAATTCCGACTCCTATCAGAGATAAAGCCAGTTATTTCTTTTTATCAAGTAGATGGGGATGCTATTTGGATCTCTGGTTGCTAAGGTTTAAAACTTCAGCTTTGCAAAGAGATATGAGTATGTGGAAAACCTGTGGGAGATTCAGAAGTGGAGTTTGCCTGCTGAAATGAATGACTGGAGTTTCGCTTGGTCATTTTGTCCTTTGGGCAGACACAATTTCCATAGCCTTTGAATCATGGAGCAAAACTTGTGCGAAAGAAAAAACTTGTGGGAGGAAAAGAGAGGGTTTGGAAGGCTTTTATTTTTCCACTGATACAGTTTTAACTCCAAGTTGTGTGCGTGTGTGTTGTAGTACATGTGTGCATATCTGTAGTAATATGTATATGGGGACAGACACATAATAAGCATGTTTGCAAATGTACTAGTCTGTACATAGGAGCTGGCATTGCAGGCAATATCCATTC
Source organism: Condylura cristata (assembly GCF_000260355.1). Classification (NCBI taxonomy): domain Eukaryota; kingdom Metazoa; phylum Chordata; class Mammalia; order Eulipotyphla; family Talpidae; genus Condylura; species Condylura cristata. The sequence continues at coordinate 55,051,332 of NW_004567114.1, read as the reverse complement.
AATAACAATTTATTGATTACTGACATTGCTTATTCTGGATGCTGACGGTATAGGAAGATATAAAACATACAGAGGTTCTGCCCTGTGGAGGCAGGAAGGAAGCAAATTCTGAGAACAATGACTATACATTATATTGCATGTCAGATGCTGGTAAGTACTATTGAGAAAAATAGAATGGGCAGAGGAACAGGAATATTGTGGGAGGTACAATTTCATTAAATAGTATGAGAGGGAAAGCTGAAGGGCCCCATACTAAAGTAAGGTATGCCAGAGAGGAGCATTTTCAATAGAGGCAAGAACAATTACAGAAGGCTTACGGCTGGGAGAGAACTGACATGTTGAGGAACAGCAAGGCTAGGTGACTGGAAGAGAGGAAGGCCCCTTAGTGGGAGATGAGATCAGAGAGGTGAGAGGGGTCTAAATTCCCTAAGGCCAAGGAGGCGACTGAAGGACTTCACCTTGCTTTCTGAGTAAACTGGGAGTCTTGGGGGTTTTGAGCAGAAGTGAAGTGTTCTAACTTCTGTCCTACCCGCTGGCTGCTTGGGAATAGACTGTCGATGAACAAGGATAAGCAGGGAGACTAATAGGAAGGCTGTGATATGACAGCAGAGTGGCTGCTGTTCACTATGACAGGGTTGAGATTTGGCCACCGGAACAAGTGGAAGACGAGGCCAAGCTCTGGGCAAAAGCATGTTTGAGTCTGAGGCTACATGTTACCTGTTGAGGAGAATGATTGTATATGACCTGAGGCTACCTTCCAGGAACATCTATGCCACATGTTACCTGTTGAGGGGAATGATTGTATATGACCTGAGGCTACCTTCCAGGAACATCTATGCCACATGTTACCTGTTGAGGGGAATGATTGTATATGACCTGAGGCTACCTTCCAGGAACATCTATGCCTCCTACACTTGTGCCTTCAGAACCCCCGAGAACACTTGCTGAGAAATACTACAGTAGGCTGGCATTGTACCTCTGAGGGTGTACACCTGTGTCATTAACCACTTACCCAGGTAACACCTACCTGAGCGTTAACACAATGTCTGTGCCGTCATCAATCCCCCTCATCTGCCAATATGCTCCATCTCCTGTCTTGAGCATTCCATCCATTAAATACATTTTTAATTCTCAGGTGTTAGTTTAGTTCTTTTTTTTTTTTTCCTTTTGGTGGAAATTCATTGTCTTAATGGAGAAAGTGAGCCTCAAGTAGGCACATTTTCATAAGTTGTTTATCCAGATAATTGTGTGTCTTGAAATTTTGTGTATACCAACTGTCTTGATATGGTGCATATGAACCAGTAATTCTTTTATCAGTGAGTAAATCAAAACATTTTATTTAATTACTCCTGGATGGGCAGCACTATATAGAATACCAGGGAAGAAGTACAGATGAAACTGAAGACACATTTTTTTTCTTCTTCATGTACCTTGTAGAATACTCTGGTATCTGTGCAATAATTTCAAAGAAGCCACCAAGCAGTGATCTTGCCAATTTCTTTTTTTTTTAAAGATTTATTTATTTATTCATACAGAACTGGGGTACAGGCCAGAGATGTGGAGGGTGAGAGGGTTCACCCCTCTCAGAGTGGGGAGCAGAACAGGCAGATTGAAGAAGTACACTGCTGAGGGCAGCAGCGGGCGGGTCAGGAGAGGTCTGCAGCGCCATGTGGTCTCCTCTGGGGCAGGCGGGGATAGAACTCATGCGGAAGTAGCTCTTGCTTCTTAGTGCTGTGCTTTAACTCGCTGCACCACCAGGGAGGACCACCAACTTCTTCATAGAGGTGTGAATTGATTCATGTCGGTCCTAATCTCGGGAGGTTTCTTGGAAAGATGGGCATTGATGGAGCCCAATCTGTAATAGGTAGGATCCTAAAACCACTTTAGAGTTTAGGAGGGAGAGAAACCAGAGAGGGGTGAAATGGGCTCCATGTGGTCAGAGGCTTGGAATGGAAGGTGAACGGAAGAGGTTCAGAAGTTAAGCTGCAAGTCTTTCCTGTGGTGTTGCTTGGGGTCTTGATCCGGGGAGTTAATGCCTGGGAGACGTGGTGTGCAAGGAACCTTGGCCTGGATAGGTTCGCCTAACACTGTGAGGAAAAGGAAAAGGACAGAGGATAAAGGTGAGGTGCCTGGATGTGGATTTGGCCACAGCAGGGCAGACAGTGGGAGTGTTAATGGGGAAGAAAGGGAGACTTGGAACGTGAGGCGAGTGAAAAAAATCAGGACTGGGAGACATGGTTCAGGAGACCAAAACCTTGTTCTCCCCACTGACTCTTCTCTGCCTGCTGTGCTTTGCATCTTATCATGTATAAGTCAGATGGCGTCTGTGCTCAAAATTCATTTAGAAGCCAGCTACTTTTTATCACGTCTAGCAGCTGGTCCAGGCCATGCTCTCTCTCATCGGCTTTGGGTGAATAATCTCCTGTTGGCTTTCTGTTTCTCCCCTGCCTGCCCAGAGCAGGCAGCGTGTCTCAACCTAGACACTCGTGATATTTTTGGGGGAGACCTTTGCTGCAGGGAGCTGTAGAATGCTCTAGGAATATTCCTTTATTACCAGAAGCCTGTAGCACTTCTTCCCACCCTAAGTCATGTCTCCAGACATTGATAAACATTCCCCTGTTGGTGGTGATGGGAGATTAACACCCAGTTGAGAACCACTGAATGAGGTGACTCTTTAAAAATGTTCAGTCCTGTGAAGTTGTGCCATGGCTCAAATCTTTCAGTATCTTTACATCTTACCTGCAGAGAAAGCCCAAGTCCCTATAATGGCCTAAACGGTAATGGGCTCCATCAATGCCCAGCACAGGCTCACCTCTGTGGAATCTTTTTTTTTTTTTTTAATGTATTTATTTATGCATACCAAACTGGGGTACAGGCCAGAGATGCAAGGGTGGTGAGAAGATTCACCAGAGACAGAGTGGGAAGCAGAACAGGCTGACTGACGAAGTACACTGCTGAGGGAAGCAGTGGATGGGTCAGGAGAGGTCTGCTGCGCCATGTGTGTCACCTCCGGGGTGGGGATTGAACTCATGCTGAAGTGGCTTTAGGTTCTTAGTGCTGTGCTTTAACCCGCTGCGCTACCAGGGAGGGGCCTGT
>NW_004567114.1:55024012-55048136 GCF_000260355.1 Condylura cristata | reverse complement strand
CTGCTTACTTTTTCTGGGGCTTTTTTTTTTTTTTTTGCCATACATCTTTGCCCCAGTACCTCCTTCCCCTTTTCATGAGAAGGCCACAGGTGGACTTTCCTGACCATCTATTTAAAGTGGCAACCTCTCTTGCTTTATTTTCTTCACATACCTAACACCCTCAAATGTGGCCTAGCTGAATTATTTTTTAACTTCTTATTGTATCTTTGATTCCACTAGATCCAATATCTATGAGACAAGGTTTTCATTGGTTTCATTTTTAGTACCTAGAATATCATCTCTCAGCCTGTACCTGCTACATGAATGAATGCATACATGCATGGGTGGATGGGTAGTTGGACAGATGGATGGATGGAGAGGGATGGATGGATGAATGAGTGAGTGGCAGTAGCAGACCAGAGGCCTGGTCTATAATGGAAGCCCCTGAACTTTCAGAATTCAGGGTACTATTTTATAGTCCCTTGCTATTACTCTCTGCCACACAGTCCTGTTCACTGTCGTAGGCACAGAACTGGGGCCACCAGCAACCTGAACATTTGGGGAACTTGCTAAGCACAGAAAAGGTTGTTTGGAAATAAAAGTGCTTCTACTGGAGACATAACCATTTATTAAGTAAACCATTTGTTTAGTGTTAGAATCTGTGTATGTGATGAATTTGCTAATTTATGGATCGTTTTTGGACAATTGTTAATTTCCAGACAATTCCATGTATCAGGGAACACTGGGAAGCCTCTGTTACTAAGGGGAGACTGGATAACTCAGTCCTTAGCAAGTATTTCAGATGAATTACTCTGTCTTCCTGCTGTTCCATGGCTACTTCCAGATTGTTTCTGAGTTTTCATCTTTAAACAAAGTTTATGCCTATGTGTTGAATAGAAATAAGCAATTATAATTGCTCTTTCTACTCAGTCACCTTCCAGATGCAATTTTAGGCATTACCCATAGACATTATATATTCCAGATATATGTATATTACCATATGCATTGTTGGTTATCATAACATATACATGTTATAATATAGAAAGCACATATAGCATTATTTAGTGTGTATATTATAAATATGCTTTAAGATGTATACAGTATGTAACTATATGAGTATGTGCTCCCTGTATATCTGTATCTATATTTATGCTAGGTTTGGTAGCCTATTTTACTTAACTTGTTGGGGAAATAATTTGAAATAAATAAATAAAATAAAAGTATGCCATAATGTAATCCACAAATTGGATAAACTTAATATCTAGGATCATTTTTTCTCAACAAATACTCCTGGGCATTCATTGTATTGTACATGTCAAATATGAAGGTCTCCTCAAGCAAATAAAAAAAACTTAAATTTTTACCTCTACCATTTAGACTACTAGTCTAATTGCTTTAACATCACAATAGTCCCTGTTTTTGTTCATGGTCTTGTGGTATAAATTTATGGAGAATGCATACGACTGTAGAGGTGACAGGTTTTAAAGGAATATTTTGTTTGGAGTAGCGCAAACAAAATAAAACAAACACAACACAATACAACACTGAATTCGAAGCTCAAGTGTTTTAAGAGAAAATGAGCACAGGAAAGAGTCAATGCGAGCCTACAGATGAGATAGGGGGAAAAATTAGCAGTGGAGCAAAAGGATCAGTTGGGGCAGGCTTCATTATTTCCTGACAATAATCCTTTTGGAGGAAAGTAAGATGAAAATGCAAAACTGGACGACTGCTTTCGATTAGAGGTGAGTTCGTGGAGCTAATCACCAAGACTGGTGATGTGACTTGTCTGCGATGCCTCTACCTTTTAATGTCCAATTCTTTCCTAAATCAATAAGTTACCTTCTTTGTTTCATGAAGGGTAGAACGTGGTATTTATGAAAAAGTCCAAGTACTTTATTTCTCTCTGTAAAAGGCAATGTACAAAGCAAAAGCTGCAAACTTTGCGAAAAGGCCCTAAAACATTCTCTAGAGCACAAGTCTGGTGAATTATCATTTAACAGATGCTTCTGCTATTCGTCCTCTTAGTGGTTTCATTTCTAGGGTTTCTCTGTGTAGTCTCCCTTTGCTGGCTTGCAACTTCAGGGACATCCTATAAATAATGTGACCCCGGCCCCTGCACAAGGAGGGTGAGGAGAGACAGAAGAATAGGAAGACTGCTCCACACTGAGAGGAAGCGGTTTAAACAACCGAGGAAGCTTCCTCTGGAGCTGTGCCTTGGGTAGCAGCAAGATGAGAATTTTCTGCAGCTGTCCAATAAATTTACAAAGTTTTGTTGAAGATTTAACAAGGTTTTATCGCATACATTATCCAGATGGTTTCAACAACACGTTTTTACCTCAGGAATATGTGCTTGGCCAGCTTCTGGGAGTGGCAATGGCCAGCAAAGCATGTGCTCCAAGGTTGGAGAGGGCGGAGAGCTTCACTGGCACTCTCAGCTTGGCATTACGCGCATGGTCTTCCCCACATCCTTGTCCACTACATCACTTTCTGGGGGTTCCGGAGCCTCAGGACTCTGGGATTCCCTATCCATTTCATTGTGTCCCCTAACCTCCATAGGCCTGTTTCTAGTACCTGTCCCTGTGATGATTCTCTTGTCTATTGTTGGACAACTGGGACTGCTTGCTGCTGCCTACAGCACCAGACTTGTGTGTGGACACACACACACACACACGACTCCTCTGAAGTTTACATTCTCCAGGGTAGCCCTAAGTCATGAGTAGGGGCTGTGAATACCCAGCTCTCTTTCCTGGAGCTGAGACAACCTCTGAGATGCGATTTGCCCTCCATGCTGTCCTGGGCACCTTGGCAATGCCTTTGCGTGTCCTTCGTTCCCCTTCTTGTTCAGGTTTCTCCTGGGAGCATTTCCTTAATCTGTCACCAGAATGGAAATCTCAGATTCTTTTTCTGGGTAATTTGATTTAAGAGAGCTGGTCAGACATGGAGCCAAGCTTTCTCATGCTGTTGGGAAAGATGCACCTAAGTGGACTCACCCTCTCTCAAAAGCAGTGGCTTACATCTGAGTGGCTGAACTACTGTTTCAGATTTGCTTGTCTGTCGTCTCACTTGGCACACTGAGACAAATCTGGGAAATGGGTACACTGGCAGCTTAGCCTCTCACTCTTGGGGAGTCAGGGCAAGTGACCTGACCAAACTCATGGAGCAGTCAAAGACAAGACGCATTTCTTCATGTTTCATCTTGTGCCTTCTCAGCCTTCCCAGGCTGGAAAGCTGGAACTATTATTTTCCTAGACCCCTTTGGGCATTAAGCAAAAACAAGGCTCTTTTAGCTCCCTAGATTTTCTAGAGCCTCACACCATATATGGGACCACACTGCTCACCTCTGTTTGACCTGGGACTATACTATCTGCTCCCCTTTAGCTAGTAAATGGCAAAGCACAGAACTTCTCAGTCTCCATGCTTGTATGAACCAATTCCTGTCCATATATAAGCATTTTATTAGTTTCTTTTCTCTGGAGATCAGTGACAAATACATTCTAAATGGGTCTTGTAAAAAAAGAGGAAGGGAGTGAACACACAATACTCATAATTAGAAAAGAAACATTCACAAAGATTTAGTTTTTCTTTCTAATATACTCATGAAATAATTTCTACTCTTGCCTACCATACATACAGCTTTGGAATTTAGGTGAAATTATGGAAATTAATGAGTGCATGGAGAATGAATTAGAACAATTCTAAAATGCATCTTTGAGTTTATTTATGCAGGCATAATAAAAGCCCATGGGATTATTATTTGATTTTAATTACATGTTATCTGTTAACAAACAGAAAACTGTCATTTCTTACAAAATGAGGAGCACATTTTTTTCCTGAATAAAAGATTTAGAAAAAATGATAAACTCCTGGGTTGAATGTTTGAATATGCTTTATCAACCAAGGCAGCCCACTTTCCTTTCTCAGGAGTAGAGTGAAGCAAAGAGCAGCATTAAACAATGGCAAGGAACTGAACTGACAGGATCGTGGAGGGTGGAGGGAGGGTGATTTTGCTGAGGGAATTTGGATGCTAAGACAGAAGACAGGCTGGGAAGGTGTTGGGAGATGGGAGGAAAAGAGAAGCTCTAAGTTCTCCCCATTTCTAGTAGTAGGTATTTTTGGTAATGGAATTAAATCTAGGAACTAGGATCTTTAAAAATTTAAAGCCAGAATGAAAGTAAATTGTTTATGGGTAGTTTAAACAGAAATCCTTCCTCTTCTCTCTATATTTACTTTAGAATGAGATGCACTTGAAATGGAACTGAATGAAAAGCTTATATGTCTTAGGGGAAAAAAAAAAGAGAAATAATTTTTCAGGACTCCGATGACACCCCCCAGATTTACAATAGAGAATTTTAGCTATAAAAATCCATCATCTGGGCAAAAATATTTTTCTCAAGTCTTGGCAAATATGGCATAACACGTTATAAAATGCTGAAGTGAATAAGGATAATTAAGATCACATTTCCCCGTTGAATATTACGATGAATAATAAAGCCACACAAAGAAAAATATTTAAGATTAAAAAAAATCTTCATGTTTACCTTTTAGTTTTAATGAAATGGACTGCCTTGGTTGTTTACTTTTAAATTTGCTTTAGTGGGATGAATAGAAAAAGAAGTCCTTATTTCACCTCAGTAAACTTGGGTCCCAATAATAGTGTTAGTAACAACAGATCTGAGTCTCAAGTTACGAAAGTAAGATCTAGGGGAACTCCCTGATGGCACAAGGGGTTAAGTCTCTGTACTAAGTAGCTATCAGCAGCCACTGCAGCATGATCCCCAGCCAGGGTGGGGGTGACCCACATGGTGCAGCAGACCTCTCCTGTCTCACCTGCTGCTCCACTCAGCAGTGTATTGCAGTGGATCTGCCTGTTTTGCTCCCCTCTTTCCTTGGTGAATCCTATCACCCCCTTTTCCCCAAGCTCCACCCCAAACTCTGGCCTACACCTCAGTTCTTGTATGCATAAATAAATAAAATAAATCTTTAAAAATAAAGATAATATGATCTAATGTCTCTAAGCCAGTGAGTTCCCAGGGCAGAAACAATAGGCCGGATCTAAGGTTGCTGTCTGGGATTCTGCCTCTAGACCCTGAAATGAGCAATAAGCTTGAAAATTATTATTGAAATTTATGGAAGCCTTCACCAAGGAAGGAGCAGAGTGAGGGTGCCCTCTCTTGCACTTACTTGTATTTTATTTCAACATTTTTAAGAACCTGGGGGTCTCATTTTATCCAACCCACTTCATGACTACATTTCATTTACCATAACCAAAGTTAAGAAACACTTTAAATCTCTCAGCAAATATCAATATTGGCTGCTGATATGAAAAAAAAAATCTAGCATTTCTGATGTTAAAGAAAAATAAATTCTTGGGAAATCATTTGATATTAAGAGAAAGGGTACTTTGTTAAGAAAAAAACCCAAAAAACAAAACTATCTACTGAAGGAGTGAGAGACCATGAAAGAATAAAGTTTTCCTGCATAATAAAGACAGAGAAGAGGGGAGTGGGCAGGGAGATGTGGTGCTGCCTCTGAAAATTCAGGAGGCAGAAAAAGATGCATGTGTTTCTAGGGGAAAGGTGCAGAGAAAAAGTAGGAGGCAGCCAGAGAGGGACGTTCCAATCATCGAAGGCTGCTTACAAATTAATTAGTGACATACAATAATTTACTGTGCTTGCAGATTCTGTATGTCAGCAATCTGGTGAGTCAGTTTTGACTGGCTAGTTCTCACTGAGGGTCAGTCTCTCTGTGGTGGTCAGAAGCTGGCTGGGCTGCAGCCTCTCACCCTTGGCCTGCAAGAATCTCCAGTGCAGTGGGCAAACTGGTACAGCCTGCCTGCCGCGGGCCTCAGAGCTTCTGTGTGTGGGCCCCTCACAGCGGCTGCTTGAGCGGTTAGTTGCTCTTCCCCGAGCGAGCAAGCCAAGAGCCCAGGGATTCTGAGGCCCTGTTTGATTTGGACTCAGGAGCAACTCTCCAGCGTGCGTCCCTGCACGCCTGAGGATCAGAGCCTGGTTGCTATGCCAGGGCACTGCACAAGGGCCTGGGTACCAGGACATATGGGTGATGGGGGCCATCTTGGAGGCTGGCAACCATGGCGATTTTTTTTTTTTTAAAGATTTATTTACTTGTGCATACAGAACTGGGGTACAGGCCAGAGGTTCAAGGGCGGCGAGAGGCTTCACCAGAGACAGAGAGGGGAGCAGAACAGGCAGATCGACGAAGTACACTGCTGAGGGGAGCAGCGGGCGGGTCAGGAGAGGTCTGCTGCGCCATGTGGTCACCTCCGGGGCAGGAGGGAATCGAACTCATGATGAAGTGGCTTTAGCTTCTCAGTACTGTGCTTTAACCCGCTGCGCCACCAGGGAAGGCCCATGGCGATTTTTAATAAGGGTCAGCACTTGCAAGCTGACCATAGATCTGAGGCACCCAGCAGGGGGCTCGGACAGAGGGGAGGAAGGATCACAAAATACTGCTGATGGCTCACAGGAGCTATAGCGGTGGAGAGCTACCAGACTGTGCCCTAGGGGAGAAATCAATTATGTCAAAATTAACACCGATGTAAGAAAGTAAATAAGAAATTAAATAAAAGGAGGATGTAGGGCCCTCCCAGGTGGCGCAGCGGGTTAAAGTACAGCACTAAGAAGCTAAAGCCACTTCAGCATCAATTCGATCCCCGCCCTGGAGGTGACCCACATGGCGCGGCAGACCTCTCTTGACCCACCCGCTGCTCTCCTCAGTAGCTTACTTGTCCATCTGCCTGTTCTCCTCCCACTCTGTCTCGGGTAAAGCCTCTCACTGCCCCCCACCACTGGCCTGTACCCCAGTTCTGTATGCACAAATAAATAAATCTTAAAAAAAAAAATAGAGGATGTTAAAAAAAAAATGAAGCTGCCAATGAAGCTACCTTCAAAGGGAATAATGTGGAAAAAGTGTCACTTTTACATAGAGTAAGCCGAGTGGCCATTCTCCAGAGTCTCCCACAACTTTCTATAAACCTAACATGCTCACCAGTGGCTATGGAGTTGGCATTGCTTTTGAGGCTTGCTAAGTGGGCTGAAATGAGAAGAGAGGCTACCCACAGTTCTGGACATGTCCCAGTTCCATATTTATTTTGACATTTTTCCTTCCATGAAGCAGTGGGGCTCTGATATTTATAAGAAACTCCTGTGTAAGTGGCGGGGGTTTCTGACAAAGATTTCTCTTCTGTGTCCTCTTCCAAGTCACGGATATTCTCATCGTGTTGCCCAAGATTAAAGTAAGAACATCCAGTTCTTTTCTTTCTTCTGGATGGCACATGTGTCAGAGTGGAGAGACTACATCACTTCTATGTTTGATCTTCTTTACTGGAGCCTGAAAAATGATGTGAAAAAAAATCTGTCAAGTCCCACTTTTGTCATTTTCACTTTGACAAAATATCCAGCTCATTTCCTAGATATAATTCTCCAAATGAATTGACAAACAAGAAAACCTGATGTTGTAGTTTGAGGTCCTCAGAGGGCTCACAAAGACGACCCCCCCAGCCCCCAAGACCAATTCTTCTTCCCCTGCTCTTTCCCTGATACCTTGAGGGGGAGAAGCGACAGGCCTGAGGATTCAGGACAAGAACTGGGAAGAAAGAGGATGGACAATTATTATTTGGCCTCTGGACTGAACTTTTCCTGGTTCAATTCATCTTTTGTTCCATGGGGAACAAGACTAGTTCTGGAAAAGAAGCTATTTATCAAAAAGGAAGTCCAGTAAAGACAAAGGTAGAAGAACAGATTCTGTACCATTGTGAAAAAAATGGAAGGGTCTGTCATTACTGTTTCAGATTTAATCGAAGATAATTTAAGCAGTAATTGGCTTTTATAAATGCACTTTGTGGCTCAAGACTCCATGAATATTCTCTAACAGAACAGTTACTGTGAAGTGATGAAATACTCAATAGCATTTCCCCCTGGAACCCATTTTAAGAGAACTATTATTGTGATGACTAGAATATGCTAAACACATAGACTATTATCCATTTGATTTTCTGCTGAGAATTATTGCAAAGGTACCAAAGCATTTGATGATCACAGGGAGACTTTATTTCCAGCTTTGTCAAACTGTGCATTGAGTTGCTTTGCCTCCATTTAAACATTAAGTGCTGAAATTAATTTACAGTACATCAAGGGAAAAGATTCTTTAGTGTAAAGTAAAAAGCTACAAAAGTGGTAAATTTAGTTCCCCCAAAGATTTCAAATTAAATACAAATTCAATCCAAGTAATACTTGTCAAATGCCTATAGGAGCATGGCACTGTACTTGGCTTGGGAATTTGAAATATGCAGATTCAAGAGAGTTTCCAAATTAATTTTATGCATTTGATTCACAATAATTTGAAATGTATTCTTTTTAAGGTCTACATTTCTTTTGATAAACTCTGAGAATTCTGTTCAGTTTAATTGGGTACTCCCTGAAATTGGGGTAAGGAGAAGCTATTCTTTCTTGGGCCTTAAATTTGGGATGAAGGTATTTTTCATATTCAAAATATGGCTTAAGTAGTAAAAAAAATTAGTACAAAATAAACTACAGTGAACAAATAATAGTGTTAAGTGGGATTTTGGCTTTCAGAAAGACATAGGAAAGTAAGAAGTCTCCTACTATACATAGATTTGGAACATATTTATCTTTTAAGTGCCTTCCTAAAAAAGTAATAATTAATATATCTTCTAGTATTACAAGGGTCCAGGGATGCTTTAGGAGTGTGGATTAAGCTTTAGAACTGCTAGAACTTACCAAGAGACATAGCAAATTCAGCAAAATATGTCCACATAAATACCTCCAGAGAACTCTTTACCTGAAAATGTTTCATATTTTTCAGGTGACCCTTTATCTGAAAAGATCAGATAACAGCCTAAAAAGAAAGCAGATGCAATAGTTCCTTTCTAAGGATTAACACACACACACACACACACACACTTTGTCTGCAGTCGATGAAAGAAGATGTTCATAGCAGACACCCAAACACTAAAATGGTTTATCTTTGTCTATGTTATTATACTCTCTATTTGGCCATATTTACTAGTATTCTGTAAAGAGTATTTTACTATTGTGCCACTTTTTGAAAAGAGCTGTCATTCCATTACATTGTAGTACTACTATTTTATACACTGGATACCTGTAGTTATGGGTCTGTTTCTGGACCCTACTTTGTTATACTTTTTATTTGTCTTTCTTTGTATGCATTTCACACTGTCTTGATTGCTGTGACTCACTGTAACCCTCTATCTAAAAGTCCTCTGACTTAATTTTGCTCCAAACTTATTTTAGGTATTTTTATGTATACATTAATTTTAGAATTAGCCTGGCAATATCAACAAGGATGGCAAAACTTGCTGGGATTGTCATTGGAATTTCATTTAGTCTATAGAGCAACTTGATAGGATGTCAAGTTGAGATCTTGAGTTTTCCAGCCTACAAACATGGCATATTTTAACCATTTATGTACAAACATGGCATATTTTAACTATTTATGTAAGTAGAATTATTTCTGTCCTAATTTTAAGATAGAAGTTGTATGTAACCATCACTACATTTACTCATAGTATTTTATATTTTGGGATGTTATTATAAAGGATAGAATTAAAATATTTTTATAGCAATATGGAACTTTTTTGGGGTATATTGGCTTTGTAACCAGAGACAATCTTAAATTCATTTATTGCTATTTCATATTTTTTCTATAGACTGTTTTGGATTTTTCCATGTACAAAAGTATGTTATCTGCAAAATATAATGACAATTATAATTTTTCCTTCTGAATTGTGTATCTTTCATTTTCCTTGCTTTATTGTACCAGCAAGGCTCTCTAGTTTAAACCTGATTAAATAAGGTGGTAGCAAATATTCTGCCTCTTATTGATTCCTGAAGAATGATTGAAATTTTTTACCATTATGTATGACGTTTGCTGTGAGAATTTTTTTAGACAAGGAAATTGTTTTTATATTTATTTCAAATACAACATTTTCATTTTGTTTACTTTCCTTCAGCGTAAGATGGGGTCCGCCCTCTCCCTGTCATGATTTAAAAATGCTACACAATACAGTTCCCCTTGGGGACGGATCTGTCAATCAACTCAAACCCCCCCCCCCTTTCAGAGACATGTAAACTGCATATTCTTGCTGCATTTTTCAGTATTTATCTTTGATATGTTTTGGGGAATTCCAGTTGCCTTCTCTTGATAGATGTTATTCCTGGTTGTTTGGCTTTTCCTTCTTCTTGGCTTCCCTCTTTGTTTCCATGGGAAACAATTTTAGCAGTTACCTGTGGGCTCTGAGCCCTCCACATAGCAGGCACCGGGCAAGTCTGGGGGAGACTTACTGGGCAAAACTGGGCAGCCGAGCTGAGGGCCTTTAGGACAGAAAGTGTAAAGGAGAAAAACGGAAAAGCAGCTGCTATGCTTCAGTTCATGACAATGAACTGTGAGTCTGTACTGATTAACACAAAATCTGGTCAGTACCATATTTGAGTGTGTGTTTTGCCTGTTTTTTTTTTTTTTTCCAAATGGCTAAGGCATAATTTAAAAAGGAAATTCATGAGCTTCTGAAAATCACTAAGATTTGTTAGACTTTGCAATGGATTACAAAGATCCCAATGACATTTTCTGTAAATAATGAATATTCATAACACAGTAACTGTTTATTCAGTATCTTCTACATGCTAGTATTGGCCAAAAATCTCTGCCTTCGTGTAGGAAGACAGACAATAATAAACATAAGAAATAGACTAAAATAATATGTTAATCATATAAAAGGATGAGTGGTGATAAGAGATATGGAAAGTGTGGGTAATTAGGAGTCATGGGAGGAATGGAATGTAAGGTAAAATTTTACATAAAGTGGTCAGGGTGGAATCCATTGAAGAGGGGATATTTGAGCAAATATTTGAAGAGGGTAAATGATTTGGACAGATCTGGGAGAGAATCACTGCAGATGATGGGAGCATGTTTGATGTCTTTGGGGCAGAAGGGGGCCAGTGTGGCTGAAGCGGTTAGGGAGAGAAGGCATACCAAGGAATTAGAGAGGGACTAAACCGTCTTGAACTTTTCAAGGCATTATTAGCACCTGGGCTTTTATTGTGTGACAAAGAGGCCCCTCTGGTAGGTTTGGAGCATAGGAATGACATGATCTGGCCTGTATTTTGAACGGGTCACTTTGTGTGGTGTGATGAGAAAAGACTATAGGAGTCTTGGGTCCAGCAAGGAGCAAGGGTGGTCAGGTAAGAAGGTACTGAGGTAATTCTGGTTAGTGGCTCTTTTTAAAATGACAGCAGTGCAAGGTAACATGGCCCAAAATTAGTGGCTTAGAATCATTGATTATTTTTCTTAATTTTGAGTGGTAGGTGATTCTTCTGTTTCCTGTGGATTCACTCATATGTCTGCATTTGCTGGAAGACTAGCTGGGTTATAGATCCCAAATGGCTCCTGCATGTGTCCAGTGTCCTTGACTTTCCTTTATGCCGCCTCTCATCCTCCAGGAATAGACCTGCCTCCTTATGTGGTGGCTTCAGGGCAGGAGCCAGTGGAAGTTTCCAGGAGAGGTGGAGACAGCAAAGTATTTACTTTTTTTGAAAAAAGATTTATTATCTGCATGTAGAACTGGGGTACAGGCACAGTGAGAGGATTTACCAGAGTATAGAGTAGGGAGCAGAACAGGGAGACTGACAAAGTACGCTGCTGAGTGGAGCAGTGGGTGAGACGAGCGGTCTGCTGAGCCATGTGGGTCACCTCCTGCCTTGGGACTGAACTTGTGCTGCAGTGACTGTAGATAGCTTCACAGTGTTGTGCCTTAACCCGTTGTGCCACAAGGGAGGGCCCAAGTAGTTACTTTAAAGTTGTAATATTTCTTCTGCCACATTCTATTTTTTAGAAAAAGTCATGGAAGTAGTCCAGATATAACAGGCGGGGAAAGAGACTCAATCCCATGATGAGAAAAGCATTAGTTATATTGCAGAGAAACCTTCATACTGGGGTAGAAGTTTGTATCCATCTTCACAATCCACCAAAAATTATTTAGCATTTTGAGAGTAGAGTTTGGATGTGTGATGTGAGAAAGGAGGCGATGAGGAGGACTTCTGAGCTAATTGGTTTAAGCTACAGGTGAAGAGAAATTGCCACAACCAAGAGAGAGTGGCCTCTGGGTAGATGAAGTTTTGAATGAGAGAGGCCAGATCCAGAGGAAATGAAGGGCAAGCTTCATGCATGAGTACTGGACGTGCAGCTTAATATTAAGTCAATAACTACCACAGGGCCACCTGTGCTAGGCAGGACGAGTGTTTGGGATGGGGAGCCAGAGCAAGCAGAGAAGGGCAAACAGGTGTAGTTGGCTTAAGGAGAAGAGGGCATGAAGAGGCATTGTTAGCCAGAGGAAGGGGGGGTTCTAAGTTTCAACCCCACCCAAGGAAGAGTGGCACTGAACAGCAGGGAGAAGCTAGAGAATACTGGGAGGAGGACTTAGGAAGATGAGAAGAATTGGAGGAGACACATGAAGCAAACATGCTTGCTTCTCGGCCTTGGACTTGCACCAGGGACTTGGGGGATATGGAGGGAGGTACTGAAAGAGACAGAGAGGTGGTGAGAGAAGGTGTGTGTGGAGGCTCACAATGGTATTGTTATCCTGATTTGTGTTTTGATTTTGCTGTTTTCCTTAAAGACTTGCCTGGTCCCTTCAGCCATTTCCTAGGGATCCCCACTAGAGAGTGCCTATGACTTGCGGCAAGATTTTGGGCCACAGTGGCCCAGTTTTGGGCTAACCCTGTTTGTTGGGGTATCATTTATATACCCCAAGGTTAAAAACTAAACCTCCATCCTTAATCTAGCAGGAAGGCTTGGGAAGCTTGAATAGACAAAGGGATTGATAAGGTTGCTATGGGAACCAGGGCATATCACTGATCACAGACCAGGAATGCGGAAGCAGGCCCAGGACACATTCTGTATCATA
The DNA here is from genome assembly GCF_000260355.1 of Condylura cristata. Taxonomy (NCBI): domain Eukaryota; kingdom Metazoa; phylum Chordata; class Mammalia; order Eulipotyphla; family Talpidae; genus Condylura; species Condylura cristata. The sequence continues at coordinate 55,035,199 of NW_004567114.1, read as the reverse complement.
GGTCAATGCACAAGACCAGACATCCCAGCACTGTGTCCCAAGTCGACTTTCCAGTCATGAAAAGTCCACAAAGACATTATAAAAGAGCCCCCAATTCTTCTCATGTAGGCCTCTCCTGACTCACTCGCAGCTTCTCTTAGCAGTGTATTTCAATAAATCCACCTTTTCTATTCTCCACTGTTTGTGGTGAGTTCTTTCACTACTGTTTCCCCCACCCTGTGCTTTGGCCGTTACCCCTGTTTCTCCTACTACATGTTTGGCTGGGCATATACCCATGAGGTAAATGAGGGGATGAGTAACATTGGGTGTTTCATGGGGAAATTATTGTCATGTAGTCCTTTCCTTTTCTTTATTGCACACTATTTCTCAATTGCAGATAATTATATTAAAGTTGTTTCCTATTGAAGGTCATACACACTAAGAGAATGTCTTCTCTTTCTGTGGCAGATGGCAGAACCCATTTAGAGCAGGCAGATTTGGGGGTCTCAGAGTGGCCCTAAGTCTTCCCTGTTAAGTGACTCTGCATGTGGAAAGTGAATTTGCTGTATGTGGAAAGGTTTTCTGGGTGTGGATAAGAAGAGGTAAATAATGTCTCAGGAAGATTGAAGGGTGGCAAGAGCTTTCTAAGAAAACCTAGGGGTCATGTTGTTTTGAGATATGGGGTTCAGTGTGTGGCATCCTTGGGTGACCCCTAAGAAAAATTTCAGCACAGCTGCTCTTTGAGCAGCATGCTGCAAGTTTGCCAAAGACACAAGGATGTTTAGCTATATCCAAAAAGGTCAAGTTCATTAGAAGAAAGGAAGATGCTTGCACAGACACAAACAGGCAGAAAGAGCTGCATTTTGCCAATGCAGAAATTGTTTTGATAGAGTGTTCTTTTGGAAAGGGGTTCACATTCAACTATCTTTTTAAAGACAAAGGTGTGTGTGTGTGGGGGGGGAGAGGATTCATCATAGAGTGGGGAACAGAACAGGCAGATTCACTGAAAATACACAGCTGGGAGGAGTAGCGGACAGGTCAGAGGAGGTCTATCATGCCATGTGGGTCACCTCTCTGGCCAGGGATCAAACTCATGCTGCAGTGACTGCAGATAGCTTCATAGTGCTGTGCTTTAACCCTTTGTGCCACCGGGGAGGCCCCACATTTAACTATTGTTAAATGAGTCACTCTTAGGATTTGATTTGTATTTGAAAGGACCAGTGATTCCCTAATGGACCCTCTACATCTGGTTCACCTGGGGATATTTTTTTGTCTATAGTGGTCTGTACATGAGGATTTTCACATAAGGTGGTTTAATGATTATGCTAATTCTGTCTACCAACACACCTCTAGTTTCTGGCTATGTGAAGCCTCCATTAAGGGGTGTAGTGATTCGGAAACTGACATGACAGCCTTGAGGAAGAACTGTGAGACATTCTTAATTCTTAAATAACTTGTACCATAGTAGAGGGAGGGTCCTTTACAAAAAAAGAGGTCTCCACAAGAGCATGATAGGTTGAAAAACAATTCCCCACTGCCAAGTCAGGGAAGAACCTAGCAACGTTTCTCTTCAATCTTGTAAATGTGGAATTATGACTCTAATTTAGAGTCAACTCTTTTTTCTTACTTTGGGTAAAAGTCTCCTAGACATTGTCTGATTCTCCTCTAGGAATAAAACAATGATGAGTGGCAGTCAAGAAGGAAAGTTTGGAGTGGATTCCGTGCTGAGTGAGCCTTTTGGGCTGTGCCTGGAGGTGTTTGTATATACAATTATACTTGCGATTATTGGAAAATGCTGTGATTGAGTTTCTTTAGGGTAAGGGTTTAGTTGGTGAAGGGGGAGAGCAGGTAGCTCCTTAGCCTGGTGCATATTCTTGGCTGGGTTTTATGAACATGCTGTAAAAGATGGAATATATACTGCTTTAGCTCATTTGACAGTCTACCCGAGGGTAAGGGGATGGATTCTATGACCTTTGAAAGTCAATTTTCATCCCAAGATTTTACATTCCAATTATGTCTGAAGACTATTTAAATAAATGATGGTTTTTCTATTAGGAAAGAAAATTGACTGGAATTTGTTCTATTTGAGCTGCAAAAATTTGAAAATAGGTCAACTCTTAATTATCCAGGGTAATAGGGAACATCTTGGATGGATTATCCTAAACCACAGGTAATTAACAAAATGTGCAAATTAGGCACTGATTCATAGCATTCATTAAAACTTACATTTAAACTACTACTTAAGCAGCATACATTTGTAGATGAGCAAATCAACATAGTAAAAATAATTTCAAGATGGATTTAGACATTTTAAGGAACACGTCGAGTTGAAAAAACTACTGACACACTGGACAGTCTCTAGAATATTTTGTACTCTAAAAATCAAAAGTATTTATCTAGAGCTCCAAGGACATTTGGCAGGCTTTCTTTTTCTTTTTTCTTTTTTGGTAAAAGTAAGGGGCGATATCAACAAAGGTTTTCACCCACTGGAAACTCTGCCTGGTGGCCTTGTACAGTGAAAGCCTTCTCTGTATGTTGGTGTCATGGCCTGTGGGGCCATTTCACCAAGAAATTCCATGAAAGAGCTAATAGCAGCACAATCTAGAGGACGAGTGGAAAAGTAAGAAAAGAAACTAGAGATCCGAAAAATAGTAGGATGATCCTGAACTGATTATGAAAACTTAGAAAGATCTGCTCTCCTATCAAATTACTGTTAAACCTGTTGAATTACCTCTTGTCTCTAAAATTATTTGCTGAAGTAATTCATGATATTAATGCTTTTCTCTTTATTGATGATGATTCACTGTGAACCATGGCAAAGGCACTTGGCCAGCATGACCTTCCCTTTTAGGTCTTACAACAGCCCTTTGCAGTATTAGCATCAGAATGAGGGGTACCTGGGGCCCCCAAACCTGTATGCTCTAAATGGATTTTTCTATCTGCAGCATACAAACAAAGTGTACTCTCATCTATGGGACCTTTTCTAGAAAAGACCTTAAATATAATTGTTCATGTGCATTAGAGAGAGAGAGAAGAGAGAGAAGGGATAATAATTTCCTCGTGAAGCACCTGAACTTAACCCCTCGTGGCAAATACCCAGCCAAACAGGGTTGGCCTAAAGTGAGGCCACTGAGGCCCCAAATCTTGCCACAAGTGTAAATCACCTTCTGGCAGGGAACCTTAAGAAAAGGGGCTAGTGGGTCTAAAAAGAAAGCATCATCATCAAAATACAAGTCAAGATAAATCTGCCATAGTCAGCCTCCCCATGGGCCTCACCCATGTCTCTTCCAGTGTTTCCTTCCATGTCCCCCAAGTCCCTGGTGCAAGTCCAAGGCAAAGAAGCAAGCACAGCTTCTTCTTCACATGTCTTTTCTCCATGTACCTCCTGCAGATCTTCTTGTCTCCTCTCTCTAGTCTTTTTTAGCTTCTCCTCCATGCTCAGCTCCACCCCTCACTGGGTGAAGCAGGGACTATGAATCTCCCCTTTTTAGGTGACCCTGTTCTACAGGGAGGATTATTTTTATTTTACAGGTGACACTCAGAGAGGTGTATTGTGTGGAAGAGTTGGCATTTAAACTCACAGCTGTCTGGATGTCCAGTGTCAGAGTGCATGCTTTTACTAGGCTGTATTTTCCCAGGTGTGCCAACTTCTTCAGGCTGCACACCCTCCCTCTTCTCCCTGTCAATAGTGTATGCAGCCTTGGGGGGACATGGAGCTCTCAATTTTCAGGCCTGTCTTTAGACCTAATGAGCCAGAAACTCAGTTTGGGTCTGTGTTCTCCTAGCTCTTTTGAAGCACCTTTGCTGGTCATTCTGATGCATACCGCAATTCGAAAACACCAGAGCTCTGCCTTTCTTCTTTAAAAAGACCTCTATTATTTTTAACTAGAGGTACAGAATTAATTGTCACCATTAGATAAGGAGAGAAATCAATGTTCTAATTGAATTGAGCTTCTTAACAGGACTGTTTCCAATTTCTTTCATTGTCAGTTTTCTTACTTGAATTTTCCTCAAAATCATTCAAGGAGATATTGTGAACCCTGAGTCAATGGTGTCCAATGTGGATTAGATGCATGCTAGGGGTTAGCAAGATATTCATTGGGCGGTAGAGAAAAAATATAGAGAGTTTCAATTTACATTAATTTCTACCTAAAAGAGAACAAAGTAAACTATTTTAATCTTTATGCTGTTGAGAGCAACACAAACATTTGTATATAAATATACAAAGGTAGTTTGCGGGTATGAGCCCTGTCTTTGTATCCAGCTGTGTGGCTGTCAGCCTCATGTGTTAGGGGCTCTGTATCTCTCACATGTCATTCTGGGCCTCCTCCTCTTCTGTCCATGCATAAATCTGGAAATGTAAAGAACTGGGCTCAAGGTGAGCCTATGCCCAGAGAATAAATATTTACCCACACCCCCAGGTGGCTGATTCTGAGGTACACCCTGCACCTTCTGCACAGGACCCCCAGCATGCCTGACCTCAGTGGCCCTTTGGTGTAACCAGCTCCATCATGAGTCTTTGGATTGACCTGTGACTATTCCCTGTTTTCCTTCTTTTTCTAGTGCCAACCTTGTTCCCCTGGCTGGGGTTATTTCTGGAATTAAACTTCCCTCATAAACACCATTTTTTAAGACTTTTTTTGGGGGGAAGAATCCAGGCAAAGTAGAATGCACATTAAAGCGTCTTTATAAAAAGATATAAGCTAAAAATCTTGGTGATTAGTGGTCTAAACCATTGATTATCAACATTTTTAAAAGAAATGAAGCTTTCACATGCTAGTCTTATGTTTGTGTATATGATATTCCTCCATCAAAATGTACCATCTCCATGGACACATTACCTACTGCACTGCCCCTTGTTCTTCCCATTCAGGGAAACATGTTAGATGCCAGTGCACAAAACTGTGCCTGTTATGGTGACATTCTCAAATTTACTATAATTTAGAGATAGAGCTAATCATATATAGGTTTTACAGTAATACATGATTTTTTTTTTAAGATTTATTTATTGTGCATACAGAACTGGGTACAGGCCAGAAACTCAGGAGGGGCGAAAGACTTTACCAGAGACAGAGTGGGGAGCAGAACAGGCAGATCGACGAAGTACACTGCTGAGGGGAGCAGCGGGCGGGTCAGGAGAGGTCTGCCACACCATGTGGTCACCTCCAGGGCACGCGGGAATCGAACTCATGCGGAAGTGGTTTCAGCTTCTTAGTGCTGTGCTTTAACCCACTGCGCCACCAGGGAGGGTCAATACATGGTTTTTTAAAAACCTCTCAGTAATTAATTGCGACACACAGATGTGCTATGCTACTTTGGTTGAAGTATCTAGAAAGGTATTTTAAAGAGACTTGACAAGACTCTAAAGCAAATATCCCAGGCTTTTAGAACCTGGAACTTTATACTAGCAATTGTTCTGCATGTTTGAACATCTTCAATCATTTACTTATAAACTTATGTCTTTGTGTTAGAAGATAGGGAACAACTTTCCATTATTTTATATCTGTTCAAAAATAGCACATGGCCATTTGGAGAATCACCTCTGTGATTGTTCCCCACAAAGCTTATAACCTTAGTCTAATCCTGAGACACACCAGAGAACTCAAATTGAGGGACATTTCATTAAATATCAGAAAGTGTTCACTCTTCAAAGGTGTTAAGATCATGGAAGACAAGAAGAGACAAATTTTCATGGTCCAGAGGAAACTAAGGACACAAAATGACTGAAGGCTGGTACTGCCCTGGACTAGGTCCTGGAGCAAAGAATACCAGTGGAAAAGAAAACTAGGGAAATGTGAATAAATTTGCATAGCATTGTGCAGATGCTAATTTCTTAATTTTCACAAGTACATCATGGATTGATAAGATGTTAGCTTTATGGCAGACTGTACAAGCGTGTATAGCAACACTCTAGACTAACTGTAATACCTCTGTAAGTTTAAAATGATGTATAAGAAAGTTTATTTGAAACAAAGAAAGGCATAAAAGAACTCAAGCTGAGTAAACTGTGTGGTTCATGGTCAGAATCTTGCTTGCAGGTTACAATGGGGGAAATCTTAAGGAAATACATTCTGGACAAGTGGAGGTCTAGGTATTGAGTAGTGAGTTCACACAGACAAACAAAAGCACTCAGCTGAGAATATGTCGATGTTATTGAGAAGCTGTTTGTATCACTAAGGCCCAGTGCCTCCTACTACCCTCACTTAGAAACTTCCTGGTACGGAATTATCTAATTACTTCAAGATACCATTTGGCATTGCCAATAAATCTAACTCTGTATCTTCAGGGACTAGGTGGTCTCATTGTCTTTTGTGATTATTTTTCTATTAGTAATTCTCAGTAAATTCTTTTGCCACTGCCTATAGGGTATCTAGCACTTAGGAGATGAAACCCCAACTCTGAAGATGGAATTCCTATTTTTGAACCAAGCATTTAATGAGTAAGTATTCTGCAAAGCTGCAAAATTTGCCCTTGAGAACCCATGACAACTAAATATTCTGTGGCTTCAACTGATAATCATGCTGTCAGTTAAGCATTTTGCATTTTAAAAACAGCTGGATATATTTTTTTCTATGAATTTCTGTGGAGAGAATTGAATGCAGAAACTTTTTAAAAGGTGGCTTGCCACATACCAGGAGGCATCAACAATCACCAAGCTGTCGTACAGTAACTACCTGTTCTGGAGGAATTGAAGGGTATGTCTCATGTGAATCACTGGGTCTGCGCTGAGCTTGCCAACTGTATTTTTGGACTCATTTCCATATTAAATCCAAATATGTGCTTAAAACCTTTTTTTTGGGTCATAGTTAATATTCACAAAAGCACCATTTCTGAATCATGAAATTAGGTATAATTGGAGATTAAACTTGGTTCACATAAAATGTATTTTCCATTTTAACCCTTCTTTTAGAAACCTGGCTGTGATAAATGCCAAGGGAGTCTGTGCCAGTTCACAGCAGCAAGAGCACAGAGGTGCCAGGTTAGGGTAATGTGATCATTATGTTAGTGACTAGATAGGTGTAAATAGATCCATCAAAGTCTGCCTGTCTTCAGGCTGGTGACAAAACTAGGTCGAGAGATCTGGCTCTGATCCCAGAGGGCTTTTCTTTTCATTTTTCCATCACAAACTTGATATAAAGTTTAAATAGAGTTTGACTGTGGGCATTTTTAAAAAGATTTATTTATTTATACGTACAGAATGGGGGTACAGGCCAGAGGTGCAGGGGTGTGAGAGGATTCACCAGAGACAGAGTGGGGAGCAGAACCGGTAGATTGAGGAAGTACACTGCTGAGGAGAGCAGCGGGCGATATCAGGAGAGGTCTGCTGTGCCATGTGGGTCACCACTGGGGCTGGTAATCGAACTTGTGCTGCAGTGGCTGTGATAGCTTCATAGTGCTGTGCTTTAACCCACTGTGCCACCAGGGAGAGCCCTGCTTGTGGGCAATTTTTTTTTAGGGATTGTGGAAAAAATTTAAAGTAAGGAATTATGGGGAGAGAGAAGAGCTTTTATGTCTGAATTTAGATTTCTTACAGAAAGAACCAGAGCTAAGGTAGGGGGGAAAAAACAAAACAAAACATGCCATGCAATTTTGCTAACTATAACTTGTACTTATAATGGATCATGGATTTGTGCAATCTGCAAACTGGAACTTGTGATTCTGAGGACAGGAAAGCAATGCCCCAGCTGCTAGGTGGCACGTAGCAGATGAATAGCGACCAGGGTTATGCAACATTACTCACTCTTCTAAAGCCTGTGATTCCCACATTTTATAATTGTGCTGAGGGACAAAGTGGAGCCCTGGGCTTTGAGGGCCATGTGCAAAGGAAGTTCCTATAGCTGTAAATATGCCTTGCTCACCTCCAGTGACTGCACCTCAGTTGGCTTGTTATATATGTAGACACATGAAGGAGGTCATTGTCAGAGTAGATCTAAAATAAATCCAATCTCTAGCATTCATGAGAGAAGAGAAATTTAATAGGTCAGAGGTAAAAAACTATAGGAATGAATTTGGCAGCTGTGAAGATCTCAGGTTTTATTCTTGACAAACATGAAACTTAACATGATAACTTATGCTTTCCTTAGTTTTCTGAGAAGACTGTCAGTCAATCAGTAAGCATGTATTGAGTTATTAGTTTTATGAGAGCATGGTTCTAGAAGATAAAAGCAGCCTAGAGCAGACAATTAAGGGACATTAAATGTGTTGGATGAGGTTGGACAGATAAAAGAGAATGGGATTGGAAGTTAGAGGGCCTAGAATCCTGTTCCAGCTGTTACAAGTCTCCCTGCAACTAGCAAGTTAATCCCCAATTTAAGCCCAAGACTCTCATACGTCAGTGGTTATAATTTATTACCCAAACTAGAATAATTCTGAGAATGAAAGAGGGCTTCATTAATAATCATTCCAGCTAACCAGAATATACCAGGACTGTCTAGAAAACTGGGAGGAAAAGGCATCATAACTCCTGCACTTTTAGGCTTCTGGCTTGTCTTTCTCGTAGTCCTCTTCCCAATGAAAATTTCTCCTTGTAACTTTTTTGAGTTTCTATTGAGTGATCAGTGCTTACTTACTTTCTTTGTTTATGTGCAAAGAGATAGCATAGCCCATGCTATTTGAGAATTTCAAAATGATGTCCATTTCTTTCCCATAAATGGGAAAATTCAAACTGAAAAGAAAAACCAGGCCCTCCCTGGTGGCACAGCGGGTTAAAGCGCAGCACTGAGAAGCTAAAGCCACTTCTGCATGAGTTTGATTCTCGCCTGCCCCGGAAGTTATCACATGGCGCGGCAGACCTCTCCTGACCCGCCCGCTGCTTCCCTCAGCAGTGTACTTCGTAGATCTGCCTGTTCTGTTCCCCACTCTGTCTCTGGTGAAGCCTCTCGCCACCCCTGAGCCTCTGGCCTGTACCCCAGTTCTGTATGTACAAATAAATAAATCTTACAAAAAAAAAAAAAAAGAAAAAGAAAAACCAGGAATCCAGGAATCCATAGGAGACAGTTTAATACAGGAGATATCTGGTTACTTCCAACCCTGTTGTGTACGCAGCTTCTGTGCAGTCCTTTTAAATTGCCAAATAGCCACTGATGTAGATAAGATCATTCAAGGAAATTATTTTTTAGATTTTAAGTTGGTAACAATAGCCTCCCATTAGCACAGGTGATGTGTGTGCAGTGTGCATGCATGCAGCTGAGGTGCGAGCAGAATGCTATCATGGCAAAACGAATGCCAAATGTTTATTGGAGAACACAAGAGCCAAAGGACCTAGAAAGGGGGGAGAGAAAAAATTGATTTTACATGGACCATAAAAGAGAATTTGACTTGCATTGGGTATGTTGCTGGTGGTATGTGTGTGTGTGTGTGGTGGCTAGGTAGCTGGGTAGGGAGGCCGATCAGATTTTCTACTTTTCAGTTAATACATGAGGACATGAAAACACCTCAAAATTTGATTGAAAATTCTTTAAAATTTGAATCAATTTTCCTCCCAGAAATTAATTTATTTCACCTCAAAATGTGAAAGTTCCACCCAGAAAATGCAATTCATTTACACCCCAGGAACTCCTTGTTTGAACTCCAACAGCTTGGTAGAAATACCTTGCGTGAATGATGCTTAAGCACAAGGCTGTGGTCTTGAGGATTTACCTTACATTAAGGTAAATTTGTAGAGAAACCTCACATGAATGTGTTGTGTAATAAATCCAACTTTGCAAATTGATGGGCATCATTATCCCATTGTGCAGAATGTACCTTCATTGAATTTAATGAGCTGAAATAGGTGAACAGTTCATTCTAATCTGCCCAAGCTTGGAACTCCTGTCACTCCTGGGATCACAGAACATATGTCCTTCTCTTGTTTTAAAACCAAGGGCGCTTTACTGATAAATAAGTGTCTCTTGAGGATAATGACATAGGAAGTGATTCTGAAGAAGTTTCTTTGGTGCGTCGATGGAATACTAACCTGAGGCAGCTACCCATTGCAAAGCTGGGAGGTGATTTGTCAAATCCAAAATCCATGGCAGATTTGCTTGAGTTGAGCCTTGTTCCTTTGCATGAGGTGATTACTGAGAATGCTGTAGATTCTCTCACCCATCTATTTCCTTTACTCTCAAGAAGAAACATTGACAAACAATCTCTTTTCTGTGGTTTTTTTAGATGATAATTTTGAATAGGTTCTACCATGTTTATCATAGTTAGGTGACATTTTCATGGGGAACATGTCTTTAAATCCCAACCTGAAGTTCCTCCTGTGTTTTAAAACACTAATTCATGAATTTAGGTAAACGAGTGCAGAGAATAGAATTTGTATGCTCCTTAGAGAAAGATTTGCAATCCTCCAAGGCTGCACTTACACATGGCAGCACATTGGTGAACTGAATCAAAACAATTGGCATATTTCAATGGAGGGGGGTGCTTCTGGCACTTTAAGTGGGACCTTGTAGGATTGTGTGTGTGCTGTATACTCTCATATCTGTTTAGCTTATTGTCCTACTTTTAGATCACTGGACCCTATACCCTAGATGACAGGAAAACACTCAGTTGTTGCAACCACCAAAACCATCCCTACAAAATTACCAAACAACTCTTAAGGTCTAATTCACTGTAGATCGTAAAGGAGTAAACACTACTTAGAATCTGTGCAAGTGATTTTCAACTTGTGAACTTTGTTTTCAGAGGTGATTTCCATGGGTCAAAATGTAGAGGGTATTTTCTAAATAATGAAGGTTGTAAGTGATGACTTTGTCCCTGGGGTGCTGATACCCTGCCTGGCTTTTCTTAACCAATCTGCAGCTCCTACTCCAAGTTTTTAAATTAAAGCCAGTTAATCTCAACATTTAAATCTCCCCTTCCTAAGTTAGATCCTCAAATATGATCAAAGTCATATTTTAGGAGTCTATTGACTTAGGACAAGATTTTGGCCTGATCAAAAATTATTCCTGGTGGCTAAATTTCAGCAGGAACCTACTTCCTCTCCTGCACCCCAGTTACTAATGTGACCCCTATAAAATTCTCCTAAACTGTATTTCCAGCCTTACTTTCTATTCGCTGCTACTGCCATACTCCTGGATGTTGTTCTTACTGGCCAGCGGAGTTATTTGTCTGCTGCTGTCGAAACATTCTGTTACCAACCACCATCTGGGAATCTGATTTTCTTTTACTTCTAGACTGAAGATGCCTCGTCCACCTGCTTATGACACTTTGGTCCTAATTATT
>NW_004567114.1:55021522-55022921 GCF_000260355.1 Condylura cristata | reverse complement strand
GAGTGGAATGAAACAAACTGTTGAATATACAGTGTATGTGTGAGTAAGCAAAACTGTGACAGCTCAAAAATCTCAAAGGGGAGATGGGAGTAGCACGGTTTGAACCTAAATGCTATTAGATCATTATTGGAGCAAAGCACACATCTTGCTTTTTTAGCATACTTACTGCATGCTAGTGTTAGAGCAAATAAGACACACAGAGTAGGTGATAAAAAGAGAATCTCCCTTCCACCTTTTTACTCCCATTGATATAGTTGTCTCCTCCAGAAGCAGGTTTTTGATGTCTGTGTGTCTTTCCTGAGAAATACTACTCCTCCCAGTCTTTGTAGCATTGCATGTGTCGGTACACACTAAACACACATTACATATGAATTATCTATTTGGAAAGATTTGTGTTTAATTGGCATCGAGGTCTCTAAAGGCCAGAAAGCTCTTGTCAAGATTTTAGTAAAAAAGTGGTGTCAGGCTTCATTTAAACCATGTTCGAAATGTATTTTTTTCTTGTCTCATCTTTCAGTTACAATCATATGCCTGATTATTGTGGGTCACATCAAAGACTGACAGTTCTGTTAACCTTACCTATGTCTACCTGTCACATCTGGGGGAATAAGTGTCTATTGAACTGGGACGTGGCTGTTCTTGGCATTGCCTTTGTGGTTGGATTCAGAATAATTTCCCTCTACTTGAAGTGCATCATCTGTCTTCTATTCTTCCTTCCTCATCACCCAGGAAATGCTCTTCCCAGTTTGATACATCACTTCTGGTATTTTATATGTTCCTCTTTCTTAGTTTATATTCTCACTTTGGTGAAACGCTATCCCGTGGTTTCCTAAAAAGAATTTATTATGGGTAAAATTGATAAATTGAGATCTTGTATTTCCATACTATTGACCCTTGAACAATGGGGTGCTGACCCCTATGTAGTAAAAAATTTGTATGGAATTATTGATCCCCCCCAATATTACATACTAATAGCCTGTTGTTGCCTGGAAGCTTTGCCTGTGTTTGTTTCCATTTCTCTTTGCTGTGAACAGAACTCTGTGTGGCTTGTGTTTGCCTGCATAAGTTTTGATAACTTTTAACTTTGTCATGTGTAAATGACAAATAGACCCTTAACTACACACATTCTATACTTCTATACATATATTACCTACCTTTTTTTGTACTTTGTTTAATGGTTCTATGTCATGATGTCCATTTGTGAATACTTTCAAATTGCCACAAAAATTAGAAATCTCATATAAACCCACAGGATTATGGGCAGCTAATCTTTGACAAAGGAGCAAAGAAGATACAATGGAACAAAGAAAGTTTGTTCAACAAATGGTGCTGGGAAAACTGGGAATCTACATGCAAAACAATGAAACTAGATCACTACCTCATACCATACACAAAAATC
>NW_004567114.1:54901459-55020602 GCF_000260355.1 Condylura cristata | reverse complement strand
TGCAGCAATATGGATGGAGCTGGAAAAGATCATGCTTAGTGAAATAAGCCAGAAAGAAAAGGAAAAATACCGGATTGTTTCACTACAGCAGGAGTATAAAGGACCAGGTGAGTAAATAATAATAATAATGAACCACTGTATACCAGATATATTTTACAGGGATGGTGTGGGGAATGGGATCAAAAATGGTGGGGAGGAGGGAAGTGCACTGGACTATGGTGATGGCACACAGGTGATTTGGCGATGGGAAGCCCATCAACTGAGATGGGAAAAGGCACCAAATGATGTAAAAACAAGCTATTTTGTTTTAAAAAATTAGATAAAATTAGAAATCTCCAGAAACTGTTCCAATATATTTGCTGAAAAAAATATGTATAAATGGACCCATGTAATTCAAATCCATGTTGTTCAAGGGTCAAGTGTATATGTCTTTGTTTTTCTTTTTAAATATTAATTTTTCCTGCATACAAAAACTAGGGAACAGGTCAGAGGTGCGGGGGTGAGAGGATTCACCAGAGACAGAGCAGGTTGCAGAACAGGTGGATCTACTGAAATACACTGCTGAGGGGAGCAGCAGATGAGGCAGGAGAAGTCTGCTGCTCCATGTGGCTCACCTCCATGGCTGGGGATTAAACTCATGCTGCATTGGCTGCAATAGCTTCATAGTGCTGCACTTCACCCACTGCACCACCAGGGAGGGCCCTGCCATTGGTTTTCTTTTCCATCTACTCTGGGTAGAATAACTATGTTGAAATTAATTTTTCTGCAGAATTTTGAAGATATTCCATTGCATTCCATTCCCAGTGCTTCTGACAAATCAGAAGCCATTCTGATGTCTGTTTATTTATTTATTTATTTTTAATGTGACCTATTTGGTAATTCCAGGGAACTTTTGGAACTTTTCTGTGTCCTCAATGTGTTGCAGCATTCCAGGGCTGTGCCTGGGTGACAGAATCTGTTTCCATCTGCTGCACTGAGCTTTTGCTATCATCTTTCAGCTTTGAAACTGGCCTATTAACCCTGGGGTATTTTCTTGAATTATTTTATTTGTCCTACTCTTTGTTTTTCCTTTGTAGATTCTTATTCAGATTATTGTGATCTTTGAATATCCTGTATTTGTTTTTCAATTTTCTTATCTTTTCCGTTTTCCATCACTTTATCTTTCTAGTCTATGCTGTGCTTTCCTTAAATGTATCTCCCAGACAGCCTATTTATTAAATTGTACACACACACACACACACTTAATAACCTACTTTATGACTGTAAGAGCTCCTTTTATCGCTCTGAGGAGATTAATTATAGGTGATGTTTTTAAGCTTTTCCCCTCCCTGAAAAATCTATTTTCTCCCAGATTGTTTTTTTATCTTTATCTTCCTTGTTAACTGGTTTCTTCAAATGTTCATTGATTCTTGGTTGTTTGCTTGGAATCACAAGTGAGAGCTTAAAGCTACCATTGAGGTGTGGGGCTCTGAGTTTCACTGGAGGGTGATTCAATGCATGTGTCCTGGTTTTCATTTTTCTCTCTAAGGCAATTCAGAGATGTTCCAGCTTCTGAATGAGGAATAGAGAAGCTGGCTCAGATTTGTGGGTAAGTAAGGGAAGGAAGGCCAGGGTTCTGCTTGAGGATATTAGCACTCAGAAAAACATTTTGCATGTATTTGGTAACTTGAATCACCCCTGGTGTATGATACCCACTTCCTCACTTGTGTTTGGGTCAGTATCTGGTGATCATTTTTCAGAAACTCTGCTCTAGGTTTCTGAAGATGAAACTCGGATTTTGTCAGTGGTAGGAAGAGACCGCCATCTGTCAGTGCACTGCACTGCCATTCCAGCTACAGGGCATAGTTTTCTCTCCATCCACATTACACACTCTTAGTGCCAGAAGTAGTTGGAATTTACAGTATATTGATAAGTTATGTGGTTTATCGACTCCTTCAAGGTTGCTTTCCAATTCCCCTGCCTTGGGCATGTCAGCTTCCACTCATGATCTGCTTTCCATCGCCTACAATTTTGTTGCTGTTTCTCTATTACTTCTCATCCATGTGGATTTATGTCTTTAACAAAGGTCCCTATATGGTTCTTTAATGAGGCTGGATGAGGAAGTAAAATTGTGTCAACATCTAAAATCTTCCATTTTAGTGGGGAAATCCATGAGTGGTTATTTTGGGTTGTGCTTGGTTTCATTTTAACTTGCATATCTACACATTCTGAATTTTCTATCCTTGTTAATGACTTCCTTTGTTAACAAACAAATCATAGATGGAAAAAGGCACAAAATGATGTAAAAATAAACTATTATCATAAAATAAAATTATTATTATATGCACTTGACATATAATAAAGAGGCATATGCCAAAAAACAAAAACAAAACAAATCACAATAAAAGAATTACTTCAAAATAATTTCTCCTGCTCCCAATAGAAATTGCTTGAGATGAAATAGTGTTGCATGTAACGAAAACGTGAACTACATCATCGTATGGCTGTGGTGTGAGCTGAAGTAATGGGGTGAGCTGAGCTGAGGGAATGAGATGACAAGCACTGTTTGGTGACATCTACTAGATGGTCCCATTGACCAAGGTAGCTTGGTTATGGTTTACTTTTCAAGAAAAGGGGTTGAGTTTTGCTTAGGGATTTGTAAGGGGTAAGGGCACCATCTATTAACAAACTCCATGTATGGTCCTTATATGGTTTGGTATTCTTTTATTTTGGTACATTAGTCTTTCCATTCTTAGTTGTAGAATGAGTGTTGGTGATAGTTTTTCAGTTATTACTTGTAGCAGCTGTTCTAGGATTTTACCTTGAAGATAAAAGGGTCCAGATTATTTAAATGATATGTTTATTCAGCAAGAACCTATTACATATGTTGAGAGAGCATATTTTTGATTAATCATGCTGATACTGAGTGGGGGAGAAAAAGCTGATATAAATCCGCCCACAATTCCAAAATCTAAGTCTTCCATGACTTTTATCCAATTGTACTCAGGAGACCAGGTACCTCTTGATTTGCTTAATAATGAAAAATACAGACAGTAAAGGTGAAAAAAAAAAAAACGATGCTTGTACTAAATATAAGCTGAGGTTTATGTCCTTAAAATAAGGCAAAGACCTCAGCTTTCAAAGTCCAAAGGCTTACCACGTTTGTGGATATCGTTTATTAAGCTTATTTTTATTTAAATAATGATAATTAAGGCAGCTGTGACATTCATATCTTACCAACTTTCACATGAATAAATGTTGATTATATGCAATTAGTTTATGTAATTCATCTACATAAAAAGTTATTGGTAGATTGACCATTTTAGCATTAAATTTACAGAAGCTGAGAACAACATACTCTGCAGAATGATGGAACTCTCTGAATTTCAACACTTTTAAATTTTTCCTTCCCTTTTTGTTTTTTCCCCATCATTCCCATCTTAGGAGAATGAGTTCACATAGCCAGTGGGGGTGGAGGTGAGGAAATTAGCTAAAAGCAGTGAAAAGCAGGTTATGAGAGAGTTCTACATTCAGATGTAGAGTATGAAAAGGAGACACCGACCATGGAATGTCTAGACAAAGCATCAGGAATGGAAAATTTTAAACACAGAACATGCAGTTTACTAAAACTATGATTTTTTACTATTTTATCATTTTCCTTTTTTTTTTTCCTCCTCTTTGGCACTTATAGTAGAAATTAACCAGGAATGAAAATTTGGTTTGAAGTTTGGGGCCAAGATGAATTGGGTCTATTGGGTGAGATAAAGAAAAACAGTTTCTAAGTATTGTAGTTCTTGATAAAATTTAAAAGAATGAGAATCTGGAAGAGGAATGATATATTTGGCCTTTAGTGTTTTATGCAGTTTATTTATTTTTTCAGATTGTACATTTGTGGTTCAAGGTGCAAACTTTCATCCCATAAAGAACCACTACCACCTGGCAGGTATGTCTGATGACAAAGCAGTCATGGAAAAGTGGATGTGCTGGGCGTGTCCTGAACTGCTCCTGCCTAACCATCTGTGAATCTGGGGTGGAGGAGTGGTGAGCCTGCCTGGCTGAGCCTTGATTTATTTCAACCTTTTCCCCTTTATATTTACATTTTTATCTCTTATTCTACTTTCTCAGACAATAGTTTAACTTTATATTTCATCTACTCTATGGGGAATTTTACTTCTGACGTATTTTTAATTTTTATGATATTTTTCTTATACTATGCTCTTCTCATTTCATAGAAATATATTAATTGAAGGGCAAAAAAAAAACAAACAAAAAGTTTTTGAAATTTTTCTTTGAACCCCTACATTAATTCTTTCCCACTCAGATTCTTTTTCTCTCCCTGACCTCTGCCCCCCACCCACTCTGTGTGTGTGTGTGTGTTTGGGCTTTATCTCTTCTTAATCTACTAATGATTTAGAGTGCTTTGTATCTAAAATATCATTTAATATTTTTAACAACCTTATGAAGCAGAAGCATTATTCTACCTTCAGACAGGAATATTGAGCTTCCACAGTCACACAGTTATTAGATGTTGTGGTCAGAATATGAAGATGTGGTTTCTGTCTCAAACTTCTTGTATACCTGTATGTATTTAAGCATGACATCCTAGCACACACATGGGAACTCTGTACCCACCACTGCCTCAGTGCTGTGTGCTGGGCTTTGGAGATGTTTGCTCAGGGAGAAGTCTCTGGTTTTCTGGCTTGTGCATCTTTGGGAAGAGTTGGCATCTCCACCATTCAAAATGCAAATGTTTTTCAGGTTTGTGCCTTACTGCTTACTTCCTCTCTGATGCCTGCTTCTCCAAATTTGGACACTTCCTTGCTCTGTTTATCTAGAACATGAAATATCTTGTTCCTGTGGTAAAGGGGAAAAATCACCTGTCTCGTAGAGTGAGACAGAAGAATGAAGAGCTAAGCCTTCCATATATATTCTTTCAATTGACACCGTTTTTCATCCATTCTCACCCCACTCTCAGAAGTGCTTCTGCATTCAACTCCTGAGTCTAAGCTCTGTGTTACGAAGTATTACATTTCCTTTCTGCATTTTGCTCAAACAAATCACCAAAAACTTAATGGCTTAAGATGATACAAATTTCTTACTTTACTGGAGGTCAGGGTTTCAGTTTGACAGGGCTGAAAACAAAGGTGTTGATAGAGCTGTGTTCTTCCTGGTGGCTCCAGGCAAAAGTGTGCTTCTTCCCCTTTTCCTCTGCTAGAGGTTGCTGGCATTCCTTGGCTTTTGGCCCCACTGCATTCCACCCTCTGCCTCCACTGTCACAGCTCATTTTCTGATTCTGACCCTCCTGTCTGCCTCTTTCTAAAGACACTGTGATGAGACTGGACACATCTGGATAAACTGGACATGTCCATCACAAGATACTTAATCACATCTGCAAAATTCCTTTTTCTGTGTAAGGTAACATATGAAAGTTCTGGGGTTTAGAATGTGGGTTTTGGGGGGAGACATTATTTAGCTTATCACAGTCCTCTTATTACAGTCCTCTTATCACAATTCTCTTACCCACCTCCTTTGCAATTAATTTGGTTGCAGCTTCGCTTCTCTGAAGTCAGTTATCAATCATCTATCTGCTTCTCATTGTCTGCAATGTTGAAATATCGTATCTGTCTTCTCCTCTCCCGTTCTCTTCTTTTTGTGGGTTTATACATTTTGCAATCTTCTATGATTCAAGGTATATCTGACTTCCATTTTTAAGTAGAAATCCTCATTTACTTTACAGATAAGGAATTTCAGGCATTGAGAAATATTATAAAGTCATAAAGGTAATTCATGACAGAAATGAACTTTAGTGGAAGAAGAGAAACAATTCTAGTAATATCAAGAGAGTGGGATTTCTAAATTGAAATAGCACTCAGGGAAAAAAAAAACACATTAGTTCCTTTTGATAGATTTTGAGTGCTGTTTCCATAATCAGGAAACTTCTAGGGTTAACTTTTTTTTAGTTATCATTTCAAGATATGAATGTTGCCAACATGTCATAAAATTATTGTGCAATTTAGTGATAAAAGTTTCTGTGAAAGACTTAGAGTGCTTTTATATAAATCAAGCAAACACCCTCTTATATAGTGAAAGCTAGCAATAAAAGCCTTTCAGTGTGTACTTGTAAAAAACACCAGAGAGATGTGAGTTATACATGGCTAAGAAGTAATGGAATTAAATTTAATTAATTACTAAGACATTATTAAGGGGACTGTGATCTATATTTTCAAGCCCAAAATATACCAGTGTCTTGAGAAATGAAGGACAATAAACTTATCGTCATCTTCCTGTTGTTTTTACTCTAAATAGATACCCGACCTTCCATGTTTGCAGATTCTTCCAGATAAGAGTTAGACTAAAACTCAATGCTCATCCTCACAGACAAACTCAGGGGTCTGTTTTCACAGTCCCTCTGTAAATAGATGCAATATGATTATTATTTATTTTTTTATATATTTTATATCAGTGTTCATTTTTATGTAATGTCCTTGATTTCTCCTCTCAAGTGCTATTTTCCATAAAATCTCCACTACCAAGACACCCATGAATCATCACTGTAGATGCTTATGCTTTTCCTTCCTGTTTTCATCCCTTTCCTTCACCTTCCGTTGATGAATGTCTTCAATTTATAGTTTGACTGCTGGTTTTGTTGCCTCTCCCCTCATCCCTTGTATGGTTTCCCTATTTTCCTCCTATAAACAAGCAAATATTCTTCTTTTTCCATCTGACTTATTTCATGTAGCATAATCCCTTCCAGTCCATACACATTGCTGCAAATGGCATGGGTTTATCTTTTTTGATCACTGAGTAGTATTCCATTGTGTATATATACCACATCTTCTCAATCTGGTCATCTGTTTTGGGGGCATTTAGTTTATTTCCACGTGATCGTCATCTTACAGAAAGGCATGGAGAGAGTTCATGAGCTTGTCTAGGGTCACACAGCAAAAATGTGGCAAAGAACATATCTGAATCCAAGCCTTCTGGCTCTAGGACTTCGACCTCTACCCAATATCCTTATAAAAGATGGAATAAGCAACATTCTATCAATCATGTAATCCTATACTTTAATTGAAGTGGATTGGATGTTCTTCCTGTACACACCTTATTTTTGCTCATTTTCACCTTAACTCATGTCCTTTTATGCTCAAAATGCCTTTCCTTTCAAACATTGTATTTCTGTCATTCTATATTATCTCTCCTTGACTCCAATAACACCCCTACATGAAATTTTTCTGGGGCGTTAGGAAGTGATTAATCTTTCCTTTCCTTGAACCAGGCCATTTTGTGTTTTCCTCTTTAGTGGTGCTTATTATTGTCTCTTTTTTATTTATTTGTCCTTCCCACTAAACCATAAATTACTTGAGAACTGAGCTTTTTATTTTCCATCCTTTTATCTTCTAGGCATAGACTGTACCCATGGTAGACACTTCCAGGTTTGTTTAACTAATATCACCAATAGACAGTCTCAAATTGTGTACAATTTAGGGAAAATTGAAGCCACGGGCAGGGATTCATATCCCCTCTCTCTTTTCTGTGTGTCTAGACACAATTGTCTCTATGTAGCTGTCTCACTGGTGAGTGATATGTTTTTTAGAAAGCTGGCCACAGATGCAATTATGGGCTTAATGTTTATTTAGTGGCTACAACTAGATTTGCAGAGATGAGTACTTAAGGCAAGCAGTAACACAGGGATCTGACAGAGATATGACTGCCTAGTCCTCCAAAATTTCCTGTGGGGAATTATAACTAAAACTGTATCCCATGTAAAGAATGAGGATTCAGCCGTTAAACTGTTCTGGAGGCACACTGTATTTCTGCATTCTCAGTAGGTAAAAATAACCCTTCTGAATTCCTAGGGATGTGGTGAGACTGGACAAAGAAGGAAGAGCAGTTTTTTCCATGATATAGTTCAATGTTTTAGGTGTTTCTATAGTTACTCTTAAAAGATATGTGTTCTGATATTGAGACTCTTATTCTAAAAATTTCAAGATATGATTTTCCTAAAGATAAATCTTCCAAAAAGAAGACAGAAATCTTCTATCAAATCTTCCAAAGAAGAAAGAAAAGGGGAAAAAGAGGAAAGAAAAAAACAGAGATAATAGGTAATAAATAATAAAATAATAGTCCTAGTTAAACAATTACATTAACTATATGTAATCTAATACATGACAGAGATTGGTAGTTTGAACTAAAAAAACCCATCACTGCATACGTAAAACTGGTCAGGTTAAAGGTAAAAGGACGGGAAAAGCATATATCATGGAAATATATAAAGAAAATTGCACTGATTATATTAATACAGATAAGGTAGATTTTGCTATAAATAAAAAGGGACAAAAGATCCAATCACTGAGAAGACATAACAATATAGTTGACATTCAACACTGTCAGTCATCAATGACCAAATAGAGAGAGTGAAAGAAAGAAATGTAGAAGAACAAAGACTGAATCAGGGACAAACAGACTACTTCAGGAGAAACAGACTATTTCAGAAGAGTGTTCGGAGTAGATATGTACAGATTAAGAAATTAGAACTAAGTAGGAAGATTCCAGAGAGATGTGATCAAGAATGATTATTATTATTTATTTTTAAAGATTTATTTATGCATACAAAAGTGAGGTACAGGCCAGGGGTGCAGAGGCAGTGAGAGAATTCATCAGAGACAGAGTCAGGGGCAGAACAGGCAGATCAATGAAATACACTGCTGAGGGAAGCAGCAGGTGAGACAGGAGAGGTCTGCGGTGTCATGTGGGTCACCTCCCTGGTGAGGGTTCCAACTTGCACTGAAGTGGCTGTGGCTAGCTTGCAATGCTGTGTCCTAACCCACTGCACCAGCAGGGAGGGCCAAGAATGGTTATTTTATAGAGCATGGGGTAGGTGGTAGAGGAAGTTCAGCAGCTCTCTCGCCCTGTTGTTTTGTGGCATATCTTGCTAGCATATCTTGCTATCTGTCCTCCGGGTATTGCCAGCTAAGCTAAGAAACAAATCTTAGCAAACCATGAAGCACTGGGTAAGGGCGAGAACTGGCCCTTTTCTTTCTTTGAATACTCCTGTTTTATTTATATGCCCTTTTCAATTCTGTTCTGTTCCTTCTCATTTCTTTATAAAAATCTTGTTTTCATTCTAATTAACTTTCCTCTCAATCCCTAGTGTTTATTCAAAGATCTGCTACAGTTATGACTGTTTCATCTTTTCTAATGTCCTAGGGACTTTTTTTTCTCCCTTTATTTTCCCTCTTCCTTCATTTAGTCTTTTGTTACATCATTATATTTTATTATATTTCAGATTCTAGCCTGAATCAATAATGGAAACATTTTATTCATTGAAATTTACTTCAGAAAAAAAATCTCTTTGTATAAAAATGAATAGGGTTTGAGATATATCTATGTATGTATATATATATATACATACATATATATATCTATGTATATATATATGTACATATA
Source organism: Condylura cristata (assembly GCF_000260355.1). Lineage (NCBI taxonomy): Eukaryota > Metazoa > Chordata > Mammalia > Eulipotyphla > Talpidae > Condylura > Condylura cristata. Next base: position 55,011,176 of record NW_004567114.1, on the reverse strand, counting down.
TAGTTATAGTTACAGTTATATATATGTATGGTGTCATATATATAATTTGAAAACATTCAGGAAATTAGTAGGGGAAACTAAGTCAGTGATCAGGAAGGCATGTAAGCAACATATTCTGAAAATCTTTAGCAATCTTGAAGCACTGTCTGCTTGTGACAAATGGCCTTGTCGAAGAGAGGCCATTGAACTCCCAAAGTGTTGCTGAGTTTCTTTCTGAATCATCAAAAGTGATAATAGAAAATAGCTTTGTTTGTGGGGAATGCATTATTTTGTTGCATAATGTCATATCTTATTATTATCAAATGCTCTAAGCTACTTCCATGGTTTTGAAATGTATTGGTGTTTTGGGGACATTTATTTTGAATGGTTATAATAAAAAATAATTCTTCTTAATCATCATTTCTTGTTAATCATATCACTTTTCTATAATGACTAAAGTGTGAAAATTTTATCTTATAGCAAGCAAGCTTCATTTTCCAATACGGTAGAATTCTTTTATGACTTGGCTTATTACATGAAATTGGTTACACAGTTCAAAAAACCTACTTATAATGAGCCAATAGCAAATAATATGAGCTGATGTCATATGACTAGCTTTTATTAATGTTTTATATTCAGACTTGTTATACAAAGACATTTAGAAAGAAGCACAAATTTTAGAATTAGACTTTCATGGCCATTTCTCAGTGCCTTTACCATAGGCTATGTGAGTCAGGTGTTCTGGAAAAATCCCACCAGAAGTGATCAACAAAACTGAAGAAGGAAGGAAAACCTCTTTCCAAAAGTGGATAAATGTAATAGCCCGATGGTGCCATTAGCACTGCCAGCTTCATTGAAAAAGTACTGATTGGGAAACTGTCACCAAGTTGAATTTCCTATGTTTCAGAGTGTATTTTTCAGTTTAGCAGAAATGAGAAACGTCTATTCATGTAACGGACTGTTGTAATTCTATAGGAAGGAACAAAATAGAGAAGTTGGGTAATAGAATGAGACCATTTAGCATAGTGAGATGTATGTTTCCAATCAGATGTAAGACTCATGGCACTGAAAGTAATATTTTCAATGCAGTCAATGAAGCTAGTGACTGAGGATGTCTGGCATGAAATAAGGAAAAGGAGCCCAACTGTGCCAATGAAGAGAACTGACTGTGCAGGGCTTTTTACTTCTGAGTGTCTGGCTCAGTTGATCAGAGAGAATAAGAAGCAGTTGCTCAAACTAAAAACTGGGTTAGAATCAAATTTCCATATGGCTGGCTGGACTTTTATATCAGGATCCAGAAATTGTGACTACTTTGTAATGAGAGATGGTGACAGTTTGATTCCATTTTAATTGAAGCCAGAGGTCATTTTAGTATAATAAAACTCACTCGTGAGATGTTTTAGTAGATTTAAATTTTTTTTTTTTTAAGATTTCTTTATTTATGCATACAGATCTCGGGTACAGGCCAGAAGTGTAGGGGCAGTGAGAGGAGTCACCAGAGAGAGTGGTAAGCAGAACAGGCAGATCGATGAAGTGCACTGCTGAGGAGAGCAGTGGGCAGGTTTGGAGAGGTCTGCTGCACCGTGTGGGTCACCTTTTGGCTGGGGATTGAACTCACACTGAAGTGGCTGCAACTAGCTTGAAGTGCTGTGCTCTAACCCATTGCACCACCAAGGAGGGCCCGTTGTAGTAGGTATTTTAAGAATTTATTATTTTTTTTAAATCATTCCCTTTTCAAGATTTTAGCCCATCATGCATGGCATAGAATATGGGAATTGCACCATCAAAATATTCGAACATTTTCCAAATGTTTCTTATGTATATGTGTAGGCATCTGATATTTTTATTATTTTTAAAATTTTGCCATACATAGCCATAAGTTGGTTTTGATTTAAGTATTACAGTATCCTGGCATTGCAACTCTTCCCATAAAGCTTTGTCTGTATTAAAAAAATATTTCTTCAGCAAGATAGCTATAAATAGAATCACATAGGTTTAAAGGCTATAAGCAATTTCAGGCTTTTGAGGCATATTGCATTTTTTTCCACAGTAAGAGTAAATTAATTTACAGTTCTTTCAGCAAAGGAAAATTGCCCACTTCACTGTATCCATATCTGCCTCTTCATTATCTCCTTTGATAATTTGTGCTGATTTGGTTACTATTCTTTTCATTTGCACTTGGGGTTATTATAGATTGACCCACTATTTGTATATAAGTTTATTACCCACTTGCATTTCTTTTTTTGGAAAAATGCTATTCTCTGTTGAAATGTGGAAAAAATACCTGGTGCATTTCATTTGACCAATAACAGTTCTTGGATTATTCTTTTAATAATTCTGCAGATCTTTGATTATGAGGATTTTTACTTCCTTAGTTCTCACCGAGGTTACTGTAACTCTCACAAGTAAAACACATTTCTTGCATGGATGAGAACAGAGATTAAATGCCTGCCTTCACATGGCATTGTGTTAGGGATAAAATGAGTGCAGTTACTCACAGACACATCCTGCTCCTTTCCAAGTTTGGTCCCTTTTAAAGTATAGCTGATGTATTGCTGCATTTATTTTGAGAACTACTTATTCAGTACCTAGAATATGGAGATATTGAGTACTTTGGTCACCTTGTCATTTGAATGAATTCTTAGAATTCAAGTGCACTTCCCTTATTTACCATCTCACCCCGACCCCAATTTTCAGACTTGCCACACAGCTTTACTCTGAGGTAGGTGCAAACTGAAAATCATCTCCAGGCATCCACAACTGCGTGTCAATCACCCGCCCACCTAAAGATATACTACTCACCCCTCAAATGAATCAGGAACAAGAGCTTTAAATAAAAGAGTATTCTTTGTTTAAACCTTGACACTTCCCTTAAACGTTCCTGAATACCCGCAAGGATGAATACTTCTCTGGCCTATTATGACGCTCCTGAGGTCTCAGTTCCCTGACTTTGGGCTGCAAGCTTCTTCAACCTTGAGCTGAAAAATGTCCTCTGGGTTGTTGGCTCAGTGACTGTCTTTGCAGAGCCATCCAAGCAGAGCTGCCACATGGGAGCTATTTTCAGTTCTTTCGTGGAAGTGGAGATGTATTCCTGTGCTCTAGCAGTAGCTGCACAAAGCCTTGGTGTTCTGGCCAAACAGGTCACCTTTGCTTGGCTCTCATGAGTTATTAAAACAAACAGAGCTGCCATCCTATCTCGCCACCCCTCCAACCCCAGTCCCCACATGGGGCGGGAGCACCAGGACTGCGGAGATGCTTAGGGAACAGGCCACGCCAGATAGCGCCACACGCTGGCCCTTGAGACGGAGTGGCTTCAACTTCACCTGGGGTCTGTCTCCTTATCTTCAAAGTAGGGGAACAGGAGTAGATTATCTCAAAGCCTTCTTGCCTTTTATGTGAACAAATCTGACTCTGCTGGACTCTGGAGATGTTAATTTTTTATTTTTACTTTTAATCCTCTTACTCCAGAACGTGAATCAATTATTTTAACAAATGTTTTCGATTCCTACTGTGCCGGAATCTTTTTCTTCTCTGTAAACTACAGGAGCAAATAGAGAATTCTTAAAAAAATATGTGAAGAATCAAAGGGTTCCAGCGATGAGGGGGTCAAGTTACAACGGTCAGCTCTGGGTTGTGGGGCCATGAAGCTGGACACAGTAGTGCAGAGGGGACACTTCTGGGGAGCCCTTAGGGAGAAGGGCAGTGGTTATTGTGGGGAAGGTCTCTGGAGCTGCTTCACTAAGACAAGACAGGTTTTGCCTTGTCATGCAAGGTATATCTGTCAAAGCATAGGCTGGCTAGCTCTCTTCTACAGAGCTATGAAGAAAGCTGACACTGAAGTGCAAATGAAAGTCTGGAAACATAACTGGGCAACTGAGTGTCATGATGGCAGAATTCAAGTTTATTCTGAATGAAGTGGGAAATTATTTGGGATACTTTGGTGTGTAACACATTTGCAATAAATTTATCTCACTGTGGTTTGTTTTCAAGAAAAGGCCTCTAATTCTATATAGTGGAAGTGGGGAATGTAAACTTAGGCAGACCAGTCACATGTCTGCTTGGATTTTAGTAGTTCTAGTAGTGACCCACCAATAACACTAATGATTTAGAAACCAGAGATTGTTCAAAGTGGCACCAGTGAAAATAGTTCTATGCATCTATGTGTACATGCACTTACTAGCTTGATCTGGTCAAAGCAATATTTGGAAAACTAGTCAACTATGAATACATATCCAAAGCATTACACGCTGGTGAATAAGCAATGTTTTTCTATTGTGGACATTGAAAAAAATGTCACTTACCAAGTTGAACTGGCCTGGATAGAACATTGAAATCCCACTCTGAGGAAGACATAGAAATGAACAAGAAATGGGGAGTTCAGTATATAAGAAAATAAAAAATAAGCATGAAAGTCTCAGGGATGCTAAAGTTTATAGTGAGCTGTGGACAGAGATGTTGAGAATGGGGGTTGCAGAAAGCAGGCAGGGCTCGGGTGGCTTTGCCTTTCCCTGTATTTCCTTGTGACTCCACAGAATTCACCGAGCATGTAGATGAAGAGATGACTCCACCATTTTGGATTCCTCCTCATAATTCCAACATTGCAACATTTACTGACATTTTTAACACTGTGTAGAATCAGGTACACAGTTTCTCATGTCAGTAACTGTATATGGCACACCACACCAACCAAGTGCCCATATTCTTCAGCACCAACCATTTGTTCATTTATCTGTCCTTCCCCCAACCCTCTTTTCCTCCTGTAACTACCATTCTGTAGCTAAAGTCTAAGGTTTTATGCTTTCCTTCATTAATTTGTTTCCTTTACATTCCAGACATGAATGAAATCATAAAGTATTTGTCTTTGGATCTTAAATCTCTTTGCTTCATTTATCTTTTGTATTGTATCAATTATTTCTGCTCTAATTCCATTCTTCTATTTTCTTTGGGCTTCATTTCTTTCATTTGATCTTCTTTTATTAGTTCCTTTACATGCAAGGTAAGAGTATTTATTCAGATATTTCTTGTTCCTTGAGATAAGACTGTATTGCTATGACCTTCCTGCCTATTGCTACTTTTGCTGTATCTGCTATTTTCATTCTGATTTAGCTTTATATATTTTCTAATTTCTCTTTGATTTTTTTAGTGACCCAATAGTTGTTTACTAATATTCACTTTATATATTTTGGTGATTCTTCTTGGGTGCATAGATATTGATATTGTTATATCTTCCTACTGGATCTTCCCCCATGTTGTTACATGATGCCCATCTTTTTTTTTTCCTTGACTACAATATTTAAGGTCTGTTTTGTCTGATCTGAGGAGAATTGCACCAGCTTTCTTTTAACCCATCGGCATAGACTTTTACCCCTATTCTTTCACTTTTAGTCTGAGTATTTTTAATCTCTTCAGTGAGTCTCTCATAGGTAACAGCATATAGTTGAGTCCTTTTTTTTTCTATTTACATTTCAGGTGATAATTCTTATGTATGGAATCATTGCCATTCTGATAGTTGATTTCTATTTGTGTTCATAGTTCTGTTTCTTTTTCATCCGTTGTGTTTTGATGTTTTATTGGTTTGTGTAGGTTTCTTTTTATATTTTTTTGTGTCTTGACTATACATTTTGCTTTGTGATTATATGAGGTTCAGATTTAAGATTTTATGTATATGTTGATTTGTGTGAAGTTGGTAGCTGCTCATATTTGAACACATTCCAAACCGTATTTTTATTCCTCACTTTATATTTTTGATATCTCATTTTACATTTTTATGTTATGTAATTCCCTTGACTAATTATTATGGCTTTAACTAATTTTACCACACTTGTCTTTTTAATCATTACTCTGCTTTATCACTGGTAGTTACACTACTTTTACTGCACAAATATCTTTTAAAGTGAGATCTTTTTCTCTTTCATGTGTTTTTTGCTTCTATTTAGTATCTTTTCAGGTTAGATGAGTCCCTGAAGCATTTCTTTCAAAGCTGGTTTGGTGGTGATTAATTCCTTTAACTTTTGGAAATCTCTTGATCTCTTTTCCAATGCTGAATGACAATATTCCTGCACATAGAATTCTTGAAGGATTTCTTTTTCTTTTTAGTACTTTGAATGTGTCAAGCTACTCTCTTAAGGCATACAAGGTTTTCGTTGAAAAATTTGTTAGTCTTCTATGCTATCCCTTGCATGTGATATGCTGCTTTCCACTTGCTGCTTTTTAGATCTTCACTTTAATTTTTTCCATTTTAATCATAACGTGTCTTGGTGTGGGTCTCTGTGGGTCCCTCTTATTTGGAACTCCCTGGGTCCATGTTACTTATATGTTTACTTCCATCCCTAGATTAAGAAATTTTTCAGTAATTGTTTCCACCACTACATTTTTCTTGACCTTTCTCTCCTTCTAAGACCCCTGTAATACAAATATTATTTCTCTTTCTTTAAAATTAATTTATTCATACATACAATAACTAGGGTATAGACCAAAGTGGTGGGGGGGGGGTGGTGGTGAAAGGATTCATCAGAGACAGAATGGGGAGTAGAACAGGCAAATCCACTGAAATACACTGTTGAGGGGGTTGGTGGGCGAGACAGGAGAGAGAAGTCTGCTGTGCCATGTGGGTCACCTCCCTGGCCGGGGATCAAACTCAGGCAGCAGTGGCTGTGGATAGCTTCATAGTGCTGCTGCATTTTAACCCCTTGCCCCCCCAGGAAGAGCCCTCTCTTTATTTTTCCTAGAAGTTTCCTAGGGTATTGTCATTTAAATTTTTTTTTTTTTTGTTTGAATTCTGCTCTGTGTCTGGGCAACTTATATTTCTTTGTTTTCCAACTTACTTCATTGTTCTGTTTTAACCAGGAGACTGATGGATTGTTTTACTGAATTTTTGAGTTCTTTATGATGCCAGTCTAAACTGCACTTAAATTTTCTTGTTCACCCATTCTTTTCCTGAACATCTTTATAACCATTGCTTTGCTTATATCTGTTTCTTTAGGGTCTTTCCCCCCAAGTTTTGGGTTGCATTTTTTTTTAAGATTTATTTATTTATTCATACAGAACTGGGGTACAGGCCAGAGGCTCAGGGGCGGTGAGAGGCTTCACCAGAGACAGAGTGGGGAGCAGAACAGGCAGATCGACGAAGTACACTGCTGAGGGGAGCAGCAGGCGGGTCAGGAGAGGTCTGGCTCGCCATGTGGTCCCCTCCGGAGCAGGCAGCAGGCGGGAATCGAACTCATGCGGAAGTGGCTTCAGATTCTCAGTGCTGTGCTTTAACCCGCTGCGCCACCAGGGAGGGCCTTGGGTTGCATTTTTATTTGAAGCATGTTCTTCTGTTTCTCAATTTTGCCTGGTATTTTGTTTACTTCTAAATTTTATGCCCCACTTTGTGGAGGGGCTGCACACTCCTGCCTGCTGTGCTGGGGCTGCACTGTGAGGAGAACCATTCACCTTGCTAGGCACTGGCACATTGGCTGGTTTTGGCCTTGGCCCTAGACTAAGGGGTGCTCAGTGGGTGGTGCTATGGGTTCAGCCTTAGCATGCAGCTGCCTGGAATTGCTAATAGCTTTGTGCCAGTGAGTCTACACTGCCTGTAGTATTGGTATTCACTGGGCTGGGAGAGCATGAGTGCCAACAGCAGCTGGCAGTGTCAGAAAGGCAGTTAGTTCATAGAGGTATGATCCTTAGTTAGCTAGCTAGGCTGCTAGAAGTACACAGGGTAGCTGAGCTGTGCAGCCAGAGCTGGGGCTACACGTAGGCCTTGCAGATGGCTGGGGCCAGATGGTCAGACTTAGCTCACTGTGTTTTCGCATGGTGGAAGGGGCAGAGGATCTCTCTGGGTCCTTGTTTTTAGGGCACTAATCTCATTTGGGGAACTTAGTGTGATTATGGAGGCTTTATCACCTCCCAAAAAACCCTACTTGTTATTATGATCACCTTAGGGTTTTGACATATGAATTTTGCGGCAACAACCAACATTCAGTCCATACAACATGATATATTTACTTAAAATGAAGGATAATATAAGAAATATTAAACCAGATAAGAAAGTGAAAACAAAGTGAAGTATTGTGTATGTAGAACATGATATGTGAGGATGGATAGTATGATGGATTTGTATAAAGAATATAGAATATTGTTAGAAAATCAGACTGAAGAAATGAGAATGCATCAGGAAATAAAGAGAAAAATTAATATAAAAACAGATAATTAAATACCACCCACTTCCTAAGAAAGAACCCTAAAAAGTATGGGGGACAGACATGCAAGTATATTTGGATAGTGGGGATATCAAGATGAAATAAAAATAAAAATGGGGAAAAGGAAGAACTATAGGCTTACATTTCCATGAAGTAAGGAAATATAAAAGACTTCAGATTGAAAGAGACTGCTAAGTGCCAAGCACTAGGGAAAAAGCCCATAGTGTACATACTATGTGAAATGTAACAGTACCAAAAACAAGACACATCTAAGATTTTAAAATTTTCTAGGGCATGCCAACATATCACCTAAAATCAGATTAGCAACAAAAGCCTAACAAGAATGAGACTGACATCAGATTTTTCAACAGCAGCGATAGATCAATGAAAAAATGGGATTTCAAGATAACTTCCATTGGCACCAATGAAGACAGCCAACGTTTCATCTGGATCTTTCCTATTTTAATATTTTACTAGTTGGACAAAGGAGAGAAAAACATTCTAAGTAGACTGAACAGCACAGTGAAGATAAGGAGTAATTAAAAAGATTCCAGTCTCATTGTGTGAGTTCTAGGATTGTTGGTAAAGATGCCGGGAAGGAGCAGCAGCTGCCAGAAGTCTATTTAGAGAAGAAATTGCATCATCTCCTAGAAGAAAACTCATCCCAAGGGGAGAATGCCAGACGGACAAACTTTGCTTAGGATTAATCCACTCCCCTTACTGATTAAAACTTGACTGTGTGCAGGTTTCATGGGTTGCTCTTGTCAAGGATGAGTCAAGGATAAACCATTTAGAAAAGAAAAGAAAAAAAAGCTTATTTGCTATCAAGGTTGCAAGAGAAAACAGACTTAAGAAGGGCTGACTCACATGTAAAAATAAAATTTTAAAGAGAAAATTTCCTGTAAGTTTGTTGAGGTGACCATGTTGATTAGTCAGCTCTTGTCAATATGTTTCGAAAAAGGATTATAGATCCTAATGTTTTAACAAATATATAAATTGGTCAGCTTGGATTTGATGGTTCTAATGTGGATTTGGCTGGTGGTGCTAAGCTTCAGTATAGGCTCATGGTTATTCCTAGCATTACAAGAGCTCTAAAGAGAGATGCAGGGACAGGAGACCAAATTAAACTCATGCAAGGCAGACAATGATTATTAGTTTAAAAGGGAAATATTAGAATGGGAGAATAGAGAGTGGACATATGAATTCCAACTGGAGGATTATGGGAAGATCACTAGATAAGATGGGGATCATAAGGATTTTGGTAAATTGACAAGTGGGAGAGGAGGGAAGGCAAGAAAGAAGGAAGTTAGAACATTCGTGTATTTAGCAAATATTTCATAGTAATTTCCAGGCATCATATTTGGTATTGGGGATGTAACTTTTAATAAACTCCCAAATATTCCTTTCCATTGAGAAATTCATATCTATTGTAGATTAGACATTAATGCAAACATTTAAAACTATATCTGTAGCATGCCTTGTAAAGGAGAAGTACACAGTACTAAGGGTCTCCAAGAAGCTTGTGCTAGCTAGGTTAGGGAGAGCATGAAATTTTTCCATTAACATGCAACACCTAAGCAGAGATGTAAAGGATTAATAGGGGTAAATTAACACAGAGAGAAGGGATAACATCCGGCAATACTGAAGGCATATGATGTACCAGATGCTTCCAAAATACTTTACATGTATCAAATCTTTTCATTTTCATGCTAACAATATCATGTCAGCCATTACTGTGCTCATTTTTACTGATACTGAAACAGACACCCAGGGGATAGAAGGTTATGTAGCTAGTAAATGGTACATCTGGAAAATGAGCCCAAATAATTGCTCCAGTTCTCTTTGTTCTTATACCATCTTTCCATATAAGGAATATAATCCAGGCAGAAGAAGTGACAAGTTCCTGGCTCTGGAGCAAGTATGTCCAAGTGAGTCGCTGAAATGAAACACCAGCACAGGTAGCAGGAGTGAGGTGGGAAAGGATAATTAGTGCCAAGATGCTGGGCTTGGTCGTGCGTGTGAAAGACTTTTTTTTTTCTAATAAATGTACATTTTCAAGCCATTTTAAGTAGTCTGATCATATTTTTAGTTATATTTTGCTTACTTTTTTGTGAGATCATATATGTAGATAATTGTTTTGAAAATAGTGTGTGGGGGGGAGCAGAGTAGACACAAATGGACCAATTTGGTGGCTATTGTAATCGTCAAGCAAGAAGTGATTTTTTAGAAGAGGATGCTGAAGAGGTGGTTTAGATGAAGATGCTGTTCAAAGATGGCAAGTTCTGGGTGGATCTAAGCTTAGTAACACAAATTTGCACACTTTGTGAACAGAGTATCAGAAAATGTAAGGTGAGGAGAAGAAAGTTGGTAACAACGAATTTTTATTTCTTGCTTGCTCAGCTAGGTATTGAATGGCATCCCTGAGGAGGGGTTTGCTTGATGGTTTATTTTGGGGGTTGGGGAAAGGTCAGCTCTGGTGTTTTTGGGAATTGGGATGTGGGGAAATGAGGTACAATCTAGGACGACTGTAGCAAGGAGTACTCTGCTTATCTGTGACTTTCTTCTTACTGTTGCAATTGGTAGTTGATAGTTGCCACAAAAATATAGCAGCAACTAAAAATAGGAAAAGGAATTGGCTTCTGCTGGCAGATAAAATCAGATATAGAGACAAGAATCACTTTATTAGGCTAGATTTATTCCTAGATATAATAGATTTTCTGGTCTTGGGAACATAATCCAAATAGTGGAAGAACCATAAAGCTGAATAATGTCAAGTAATTTTGATTCAAATATGAGTTATAGTTTTTCATCATCTAGCGCTTGATGAAATATAGGGTTCCAGGATTAGATGGTATCTCAAAGGATGAAACATTCTACTTCTTTTCCTCCAAGCTCAAATGATGTCATATTGCAACAAACTACTTTAGATTTCCTGTTAAAAATAGCCAGGGGAAACTAACATTTATTTATTTATAGACAAATAGTACTTTTTTTCCCATAGATGAGAAAGTAAATCTTGCAAGCTGTTTTGTTGTATGAAACTCAGATTGATTGAAAGAAGTGCCTTGCCTTAAAGGCCAAGCCTGCTCTGTTGCAAAAATTTAATTAAGCTAAAAAGTGCCATGAAATGCAATTGAACATTTCGAGTAAGTAGATTGGAAAAGGAGCTTCAGGTGATAAACAAGATGTCCTAAATGTATTTCAAAGTGAGAGTCAGATATAAAGGAAATTGCTCAGCTAGCAGCTATTTTTAATTATGCTTTATTTTTGACTCACTTGTAAAAAGTTAATAAGGATACTTAAACCTATAAATTTAATTTGCTTTTATGCCCTGTGCTTGAGACAGCAAATTATCATGAACTGTAAAATACACATGCAAGGTTATTTTCTAACTCTTGATTACATTGATTGTTAGAACTTTATAGCTCAATCAAAAACATGATCTAGGCAGTGTTTCAGTGAAGATGAGTCACATGGAGAGATAACCAAGATGATTTAGGCCAGTGTTTCTCAACAATGCTGTTATTACTCTTTAGACAGTCTTTTAGAAATTTGTGGAGGCATTTTAGATCGTCACAATGATTAGGGTGACTTATTGATATTTAGTAGGTGGGACTGAAAAGTTAGCTAATCCTTTCAAGTTCAGGACAGTTTTACACATGTATAATTTCCTCAGACACTGCACTGCACAACCACTGAGTGATCTATTGGTCATTCACATAACTGAAAACTCTCTCTATAATTATTTGCATCTAGACTGTAACTCAATTTTAAATATCAATACAAAGCCTTTTTCTTTTCAGCAATTTAATATTAACTGCATTTTCCAGAAAACCTATTACAGTATGTATCGATGAAAAATTATTGTGTCTTATTTTTTACTTTACAAAGATGTGAGTTGTACTTTGATAAATCACATCATCAATGGGAACACTGGCTGCTTGGCATAAATGAATCTGAGTGATATACTATCACTCATCAGTATGCACGTACAGCTACTGTCACAGTCCTGGTGACTCCATGTACAGGTGCAAGAATCTGATGTCCTCATTATGTCTTTCAGGGTAACTTCCGTATTGTAAACTAGGTGTGCCTGGAAGTTATATCTTTAAGTACCAAATATTTTATTTTTACTTAATAAGAATATATACATATGTATTTGCTAACTACAACTGTAGAAAAGTCATATTACCTATAAGAATATTTATTATAAAATGTATGTCACAAAAGAGTGATAGGCCCGATAGGATTGAGTTTGAACATCACAAAAGCATTTTTTGAATTATATTAATTTAGCAAGGTCAAGAGGAGACATTGGAAAACTTTGCTGTCAGATTAAATTACAAACAGTATAAAAAATGCTAAGTCTTGCATTGCATCTGATAACTTGCTTCTTCATGATAATAATTTATATTGTACTATACGTATCAAATGTTTTAAGAGTGAGAAAAATATTTGGTAATCATTAACTCATGAGTAAATTTGTAACTATTTTTAAATAGAGGCACTCAAGTTTCTACTATTAATTTGATCTCAGTTTGTCTTGGACTTCTCTGATTTATTTTTAAAGCAGTTCAATTATTTAGAGTTGAAATGAAACTGATTTCTGAAAAAAACAGTGTTTGATTTATATAATAAGATATTGAAAATATTAATATTTCAGAAATATTGTTGAGTCTTATAAATGTCACCTACATGACAAAGAAAATGTAGACCCAGTTTAATCCAACTTGTCCATGTTAAGTTTAGATTTAATGACTAAGATGTCTTATATCACTATTATCATTGTTATATATTTTAGTTTAAGAAGTAGATTTGGAATATTTAAGAAAAAAAATCTTTTCTTATAGCAGATTTTTCTTCATCAGAATAACTTCACAATCTCAACATAAAATTTGTTTACCTAAAGATTCAACTAGGTGAGCCAAGCAGATTCTGAAATTTAAGAAATGGGTCATTGTGTGAAATTCTACAGAAGCTAGTGTTTGGCTTTAATACAGGAGAGCCTCCCAAGGTAGTAGAATAGGGAGGTTTTGATAAAGTTTTCCCTTTATACAACTAGGAAAACTAAATTTTGCTCACAGAAAATTTCACCATTCATTGCCAATGAGGGGGAAGAGACCCACAGATATATTCGGTTGGTGGTTCACAGTGGGAGGTGGTGAGCTGAGTTTTCGTTGAGTTATAAGTAGGGTGGTGACCATCCCAGTCAATTAAACAAGCTGGAGACCAGACACAGACAGTATCATGCACAGGGGGAGGGGGATACAGTGAATCCTTTCTGTGAATGGAGAGTGCAGACCTACTTGCACAAAGATGGTGGGGCAGTTGGTTCATTATTGGAGAATTTGACTTTTATTGTTATGATTATATAATAGAAAGAAACCTGAAAAATCCCCAAATAAGTGAAGACTAAAAATGTTTTTGAAGAACTCCTGAGTTGATGAAGAGATCAAGAAAGAAATTAAACAATTATTAGGAGATTACCCTGAAGAAGCCAGCTATCAGATTCAGTGGGGTGTACTGCAGGCAGTATTAAGAGGGAAGAGCACAGTAGTGCAGGTCCCCATTAGCAAACAAGAAAAATCTAACCAGGCTGTACATCTGAAGGAACTAGCAAAGAAGAACAAATTAAACTAATCATCAGTAGAAGGAAATAATGAAAATTAGCATGTAAGCACATGAAATAAAAAAGACTACAAAAGATCAAAGAAGCCAAGAGCTGGTTCTTTGAAAGGACAAATAATTGATAAACACTTAACTAGACTTTGAAAAAGAAAAGAGAAAACCCAGATAACTAGAATTAGAAGCAAAAGAGGAAAAATTACAACAAATACCATAAAAATATAGAGGATCATAAAGACTGCTGTGCACATCTATAAGCAAACACCTTGGACAAATTTTTAGAAGCAGACATGCTTCCAAGACTGAACCAGAATGAAATAGACAAGTTGAATACACTGATCACAAGCATAGAAATAGAAAAAGTAAAAATAAAAGCCCTGGGTAAAATGGTTCCACAGGCGAATCGTACCAAACTTTCAAAGAAGATCTAATTCCTATCTTCAAAAAAAAAAAAAAAAAAAAAAAGCAGGGAGATCTCCCACACACTTTTCATGAGGCCAAAATTATCTTGATCCCCAAACTAAGCAAGGATAACCTATAAAGAAAATTATAGATGACTGAATATAGAAATTGTGGAATATATGTATATATACACATACACACACACACACTAGATGCAGAATATAGATATACTAGATTGTGGAATATACATACTAGACAGATGACTACTTGACTACTTAGCTATTAAAATATTAAATAGTGCCTTTTGGGACAAAAATGGATGACTCTTGATGTGAGAATGCTTAATGAAATAAATCAGAAAGTAAATTACTAGATAGCTTTACTCATTAGTGAAATATTAGTAACCAAATAAAAAAATGGGAAAAACACAATTAAAATAATTCTTAGGGGCCCTCCCTGGTGGCGCAGTGGGTTAAAGCACAGCACTAAGAAGCATAAGCCACTTCCGCATGAGTTCGATCCCCACCTACCCCAGAGGAGATCCACATGGCTCAGCAGATCTCTCCTGACCTGCCCGCTGCTCCTCTTAGCAGTGTACTTCATCGACCTGCCTGTTCTGCTCCGTGCTGTCTCTGGTGAATCCTCTCACCGTCCCTGCACCTCTGGCCTGTACCCCAGTTCTGTGTGAAGTTAAATAAATAAATCTTAAAAAAAAAATTCTTAGACTCTACCAGAGGGGCTGGTTAGGGAGGGTAGTGGAGTTAAAGAAAGAAGATAGGATATTGGCATTGGAGTTTTGGTGGAACATATATACCTTTGGTGAAGGTAGTCCTAAAATTATACAGCTATTTAAGATTTATTTATTTATGCATACAGAACTGGTATACAGGCCAGAGGTGCAGGGGTAGTGAGAGGATCCACCAGAAACAGTGGGGAGCAGAACAGGCAGATTGACCAAGTACACTGCTGAGGGGAGCAGAGGGTGGGTTAGGAGAGGTCTGCCGCGCCATGTGGTTCACCTCTAGGGCAGGGATCAAACTCATGCTGAAGTGGCTTTAACTTCTTAATGCTGTGCTTTAACCACCTGCACCATCAGGAAGGGCCCTATCAAGCTATTTAAATGATGGGCAAATCAGTAAAATTTAAGAGGGAAGAATAAGAAGTTCTTAACTTTTATAGATTTGACATTCACATTACCGACATTTATGTAATCACATTCACAGCTCTAAACTTTCTTTGTACATCCTCAATATGTTAGTTGGACACTGAATATTTTAAATATTACCCAGAGATGACAAGCCATCATCTTTCTGTGTTGTTCCTCTGCTGTGAAACCATGTGCCATTTACTTTATTCATCTTCAGTTTCAAATAGTGTAATTTAGCATCTCACAGTATTGCAACTTTAAATGGATTGATCCATTCAAAGTTTTAGGATTTTATCACATGAAATGCATATAAAATATATTATGAATTATCTATTAACAATAGCAAAGTCCACAATTATTTGGGCACTTAAACTTATCTTGCCATTATTTTTTTTTAGCCAAAAAACTCGAGGCATAACAAAAATGAAGTAGTTGATACTATTACCTAGTCTCATAAAATTAAAATAATACAGATAAAACTGAAATATATTAGCTACTAGTATAAAGATTTTAAGGTCACATCTTTAACCTCAATATTACATTCTTTGAACCCAAGTATAAGTTCACATTAATGAGTTCATATGTGAAAGGGTAATAACAAAATTAGAGATCATTAGGAAATATTGAGGATACATTATAAAGGTTGTTTCTGAAAGATAACATATAACTTGTGATTTCATAATACTTTTTAACTCTCAGAATGAAATTTTCCCTGTTATAATATTAAAATTTTTAGCAATGAATTTTTCGTATTTTCAGGGCATATGTAATATATGAAAATAGGGAACAGCTTGGGTAGCAAACTCTATAATTTCTCTTCATTTTTGACTCATGGCTATGATCCAAAAATCAAATCTTGATAATTTTAGAATTGAACATACAAAAGGCACTGATAAAACACAAGCACAAACATATTTTCTTTACTTTTTACAAATATTGAAAGAAGCAGTCTTTTGTGTAACTCTCTTGTTATTGACTGGTTTCCCTTCCAGATGATATTGCACAGGGGATTCTATTTCTCATAATCCTATATTTTTGTTTTGAAATTCTGCATTTTTCAGAATATAAAGCTTTAAAAGTCTTAAAATTTTTGTTTAGTTCTTTCTCAATTTATTTTTATCTTCCTGAGGGACAAAGATGTAATGTTTTCAGAACATTACCATTCTATTTCAAAGTAATACCTTTCCCCCTAGGAATTTAGTTCTGCATGGTTTCCAGTGCTCCAAGTTTTACAAAGAGATTTTGTAGCAAGCCTATTGAATCCTCCTCAAATTTTGACATTGGGAAAAGTCTGGTTCTTCGGCTGAAAATTCTTACAGGACAAGTTTTAAAATTGTGAATAGTTACATAAAAAAAGATGATGTCTGGCTCTTTGTGATGATGATGATAGAATCTGAGAGGAGAATGCTAAGTGAAAGTCAGGAGAATGCCAAAGACCAGGTGATTTCCCTGGAATACAGAGAAACAAGATAAAGGAACTGATAAAACTAAGCCAAAACAAACCCCAGAATTAGGACTGTGTCTGAGGCTATCAGAGATGGGGATGGTGAAATTAGGACCAATGGGCGAAGGGGTGCCATGGCCCTTGGTAATGGGAGATGTGGGTGTGGTATAGTGAAGTACATTTAAGGCGGGATGGACCTATCCCTTTAAATCTTATACAGTGTTGTAAGTCAATGTTATCTCAAAAAAAAAAAAAAAAAAAAAAGAAAGAAAGAAAGAAAAGGGGAACAAACTAAAAAAGGAATAAGGATTTCACAAAATTAAAAAAACAACAGCAACAACAAAAAAACCTGATGGGCCCTCCCTGGTGATGCAGTGAGTTAAAGCACAGCACTAAGAAGCTTACGCCACTTCTGCATGAGTTCAAACCCCTGCCTGCCCCGGAGGTGACCACATGGCGTGGCAGACCTCTCCTGACCCGCCCGCTGCTCCCCTCAGCAGTGTACTTCGTTGATCTGCCTGTTCTGCTCCCCGCTCTGTCTCTGGTGAATCCTCTCACTCTCTGCATCTCTGGCCTGTACCCCAGTTCTGTAAGAATAAATAAATCTTAAAACAAAACAAAACAAAACTGCTGAGAGACTTTGTAAGCAATTATGTATTATCTACTTACTCTTTAAATGAAGGGACAAAATCAATTTGGCTTATGGTCCTTTGGAAACTATGTAGTTTTTCATAGAGAGTTAATGGTAAAGATTTAATCAGTGAACCTATCTCCAAGGGCTACACACAAATAGATTAACTTAAAAGAGAATATCTAACAAAAGTAAAGATGTTAGTGATCTTTGTGGAGGAGTAACAAAGGTCACACAGAAGCTGTCATTGACAGTGTAGCGATCAAATGCTGGCAGGATTTTCAGTATCCAGAAAGGAGAGGATCTATTTCAGTGGCTCAGGTGTCTGCATCTAGTTTCTCTGTCTCATATTGTGAAGCATGGCTGACTCAGGGAGTGCTCAAGAAAGGACGAGTGGTAAACTTGATATTTTGCTAATAACTAAATTTTCTTGAAGAATCTATTTTGACTTTTACCCACTTTCTCTCCATCCATTAGGGTAGGGAAGCAAGAGCTGTCAAGAGCTAGGCATGTATAATTCAAATATGTTTCAGAATTGTCCTTGAACAAGTTTCATGTGATCATCTAGATTAATTAAACACTGTTAGTGCCTGCTTCATTTGGTGGCCCACAGGGGTACTTTGGATCCACAGGAAACAATGCTCATTCAGGACCTGTATCTAGAAACCTCTGAAAGCTCCAGGTATTTTTCTCTCTTTGATATTTTAGAAATGCCAAAGTGACCTTCGGTTATTTCAGGGAGAGACTTGAAAAAAGATTTTCAGTACATATCTGTGCAATGTTACATGGTCCAGGGGACCTAACATTTTTCTCAATCAAGAGGACTGAGCTTCATCATAGAAACTGTATAATAGGCCTTGAATCTTCATCATATACCTTTAAGTCTGGTTTCTGGGATTGAATATTTCTGTTACATACATCAGGTAATATTTTAGAAATATGCCACCATTTATTTAATTTCTAAGCAAACTGTAATCAACGATGGTCAAAACTTTCAAACTTGTCTCTGTTTCCTATGCCCATTATGGAAATTGTATCTTCTCTGCTTCTGGTGGTAACCACTGTCCTTGTTCTTTGCCTCTTCATGATCCCATTATTTCATCTAAAGTCAGGAAGCACATTTCATGGTGATATATTCCATCATCCTGGCCTATACAAATAATCACTACAGAGCTTTTTAAAGACATTGGTACTTCCGTCAGTGATGTATTTCTCAGTGTCTTAATGCAGGAAGTTCCAGGAAGATATAATGGCTTGGGTGTGTTCAAATCTCCCAAGTTTCCTTCCTTTGTACTATGCTAAGCAAGTACTAGTTTCTTTACTCCACAAAGCAAATTGCTACAGGTAGTTCCAATGGCTAGAACTAGCTCACAAAACCCAGAATTTCTAGCAATGAAATATCAGTCAAGTCAACCCAGTCTGCCGTTAAATTTCATCCTCCTCAGTTTAATGGCTTAGAATACATACACACATATACTCCTCAGGTTCCTACCATTATAAATAGGCAAAGCCTTGCAATTCCTTTAGAGGATGTGTTTCCCACCTACCATTACATGCCGTACCAGTTTCCCCATATCCTGATGAAATGTGACTACCCTTTGGTCTGAGGGACTGTGTGGGTCTTAAGAGTGTTTCTGGAAGGCAAGGCTCAAGGCCAGAAGCAGAACTGTTAGCAGCCTCTGAACTCATTTAGACATCTCTGGATTTTGGAAAGAGAGTCTTAGAGGTTTGAGGTTTCATATGATCATCTAGATTAATAGTGACACTGAAATCTTTTAAAACAAAAACCTCAAAGGCTGACTCCACTTGTCTTTGTCATTATCAAAGAAAATTTGTTCTTACCTGCAACAAATTGACTTTTAAATAGTTGTGTATGTAAAATTCACCCACAGTTCTATTAAGGACTCAGGAAATGCTGAATCAAGAAATTATTTGAATAAGAATAATCTAAAGGATGCCATTAGAGGAAGACAATATAATTACTATCAATTAATGTTCACATAGTGCCCTGTGAGTTTAAAAGACTGAGACAGGTTTGAAGGAGTACATCAAAGTTGCCTGGGTTAGACACTAACTGGTTGTGTGTGACATTGGGCAGGTCATTTAATGTGGGTCTCAAGTTTTTCTTTTTATATCAGATGGATAAAATAATGCCACTTGACAACCTTCAAGGCAGTTATAAGATTGAACTACCTGGTGGATAGAAGGCGTCCACGAGGTGTTTAGTGCGTGGTGAATGTCTGGCTACAGGTGTCTGGTACTCATAGATCCACTGGTGTTTCTGTAGCCTGAATGTTGTGTCATCTGTCTTGAGCCCACAGTGCTGCCTCGAGATAATGTCTCCTGTCTGTGTCATGGGCAGTCCCTGGCTCTGACTCACTCCCATGGCATGAGTAACATACATTTCATGGACACTGAGCGTCTTACAGAGCAAACAGTCAATGCCAAAACCCTCTCCCTGCTTATTCTGCTTGTCTTTATGGTCATCAATGGGTGACTATTTCAAATTATTTTTAGTTAGGAAGCTTGTGACACCCTCACTAAAGGAGAGTGGTATTTGGGGTTGACTGTAATGTTTGCTGAGATAGGGAGAATTCTTATGCTTAGCTAGAGAAAACACAAGTTCTGTAATACAGAAGAGAATCCCAGAACTGTTTATAGTACCTCCCTTCCAGTCCCTAAGCTGATCTGCGTTCTGATGGAAATGTGTTGCTATGTGTCCCTAACACCCTGGCAATGCTAATTTTATCACTGAATATCAATGATGCTAACACTGTAGTTCATTCTGACTGGATCTAGGTAGTTTAGAGGTGATTTTGATAATGTTCTTTCAAAAGACAACTGAAAGTTACTGGGGAAATGATTTTGCTTTATATGTTGGCTATGCTCTTTTGTACTTTTTCTGATTTTAATGTATCTGATTTGATAAGCCAAAGTTGGTACATAGTGAGATTGGTGTCCAGGAGTCCTGGTATCTATTTTATAAGATATTGATAAAATGGAGGGAACATTTTGAAATATAGCTATTTTCTGTTAGTAATTTTAATGTGGTGTGCTCATTAAAAGTATTTCCTCATTTTTCAAGATGAAACACTTGGGTTGATAAACTGATGCTTCTGTGAAGACAGCAGTAATACTTTTAGCAATCAGAGTTATAGAAAGCTAGAATTTTTTTTTTTTTTTTTTAGGAATATGCTACCTAGTGACTCATTTTCAAAGCAGAATTATTTTTTTCAGTTAAAAAATTTCTTAATAGGCCCTCCCTGGTGGCGCAGCGGGTTAAAGCACAGCACTGAGAATCTAAAACCGCTTCTGCATGAGTTCGATTCCCGCCTGCACTGGAGGTGACCACATGGCGTGGCAGACCTCTCCTGACCTGCCCGCTGCTCCCCTCAGCAGTGTACTTCGACATTCGGCCTATTCTGCTCCCTACTCTGTCTCTGGTGAGGCCTCTCACCGCTCCTGAGCCTCTGGCCTGTACCCCAGTTCTGTATGCACAAATAAATAAATCTTTAAAAAATTTTTTTCTTAATAAAAAGTAGATTGTAGAATAGGTAATAGATGCTAATGTTTCAGTGCCCCAGAAGGTAGTTTGTAGTGAAGATTCAATTAAAGGTTAAACAACTGATACCTTTGACAACACGAGATCTCACTGTGAAAACACATGCTAATGAGAATAAAAATCACTAACACATGCTGATGCTACTGTCTTCCAGGCTTTGGGCAGAAACTCTTTTACTCTTCACTAGGTTTGTGCTAGTGGTAGTTCCTGTTGTCAGCAAGGTATAGATGGGTCATAAGGTCAGAGTGAGAAGTCAGGGGCTGACAGAAAAAAAAGGGATTCAGATCCAGGCGTTAGAGCCCATGCTTTCAAAGGTTTCAGTACCTCAATGAATATAGAATTTCAAAATCCATGACTATTATTACAGTGACTGCCAATGAAATATATCTACTTTCCAAATTATGTTGCTCAATTTTCCCTTTAACCTTTTTCCTTTTTTAAATGCAACTGAAATTTATGATGTTTAATATACTGCTAATTGTAACCATTTCCCCTTCTTTTGCTTAGATAACTTGTACTGTTACCTCACTCCCTCCTCTACCACATGCTTGAAAATAAACCTTTTTATATACAGAGTGGAATTACCATTAGGGTGGAAAGTTTAGGTCTGACTACAAAGAGAGAGGAAGGGTTGCTTCAATTGCATAGGTTAGAAACTAGTTCTAGTTGAAAGGTTATTCAAATTTCTTTTCTGTTTTAATCTTATATGATTTACTAGAGGTATTCACTAGAGCAAGTCACTAAACCTTCCATCTGATATGTCTTAGAGAGTATAATGGAAATACTGATAATTAAATGGAAGTTTAGTCAATCATTTAGCAATCACTTTTTGAGCATCTACTAGGTATAGGAAAGCACTAAACAGATCACAGTTATGCCCTTATTCAGCTGATGATCTAGTAGGGAAAACCAGAAAATAAGTGTATAAGGCAGTGAATAATTTCAAAGAAATCTAAATACTCTGATGGGAATACCAGAGCAGTGGGATAAAGCAATTCATGGGAGGAAATCAGGGCTGGCTTTTGTGTAAGTGAGATTTGAAGTGTACCATAAATGAGGCAAATACTGCATATGTGATGAGCTGGTGAAGATTATGTAAACAGACGGAAAAGCAGGGAGAAAGGCACTTAGTTGAGGATGAACTTGACACACTCAAGTACAAAAATAAGGCCAGTGAAGGGGTGAGCCAGAGAGAGAAAGGAGGAAGGTGACATTGAAGAAAAAGCCAAGGGCCAGATCTTATCATGCCTTGTAGGGCAATGTAAGGTACTGGAGGATTCAAATGGGTGATGTGAAATCATAGATTCACCAATGTATCTATTAGGCTTGGTACATGCAAATTTCTTTCTTTCTTTCTTTCTTTCTTTTTTTTTTGAATATTATTTATACCTTTATTCTATCTTAATTTAGAAAAATACCAAATGTCTAATTCATGGTAAATACCTTCTACTAACTGAACAGAGAAAATATCTTCCCTTTAAGATTTCCAGGCAATTTTATGTAAAAGTTTTCTTTTTATTTTAGTTTGAAAAAGAACAACTTGAAAAATTATTTATATTTCTATAAAGGAATGTATTTGCATATCAAAATATTCTCTTTTGTAAATTTTTTATAATAGTTTTATTTTACATCATTTTGTACATTTTTTTTTTTCATCTCAATTGTAATCCCCGTGGTTTCCCATTACCGAGTCACCCGTGTGCCATCGTACATGGTAAATTTCTTAAGAATTTATTCAGGGCCTTCCCTGGTGGCGCAATGGGTTAAAGCACAGCACTGAGAATCTAAAGCCGCTTCCGCATGAGTTCGATCCTGGCCTGCCCCGGAGGTGACCACATGGCGTGGCAGACCTGTCCTGGCCCGCTCGCTGCTCCCCTCAGCGGTGTACCTCGACGATCTGCCTGTTCTGTTCTCTGGTGAAGCCTCTCCCCGCCCCTAAGCCTCTGGCCTGTACCCCAGTTCTGTATGCACAAATAAATAAATCTTTAAAAAAAAAGAATTTATTCAAATATGGGTTAGAGAGGTGGAGTATGGGCTGGCACCAATATAGCTTGTAGGCTGGAATTTCTGAGTAGCATCAAAAGTTCTCTTTTCAATTGTGCCTATGTTTCTATTGTTAACTGTTGCTGCTGTTTTCTGTTAGCAGTTCTGTATGAATAAATAAATCTTTAAAAAAATTTAAAAAATATAGTATGTCATGAGTTGGGGCTGATTTAACCAACTAATCAATGGAAAAATAATAATCATGAATAATTAGAGCACCCAGTCAAGTTAATCCCTGAAAGAGGATTTTGTTGTCCTCAAATTGAATTAATAGGTCTAACTGGTGATGGTTATTTCCTCCTGAACTAGTGGTCATCGTTCTTGGAAAATATGAGGGGTTATGATACTGCTGGTAAGAGTTTATCACTGTTTCACACCCTTCATCCTGTTTAGAGATAGTGTTTCCCACTTCTAGAAGGCAGCTAGAAGAATAAGGTATACTTTTTTTCTTGTATGAGTATTTTTCTTGTGTATATATTGGTATAGCTACACATGGCTAATATAAGGATGTAGGGCTTTGTGTACTTACATTAAAAGAGATGTCTTTTCTGTGTGTCTGTGCATTTAAAGTGAGACACTCTCAGGCACTGTGTGTTTGTATACTCTATTATTTCTTCCCTATCATCCATACAAGGTAGATGTTAGTCTAACCATTTTTTGAAAAAGAATTATTAAACAAGAAAAACTAAGAAATTCAAGGGAGGGATAGATTTAGAGTAACTTGTCCAGGTTCACATATTTCTGGGTTGGCTGGGTGGTTTTCCTCTCTGCTCTGAATTGTAAATTCTCCTGTACCCTAATACCTATTGCTCTTTAAGATGCTTATTAGACTGCTGATCTGGAGATCAAAAACATTACTTAAGCTTCATGTATTTTGAAAGGTTAAGTTTTATCTTTGCACCATTCATTCACCTGTTCATGTGGTTTTGGTTTAAACTTGAACCTAATGTCCTTCTAAGATCAGACATTGATTATGATTCATTTTCTGTAAGGGAATCTGACCAATAAAATTAATGAATTTCAGACATGTCCAGTATTTTATTTGTCCTGGGACAACATGTATGGATCTAGAGATTCTTTGCAGGGGAATTTACTTTCATAGGATTTGCTCACCATTGAGCTATGTTATGGTCACAAATTCCAAACCACCACATGCATCCTGCAAATGTCAACTGACTTGACTGTTTTTCCTAGACTTGGGAAAAAATTAAAATTATGTTGAAGTAGAGAATTTATATTTCAACTGCATGGATTCTCTGCCACAATATCAGTAGAACTGAAACCAAGGCAACTGCTGAGAAAGCTTCTCTGTTTTAGCAAAATTATTCATTTATTTGAAATAGTATATTGCTATAGCAGATCCAAGCTATGATTGGAGTTTATGGTTGGAATCAATATGCCTAACATTCTAAAATTGAAATTCCATACAAGTCAACCTGATTTATCAATAGTCTATTATTTAGTGAGACAACCCTGCCATCAGTGTCATCTAGGAATTTATGGAACCAATTACTCTCCAGAGACAGTCACTTATATTTTTACTATGTGCCTCGTAGTAATGTTTAGGTGGGAGTAATTGGGGTTTTATATATTTTTTGATTGAAGTAACCTTGGTCTATTGTAAATAGGTTTCAGGAATACATCACTATAAATCAACATTTGCACATATTAAGTTCACCACTAAACATAGGATTCTATACTTTCCCATACAATTGGCTCCTTTTACCTGATTTACCCATCCACTTTCCACCTTTCCCTGTGTCTAGCACTAATTCAGTTTTACAATCTAAAAGATTATTTTTGTTTTCTTTAATTCATCCATTTGTTTTATTTGTCAATTGAGTGATATTTTTTGGTGTTTATCTCTGTCCATGTGACTCATTTCACTTAGCATAATTCCCTACAAATCCATGTAGCTGCAAAGGGCAGGATCTCATTTTAAAAATAGTGGAACAGTATTTCATTGTGTATATACACCACACATGTTTACCTAATCATGCTTCAATGAGCCGGCACCTAGTTTGCTTCCAATTCCTGCATCTTGTAAATAGTGCTGCAGTAAACATAGCAATGAGTATATCTCTTTGAATTAGTGTTTCTGTATTTTTTGGCTAAATACCAACAAGTGGGTATTTTTTAGCTTTCTGAGAACTTTTCCATACTGCTTTCCATAACGGCTGCACCAACTTACATTCTGGGTGGGAATTATGTGTAAATAAACATACACTTAGTAGTATAGATAAACTAGAGAGGAAAATATTTGGAGTAAATATAATCCAAGAGAAGGGTTACAGTATAAAAGTCAACCAAAAGATTAGGGGCTATAATACAGTGTAGAATCTAGAACACTGAGTATATGAGAATGTGGGTTAGACAGAAAGTCTTTGAAAAAGTACTGAAACATGAAGCTATAGAAATAAAATAATAATCAAAGGATAAGAAAGTATGTCCATGTAATTCAGCCCCGTTGGCACATTAACATCTCTGAGGAGCTTTGAAATATTACTAATTAATCTGAGGTGAGGCATGAGCATAGTCTTTGAAAGTTCCCAGGTGATTAAAATATTCATCTTGGGTCAAGAAAGTAAATTAAATGATGCTTTATAGGCTATTTTTAGGACTCCTACTGAGGAAAGATCAGAGAGGTGGGTTATAAACAGAAGCTTACAATGAATTTTCTTTTAGTAACACTGAAAAAACTTGCTTTCTCTGGAAGCCTTTATGAAGAAAAATGAGTTATAAGAACAATAGGAACCCTCGATGGTTTATATTTGGTTAATTCTTTTACATACTTTCATATTTTTATTGGAGTGCTATATTCTTTAAAATTCATGATGGTTCTTGTTTATTCATAATGTCTATGAAAGAGATGAAAGAAAAATGTCACTCATTTTAGAAAGAACTTTTAAAAAGGTTGTAACTCTATTTGTTGCGGCTGCCTCACCTTTTATTTCCTTTCTTTAAGAAATCAAATATCCTCCCTAGTATTTATATGACATGAAAACATCTTTGTGTGTGTGTGTGTGTAGTGAGAAGTTTGTTTTCTTGATTCTTCATCCCTCAGGAATTTTCTTGCCACAACACCAGGAGAAAAATACCAACCTTAGGAATGTTCACTTTATTGTGAGGCTCAGGTCGGTTCCCAACCCCTCTTAAGCATCAGCAGCAGCAGCGCTAGTAACGGTCTCACCTCACCCACTGCCCCAGCTCCTCTGAATCGTTATCTGAAGCTCAGCATGGCCTGGCCTTGTCTGTAATGCCAGCTTCTGAGAGGAGCATTATGTTTCATAAATGTCTGTCCTCACTATCTCTTAGGTCATTATGCTGATGGCATATGTGTTTGTTCATGAATTCCAGATGACCTCTCCACCCTCACCCCATCTTATTGAAAGGAAAGGGAGATTAGATATGGTTTTCTTATATTTGTGATAACCAATGTTATGAGGAGATTCCAGGAAATCAAGAGTATTTCTTTTTAGAGTAGCAGTAGATGATATTTAATGCAAATTGTAAAAACCAGTGAACACATGGGTGGCTGTTTAGCAGTCTTGCCCCATCCATGGATTCCATAAAGTCTAGTTGACCAAAATGAAGCTGAGTCCGAACAGAAGCCCTGCAAGAGCTAAATAAACAGACCAGTGGCCAGAGCTCCTATAAGTCGACAATGAATGCTTTGGAGCTGGATGGACCCCAGGAAAATGGGCAACTTTAGACTTGGGTCATTTTCTTGCAGCATCAGTAAGAGGCTGACCCTCAGTTTCAGAAGATCCCATTTCCAGTACAATGTGAGTGGACTGAGTCATTCTCCCACCCTCCCAGTCATTCTCTCCACTCTTCAAGCTCCCCAACACCCATAATCATTTGGCTCCTTCTTGTCCTGCACAATGCAATAAAGAGTTCTGAGTAAAACCTCAAAAAGTTAATTGGGCATGTGACTCCATAGAGAAAGGAAATTCATCAATTTGCCTTAGTATGCATCTATTAACTCTGCTTCCTTCTACTCTAACATGGAATAGCAAGAGAATTTGACTACAGCAGTGCTGGTAATACTGGGGCATTCTGCTGTGAGGTAAGGAGATTAATGATGACACATATACCAAATGGTGTCTGGTGTTCCTCTTTTATTGGCACTAAATTTTATTTTTGTTATTTTTTAAGATTTTGCTCTCACTACTAGAGAATTCTGAGAAGAATCTGAAAGTTTTTGCATCTGCAAATCATACAACCTCAGCCATCCAGAAAGCCCCAGGCTCTGCAGAAATGTTTGTAGTACACCTTAGGAAATTCTCTAGATTGACGGTCAAGGACCACACTTTGCTGTCACTATTCTGCTGCTTTTTCTGTATCTAGAAGCTATGCTCCCTGTGTCAATTAATTAGATATTAATAGTAGAACATATGTGCTTCTCTCCCCTGATGCCTCTTGGCTTTAATCAGGCTGCTGAGGGCGGGGGAGAGATGTGCTGCAGATAGATGATGAGAACGTGAAAGGACTATGAGAGGGAAGCACCCAATTGCTAACCTGGGATTTGACTGTTTACTCCCAACTCCTGCTGTTCCACTGTGCCAGATGGAGGACTCCTCTAGACCTTGTCTCTCATCACTTTGGTCCTTGACCAAACAGTTCCTTGAGTCAGAGATAGGGAGCTTCTCTGAGGCTACTTTTTATGATCTCCTTGAGGATAAATGTTTAGGAAAAACCAGAAAGAAGTTCTTTCAATCTTATCTACAGCATTCTTTTTGTGCTAAGTGAACCCCAGGTAATATAAGGAATTAGATTGACTAGGTTACTCTTTAAATCCCACTAGAGATCAATGGGAGAGTCTCTTGAATAGGTATCACCAAGATTACAAACTATTATGAGGCAGAGATCAATGAGCAATTATGGCTTTATTGGTTTTCTTAGTAGGATCAATTCCTAATGTGATCAATTCTGTGTCTATTTTGTAAATTTCAACTGAATTAAATTTTGCCACACGAAGGATAGTAATATTTGAGGCCGTCTATCAGTACATGTTTGATACATTGCGGGGAAGAGGAGAAAAAAACAATAAAATGTCCAATTAATTTATTCCCTGTGAACTCTCTGTGAACTTTCTACAGTTAGGAGAGCAAATTGTACTCCAAACTTCACTGTCTAGGAAAAGCCTTTGTTTAAAGAACTAATGTAAATTCCAAGTCTTCAGCTTATTGAATTTAGTACAGTGGCTTTTGGCCAAAAATTTAATGAGGACTGAAACAACTGATATCACCCACCATTGTACTCTACCTCTGGGACTTCAGCTGAAGAGAGAGAGAGAGAGTTGTCTTAAAGTTCAAAACAGAGTTAATATATTCCCTCTATTTGCAACTTTCATGAAAATGAAGTCACCTTCATAACAATGACTTATAGCAGGATTTTGTCCTCATTTGCCATTTTTAGCTGGAATTTTAAGGGAAAATAAGTGAAAATAAATCGCTTTGTCCTCTTTCTCCTTTTGCCTTACAGAGTTGGAGAGCTCTTCCAAACATCAGAGTAATAAGGATGAGAGGGAAGAAGAGACCACTTTTATAGTTTGCAAAGTTAATTTGAGCGGTTGACTTTTTGCATGCTAGAAGGATAAACTTAGAATTCTTATTTTCACTGAATATTTAATGTGTAATTTTGAATAAGCTAAGCCAAGGAAACGGATGAAAAGTGAGAAGACAAGGGCCATATTTTCCTTAGTTTACTCTGCATCTTTCTTTGTAGACAATAGACATCTTTTTTCCATTTTCCTTATCATTTATTGAATTTCAGATGATTAATTAATATGACATGTCTAGGATCTTCTCAGAGACAAAATGTGAATCCAAATCCTTTATGGAATAGAAATGTGTTTGTATGTGTGTTTCTATGGATATATGTGTCTACATTTTCTTTCTGGGATCTTGAGAAGCATGTTGGGGGTTATAAATTAATTTTTCTCAGCATCAAAAATGAATAAAACTATCAACATCAAATTCATGAGATTTTTTTAAGCATAAGAACAAAGAGGAAACTATCTCCTTACAGAGATTCTTACAGAATCTGAATAGAAAAAAATACTAAGTATCAGCTAAAAATAGTAGATGTCAGGGTATCATTTAATAGAGTTAAAACTTAGTAGATAAACCTGGTCTAGTGTATGGTTTGGAATCTTCTAGCTATTTGCCTACAGATCTATTTTTCATGCTAAGTATACAATGCTGACTTTAGAAATATTAATGCCAGGACTTCATCTGAGTTGAAACTGCAGATGATGCTTCCATTATTCATATGCCGGATCTCTGAACCTCAGGCACTTCTGCTTTAACAAACAACAGTTGAAATACATTTTTTTTTTTAAGGAAGGCAATGGTTTTGATATTGTATAAGTTTTTTTTTTTTTCAGTTTTATTTATGCAACAGAACTGGGATACAGGCCAGAGGTGCAGGGATGGTGAGAGGATTCACCAGAGACAGAGTGGGGAGCAGAACAGGCAGATCGACAAAGTACACTACTGAGGGGAACAACGGGTGGGTCAGGAGGGGTTTGCCACTCCATGTGGGTCACCTCTGGGGTAGGCGGGGATGGAACTCGCACTGAAATGAATGGGCTAGCTTGCAGTGCTGTGTTCTAACCCATTGCACCACCAGGGAGGGCCAAAATACTTTATATTATCAGGTAGGTGAAGTTAAGTGAAATTAATTTCCATAATTAGAGATATTGAGAGTATCACTATAGTTGTGGTTACTTTTTTAAAAAAAGTCCCTTCCTACCCCATCTGAGGGTTAGGCTCTTGGGGGACTAATGATAGGATTACCCCTGCTGAGCCAGATTCCATGGTAAACAGACCAGACATCTGTTGCTGTGACATCTACCACCACACTTCATGGGGTCATATTAGGTCAGGCCTGTACTGATCTATCTTTGAAAACTACCTTGGCCTTGGTTAGTTATAAAGTTGTTTTTTTTTTAAATAAATAATATAGTAGTTTATTTTTGTATAATTTTGTGCATTTTTCCAACTCAATTGTAATCCCCATGGGCTTCCCATCACCAAATCATCTTGTGCCATCACCACAGTCTAGTGTACTTTCTTCCCCCCAGTGTTTTTGATCCCATTCCCTATCCCACCCCCATAAAATGTCTCTGGTATATAGCTGTTTATTATTACTGTTATTTTCTTGCCTGGTTCATTATACTCCTGCTATGAGTTAAATCATCTGGTATTTCACTAAGCATGATCTTTTCCAGCTCCATTGGCTAGTTATAAAGTTTTAATGAAAGTGGGCTTACTGAATTCAGAGGAAAAGTCTTTTCTTTTCCTACTTTACAAGTAAAACTGGAATTCTTAGGCATGGCAAGGTAAATGCTAAATGTTAACTTTGACTTTGTGTGGATTTTATTTTCACTTTAAGCATTTTTTTCTTTTGTCTTGAACAGAGAGAAGTTGGCTGGGATGGAGAGTTATTTAAGTTTTTGAATTTCACTGTGGAAAATTTTGAATTGCTCCAGGGGAGCTAGAAATTCTTTGGAGAAAGAAAATGACCTTTTTTGTCTTTAAATCACAGACCAAGGCCATGAAGAAGTGAAGTGAATTATCTCCAGGCACATAGATGTTGTGAGTCAGATTAATTAGGACAGAACATTTTTAGGGGGTAGAGTTGTGCTGGAGAGCATCCTTAGAATATTTCCACTAATATTCAAATCTATTTTAGTTAGGTAATACAAAGCTATAAAACACCCACTGTTTAGTCTTAAATTACTTACTTTGTAAATTATTATGTTCTTTCCAAAGAGGCAAGCTCAGACCAGTTGCCATGACAATTTGTACCTCAGAAAACATTTTTTCCAATATGAGTTTATTTTAACATGACTGACTCTGACATCCTATCAAGACAGGTTTTACAAGGGCTGTTCCAGTTTGAAAGCAAAGTAAAGAGCTAGTGAAAACCCTACAGGATTTTATGTGGTGGAAGGTTTTGGGAGCTTTCCAACATGCAAGGAGCTTAGAAATCACCAGTCCATTTGAACAACAAATTTTAAAAAATGAACTGCAAAATGAATAACTCTTCTTAAATCCATCAAAGTAGTGAGGCCACAAGGCAAACTGCTGATTCCAAAATTGGGGACAGGCAGAAAGACACAGAGAAACACAACTTAGTTGATTAGAAACCTTGAGCAGGTTGGTATGGACAAGCCTGAGAGAAAAATTCTAGGGAGACTTGGTGATGGGAGGACCCCATACATTTGTAAATTTTTTTTTTTTTAAGATTTTATTTTATTTGTGCATACAGAACTGGGATACAGGCCAGAGATGTGGAGGGTGAGAGAATTCACCAGAGACAGAGTGGAGTGCAGAACAGGCAGATCAACGAAATACACTGCTGATGGGAGCAGCGGGCAGGTCAGGAGAGGTCTGCTACGCCATGTGGTCACCTCCGGGGCAGGCGGGAATCGAACTCATGAGGAAGCGGCTTTAGATTCTCAGTGGTGTGCTTTAACCCGCTGCGCCACCAGGGAGGGCCCCATTTGTAACTTTTACCTTCAAGAGTTCTACTAGGTAATAATGATGAATATTGAAGAAAAATCCCGTTAGGCTTCCAGCAGGGGTTGGGAAAATACTCTTGAAATACTCCAGAGAAGTCTGTTCTTTTCCACCGGATGGATGTCAGAAGAAAGTATCTTAGCAGAGACTGGTATGCTGGGCCTTTATCAGAACCTAATCTACTGGGCTAGAGGGGATACCCAACTCCAACCCCTCCTAGCCATCCTGTCCCAAGTAAGGGAAGAACAAATAAATCGAGAAGCAGTGATGAAGTTAACAGTCCTTAGCCACCAAAGACTGAATGTACTCGTAGAACAATAGATAGGACCACAGAATACTTGCTTTTCCCAACTTAACACAAAACTACTAAGTGCCCATTTACCAAAGCTCCTTTCATCTAGATTTCAACAAAACATCATTAGCTTCTAAGGGGCAAAAAACACAGTTTGATGAGCCTGAAAAATATAAACAAAAATGAGATAGGGCAGTGATGTTGGAATTATCAGACAAGTAATTTGAAGCAACTACCATTACATTTTTACATAGTAAGAACAGCCAAAAAGAGTATTCTACTTCACGGTCTGGAAGAAGCACTTACAGAGCTGTATCTCAGACTCCCACCTTTAAAAAATTACAGAAACTGGGCCCTCCCTGGTGGCGCAGGGGGTTAAAGCACAGCACTGAGAAGCTAATGCCACTTCCGCATGAGTTCAATCCCGCCTGCCCTGGAGGAGACCACATGGCGTGGCAGACCTCTCCTGACCCGCCCCGCTGCTCCCCTCAGCAGTGTTCTGCTCCCGGCTCTGTCTCTGGTGAACCCTCTCACCCTCCACATCTCTGGTCTGTACCCCAGTTCTGTATGAATAAATAAATAAATCTTTTAAAAAAATTACAGAAACTATCACATGGATTCAACAAGAAGACTGTCTAGATAGTTTTGTAGCTATTTTTAGTGCTAAATTACGTGAGCATAACTTATAGATTACAAAATAGAAATAGGTGGAGTAGTGTCTAGACCTAACTTTTAAAAAGCATGTGTATAATTTCAACAACAGAAGGAGAGGTAGGAGAGAAAGGAATGGAAGAAATATTTGAAGCAATAATGACTAAGAATTTTCCCACATTGTCAGACACCAAACCACAGATCCAGAAAGCTCATATAACACCAAACAGCATAAATGCCAATAAAACTGCACTTAGGTATATGATATTTAGACATGAGGGATCAAATATAAAGAAAAAATATCTTGAAAGAAGATGGGGGCGGGGTGGGGACTTAACTACAGAAAAACAGAACTAAGAATTGTATCCAGCTTCTTGGAAACCATGCAAGAAGAGAGTAGACTGAAATATATGAAGTGCTGAAGAAGAAAACAACCAACCTAGATTTATATATCCTTTGAAATATTTCTTAAAAGTGAAGGAGAAATAATGATTTTTTCAAATAAAAATTGAGCTCATTTGTTGCCAATAGCTTTGCCTTGCAAAATACATTAAAATAAATTTAATGATTTAAGTTAGAAACTTGAATCTATACAATGAAAGGACATCAGAAAATGAACAATAAGATGATGTCCCAGCCATGTGACACCTAAGAACCCAACAGATGGGAATTCTTTTTCTGGGCATCTCAGGGGATTTGGAATAGCGGCCTCTCCTTTCAGTGCTGGTCACTGGGCTTGGGCACCTGCTCGTCATTCTGGCTGACTCCCATCTCTAATTCCTGTATATGTCCTGTATATATTCCAATCTTTCCTGACTGGTTTCACACCTATCCCTAGCCAAGTATGGTTATAGGCATCTAAACTCATGGCCCAGTACTCTTGTGCAGGCTGCTGGTACTTAGCACAACCTTATATTTCTTTTGGGATGTCTGGATACAGTGCTGACTCTGATGGTCTGTGATTGACCTGTGGCCATTGTTAGCCCCTGTACTATCCAGACATCGTGACTCCCCACCTCTGTGGCCTCCTGGCTCTGGTGTCTGTTTTTCATTAGCGTTTTGGAATCCCACCTGAACAGCTTGATGGTGCCACACCTGCATTCTGCCTCATGCAGCATGTCCTCACTACTCATGAGGCCATTCCACAGCATCAGCCTTGTCTATTCTAACATTCCTACCAATAACATGTTGATGTATTTATTTACGGGTGTGGTATTTATTAGTGTCCCGTTCCCATAATCCTTAACTACTGTAACTCAAATTATTTTTCTCTAACGAGAGTACCATCAACAGGTGGGAAGTACAAAGCTTCTCCAAACAGTTTGTTTATTTAGTGGACTAGGTCATGGGTTCTGTCTTAGTATGGTTGTGTCACCTTCCTCCCACCTCAAAAGCTCTGTACAGTGGCTGCACCCAGGCTGCTTCTTTTATATATAGCACGTGCAATTGTGACATCAACAGTGCCCTGTAGGAGGGTCCTCAGTAAACAGCCTACTCTCGGTAACAGTGCTGGTTTGAAAAGACAGCACAGTCAAATGTCTGGAACCTGAAATCCTGCCTCTTTGGTTTCATAGTTTTATCATTCTTGTGGCTTCACTGCTCTGTTTCGTATTTAAATTCTGTTCTTTTGGTCTGTCTTTAATTCTGGGAGGTGGCATTCCTAGGTTGCAATCACTGCATGAATTGAATTGAATCCTATTATGGCTATAGAACCTGTTTTATTTCTCATCTATGGTCTGGGAAGTCTGGAGAAATGCAGAGCTTTTTTTTATATGCTTACAACCCTCACCCTTTTCTAGAATTCCTGCCTATTGCCCATACAATTTTTGTATCTTTCCAATCTATGCACATAAATCATTCCCAGCTTTGGCTTCATATTGGCATCATCTGGGAATCTTCAAAAATATTGATGTCTGTACATACCACACTTCTATTTCATTTGACTGAGGTGTAGGCTTAGCATGAAGAGTTTTAAATCACTCCAGTTGGTTTTAATATTTAACTAACAACATTGAAAGTACTGATCAGTCACATATTTTGTTGAAAGATGACTGATGAGGTTTGGTTCTTTAATGCCCATAAGGCAGATGCTAAAGTTCTTAAAGTGATTCAATCTTATGAGATGGGAGGATGTGGGAAAGCTCACTCTAGCAGCAGGCAATATGATTTTTCCTCAACATTTCTTTACATATATTCTCCATCTATTCCAATACAGCTAGTGATTTGTGCCACCGTCACCTTTTTGAAGACTCAGCCTTTTATACTTTACCCCAGCAAAGAAGAACTCTTTCCGTTAGGTAGAAACTGTATATTTAAGACCATACTTCTCTGTTTCTTGTCTTGACAAATCTGTCTTTAGGTTCTGGTTTGTGTCCAAGATATGGGTATCTATTTCTCCTTTAGGAATGTTGCACATAGTTTCTCAAGCAGTTATCTGGCACTTTCTGAAAACCTGCCCAATTACCAGTATAATTTGCTAAGTCTTTTGCCACTGAGTTAAATCACTTACCAATTTCACTGATCAATATCTTTGATACTGGAGGAGGGGATGCTCTTGACAGAGGGCAGCCATACCAGCCAGTAAGAAGAAATACCTCTCATTAAATATTGCTAAATTAGGATTCCGATTCACTGATTATTATATGCAATGAGACATGTTGGGGCTGATCAATTCTGAACATGAATAGGGTGTTTCCCCATTTCTGAAAACCTAAGTAATGGATAAAACCCCTTAGAGTTTCTGAAATAACCAAGATAATTAATTTTAGGTGTCAAGTTCACTGGGCCACTGGGCCCAGATATTTGGTCAAACATTATTGTGAATATTTGTATGAAGATTTTTTTTTCTTTTGGACTGAGATTAACATTTTAATCAGTAAATGCTGAGTAAAGGAGACTTCTCTCTATAATGTGGATGGGCCTTAGCCAATCATCTGAAGACCTTTATGGAACAAAGACCTTCCCTAAGCAAGAAAGAGTTCTTCCAGCAGGCTCCATTTGGAGTCAAGCTGCAGCTTTCCTCTGGGTTTCTAGAATTTTGCTAGCCTATTTTGGATTTACTAAGTATCCATAATTATGTGAACAAATTCCTTAAAATACAGCTCTCTCGAATAAAACAAATATGTTTTGGGGGGACAAGAAATGAAAAACTATTAAAAATGGCCTTAAAGGAAAAAAACGAAATCCATAACTTCATTTCTATGAAGTGTAAATTAGAGTCCATGTGAAGCAAAGCTGACCTTCTCACACTACCTCTGGTGAACTAATGTGCATCACCACACACAACAATAGCAGCGAACCAGGCTCACCTCTCTGGCTCCAATCTCCAAAATAAAACCCCTTCTTTCCTCAAGAAAAATGATACTACAATTTTGATTGTTAATGATTTGCTTTATAGGTGTTTTGGGTCATTGGGAAAAAAAAAGGAGTAGAATATGAGAAGAATAGTAAAAGACAAATACAGGAGAAAACAAAGCTCATGGAGAAGATAAGGGGGAAAGAAAGAGGGTGAAAATGTTTTATGTTTGAGAAAGAAGAAAGTGGATCACTGGAGAGAAGACTTAGTAGCCTAGGAACAGGTTCTGGAAAGTTTGCTTGAGAGAATTTGAAGATTTTGTTCTCTAGAAACAGAGATTGAGAAGGGGATCCTTATCCAAATGACTTCAGTGAGGGAGAGCTCACAGGTGAAACCCATAAGGAAAAGAGGGAAGGAGAAGCCTAAGCCAAGATGAGAGCTCTGAGAAGTGTAGTCTCCATCTTAGGGTAATGAGTCTCATCAACTCAGCTGGGCTCAGGAGTGACTAATAGCATAGCCCACATCTAGGAAAAGGGGTTTTATTGACACATTTACAGAATCTGTGGGAAGAGAGAGCTTGTTGCTGGGGAAGAATCAAGTGGGGAAACTTGGAAAGAACCACAGTGAGGGATAATAGAAAAATGCTTAGGGCATATGGGAAGGGGTCTTTTCTATATTTGTTCATATTTGAAAAACTCTCATGTTCTGCAGCTAGGCCTTCCTTTTGCTATTGCTTTTATCACAGTCTGGTAAAGATTTCATTCACCTGCAACTAGAACTTTGCCAGTTGGTGAAGAAGCTGAGTAGATGTCAGTCTGCCCCTCAGAAATACGCTGGATCCTCATCACACTGTTCCATGTAGTACCCCTGTACATATACCTAAGAAAAACACAGAATTCAGAACTAGTGATGAAATTGTAGAGAGACTCCTTGCACTTATAATTGGGGTAGGGGTGCTGAATTAAAACTGCTCAGTTGACCTGACCTATAGCTCTTCATGTGTTCATGCTCCTGGAAATGCAGGACCTCTGGTAAACTGAGTCAGAAAACATGACGTAGGCTTGAGCAATCCTCTGTCTCTCACGTGTAATTTAAATACCAGTGCTCCCATACTGCAATTTATCACTTTATAGATCAATTTAAACTAGGTTGAAGAATAGAGGCTAATATGCTTTTTCAACTAGCATCAGGCTGTTAAGAGACTGGGCCACCATTTCTCATGACTGGAATAGAAAGACATAGAAGGGGATGGGAGATGCCTACCTTCCAACACTGTGCTCAACAGGGAGATGGGACTTGGATAAAATGTAAATCAACATGCAAACCAGAGGAGAGGGCAAGTTCTCTGTAGTGATCATTGGGTAATGCAGCAGAAATTCAGTACAAAATACTGATGGTAACTGGGTTTCCCTTTTCCTGTGATTTAAGTGAAGAAGGCGACATAACCTTGGAAATATGTTTCATTTGACTGGGAGGAAATCTCTTTTCTGTTTTTGTGTTTGTCCTTGTGTTCCCCTAAGGAAGTCATTGAATTTCTCTCTTTCTTCTCCATTGCAACAACGTGACTGCTCTCATCTTTCTGAATGCGGGGTCAGGTGCAGTCATTTTACAGCTAGATTGTTTTACTAACGATAAATGAGCCCCAGACAGACCACATAGGTGGTCCTGATTGAGGTGTAGTCATAATGCAGAGCTGTTCCTTAAAGCAATGAGGAGATTGTCAAGTCATTCAGTTGATTAATCTTGTAAAAAAAAAATTCAATTCAGTCACTGGGTAAGGAAAAACAGTCAAATTACTATCACCTATATATTTCTCAGTATTGTTTAAACTAGCTTTTCAATTTCTGACTAATTTTGTTTGCATCAATCAAGCCTTTCAGAAAATATTCCAAAATACATTTTTAAATATTTTTTGAATTCTTTCCCGTTCATTTTATGAATAATCAGATATTGGACAAGTTATATATTTGCTTCTGATACCTGATAATAGCAATTATAAAACTATGAGTTTCTAAATTGCAGCTGTTATTTAGTTTGACCTCACAAAATTTTACTTTAAAAAGTTCGTTTATGTAGGTGGGCATGTACTTTCAGAGATATGAAATTATAAAGCACTAGGAATATGATAGTATTTGCTCTTAATTGTTTCAATGTTTAACAAAAACTGCATGGACTGTGCTTTGCTCTTTTTTCTTCTTTAATCAACCACATTTTTATAAATATCAGGAGAATATGCACACAAGAAAAAATATGCAAAGGCCAATTACCAGTTGTTTTGGAATGAGTTGTTTTCTACAGTCACTATTTTTCTTCAATGATTATCATTTTTCTACCTTTAACATTCTTTGAGGAATTTCCTGTTTTCTGTCCTCACGCATTCTTAGGAGGTATACTTAGGAAGATGATCACACTTCCACCTAACAAGTGTGAAACACTTCTCAGCCAACAAACTTTTATTTATGATCCATTTAATATTGTTGGAAATCATTCTGTAACTAAATATAAAGAAGTTGAAGTGTCATATTGGTTATTTCATGTTGATTCACAGATTCAATCTATCTGATGGCTAACTCTGATAGCATAGCACCTGGATGAATACCCACAAAGGTTACTCTAGATACTGCATTTGATTCTAGAACCATCTCCATTATATGGTTTAAGATAGGTACAAAAATTCATCAGTGATGATTCCGTTATCATGTTTTCATTTTTGAAAATTGGAAACGATTTACATATCTAACAGCTGAGGTCACATTGAAGGACTTGTGATTGAGTATCATGGGATCATTTTTAACATTTAGGTGTAAACTCGAAAATCCACAATTTGTTTGTTAGGGAGAGTTATTCATTACATAAAACTAAAATTTAAAAAATCAAGTTCAAAGCAGGTAAGTTCCATGTTTGTGGAAAAAATAAAAGAGAAAATGAGAACTGTACCTAAATGGCCAGTAGAGCATGTGCTAGAAGCACAGGATGATATTATCGCTCATGCTCTCCTAGAGGCATGTGAAATCCTTGAGGTATTCACTCAAGGTAGTAGGAATCTACATTTGCAATTTGTTGAAGTTGGTACTGCAAATGGAGCGGATGGATAGCTTCTTTGGAAGTGCTACTCCTGGCTCCACAGGATCTATACTATACCCTCGGATCTTGGGGCCTCCTGGTGGCACAGGGGGTAAAATCTCACTGCTATGAAGCTATGCAGACCCTATAATTTTGGTATCTTCTGATTACAGCTTTCCTACTCTTCAACCCACCTTGTAAATTAATATTCAGCCATCCAACTCAGCCCCGACATCATTTCTCCCAGGAAGAATTATTTTGCTGACTAGGTCCATTTTTGTCTTGTTTTCTCTGTGTCACGTCTACTCTTCATATCAATAGTTCTTAGCATCATGTTTACTTTATAGGTGTGATTATCTTATCAGTGCTGGTGTCTCCCACTATGTTATAATTTCTATGATGGCAAGAACGGTATTCTTCATCATCATTTCAGAGGGAAAGTGGTGAACAGTATACTAGATGACTCATAGGAGTGGTCGACTCTAAGAATGAATTTTGGGGTGTTTCTTCCCTTACCCTGTGGGGGAGGAGTGACAGTGAAGAACCACTTTTAAGAACACCCTTATTAAAACACATTTGTGGCCTAAAGATTAGAGGAGTTTAATCTTTTCTGTCAGTCTACTCATCTCTATCCCTGACCCCTTAAATCTTCCTCACAGAAGTCACTTGACACAAAGTCGGGAGTGACCACCTTTTCTCTTCCCATATTTTCTCCACCCCCCCCCAGTTTATCATGTTCTTTCCTTAATTCATTACTCATCATTATATTACCTTTTTCTTTGTCTTCCTCTTCCCCTATACTTTAAAAATTCATTTATTCAACAATCTTTTTTCAAGTGTGTGCTATACACTCACCACTGTGCTACATGTGGGGGTATCAGAGATTAACACAACATAGTTTTTATCTGTCAGAGGCAGAGAAGTGTAAACCAGGAGCTGAGATATGATGTCACTTACACTATTCCAGAAGTGCATAGGACATTAGCACCACACAGAAAACAATGGTCTCTTTTACCTTGGGAGAGAAGATTGGAAGACATTTTCATAGAGGAGGTTATTGAATAGGGCTTTCTTTGCTTTTTTATCCTCACCCCAAAGTAGGCATTTTAAAGGATTGTTCCACCCTTTCTTTTCCAACTTTTCTTCTCTTGTTTAATAAAACATATGGACACCAGTACTTTGTTGAACATGAGGCAGGACATTGTATAAAAAATTAGTTTATGAACCTTTGCACATGGCTTCTTACAGTGGATGGTAAGAGATATCTGATTGAATGGAAAGACAAAATGAGATTTGCTCAAGATTTATTCCCAAGTGTAAGGAAGGGCTGCTCGTGTGCTTACAAGTGACTCATGCTGCCATACATTGCCATTCTTCAGGGACTTTTAAACTGTATAATAACAATTGAGGTTTAGAACCTCAACCTTTCAGGAATATTACATCACAGGATAGTTGGAGAAAGATGTCCAAAAATAAAGATCTTAATTTTTCTCACTTAGTTCTCCACAACTAAAATACATAACTGTTTATCAAAGGTGATAAGTGTTTGCAAATGTCTTTCTTGGGCTTAATGTTAAATGAAAGTGAAACGTGCTGATTTGAGGGAGTCACTCTGGAGGAATCCTGTGGCAGATGTACAGTGACATGCATTGCTCTGGAAACAATGGACACCTATCCCCAACTACTATCCAGGACAGAGGGGCTAGAGAGAACTTGAATAGAGAACTTGGTGTTTCTCCAGTAGTTATAAATGTGAATGAGTAGGAGGCTCTAAAAGTTTATGTTCCGAAGACCATCATAAATCAACATTTCTTTGGCTTTGAAAATGTGTCTTGAGAAAATATATAATACGATTTATCTTTATTCATTTTTAAAGGACAAGAAAAGCAGTGATTTAGAAAGCCTAGAATATTATTTTGCTCTTGTCTACTGTACTGGAGCTATTCAGATTCTGCTGGCTTCATAGTTCAGTAATTCTTGGAGAAGAGCCAAGAGAACCTCAGATAATGACAACACTACATTTATTTTGAAGATTGAAATGGAAATTATACCACTGAAATTGAGCTGTAGAGCTACAATTCATCATGAGAGAGATATGCAGGGGTACTGGGCCCCTTAATAGAATGTTCCTCACAGATAAAGATGACTTTAGTAAGCATTTAATGATTTAATTCGAAAACAGATCTTGAAATAAAATTTCAAATAATAATGGTGATGTATAAGTTGTGCATTTGTGCCATTTAAAGTCAGCTTTGGTTTTTATGAATTATTACCTGTTTATCCTTTTGTCCCGCCACCCCCCAGCCTTGTGTTGTCTGCATCGCATATCCAAGCTCCATTAGTATGCATTATACTGGCAATATCTACACTGATGTACATGACCTTTCTATAATGAAGGACAAAGGAAAAGTGATAAGAACATTTCCCTGGATATTAAGGAACTTAAATCCTAGGTCCAATTCCATTCCTAATAAGCTTTGTGACCTTGGGCGAGTCACCTAATTTTATTAATCTTCAGTTTTCTCAACTATGAAATGATATATTGGACCATATGATTTCGAAAGTACCTACCATCTCTAAAATTGCATTATACTGTCAGTTCTCATTTTTACTAATTTGGAGGTGCAATGAGCTGCTGCTATGACACAGCAGATCAGCCCTGACTGTTCCTCATTGGCA
Source organism: Condylura cristata (assembly GCF_000260355.1). Taxonomy (NCBI): domain Eukaryota; kingdom Metazoa; phylum Chordata; class Mammalia; order Eulipotyphla; family Talpidae; genus Condylura; species Condylura cristata. The sequence continues at coordinate 54,969,649 of NW_004567114.1, read as the reverse complement.
TAGGAAGTGACAGAATCTGGGGTAAGAGGATGGATACAGATCTGGGAGTAGTCAGTGGGCACAGGCAGATAGTCTCATGTTCTGGGTGCCTTCCTTTTGCCCATTATTTCCCCACTGCTCACATGTTCTTGATTATTCTTAAAGATGAGCTCCAACCTTGGACCCCAGTGTTTATTCTGTATAATCACATATTGATGCCTTTGAGCTAATGCTTGTAGCCTCAAGATCCTTCTCACATATATGCAAATACCTGCATTTAATTGGAGGAGTGAGTTTTTTATTTAACAGTGATTTATTTATGTCACTTTGCAGAACTCTAGAATAAAAGTTTGTGCCCTGAACATTTTTGGCATTTGTCTAGGGAAGTTTCTGGTACTACATCTAGAGTCATGTTTTTAAACATGTAAAATGAGTTATTTAGGATTACAAAAAAAGCTCAAGTGAAATACAGTTCCAGTCATTGAGAATATGATAAATACCATCTTCCACCTACAGTTTAACCTTCCTGAGAATGAGGACTGTCTCGTGTTTCTTGATGTATCCTAGGAGGTGCCTGATACTGAGTGGTTAAACAGGGTGCTCTTTAAATGCATCACACTCTTGGTACACTCTCTTTTTTAAAAGAGGCTGTCTCTCCATCAAATTGAAAACTCCTTGGGGATAGAGCTGAGACTCATCTGTAATTGTCTCCATGTTTTGCATGGTGCATCACACAGAGTTGGTTCTCCAATAATATCTATGCAGTGACTGCATGGATGAGCTAGCCCTGCACATTTTCCACTCTCTTCTTGCAGCTTATTGCCAGTGATGCTATTCTCTGGGGGTCCACTTGGCCTGAAGTCTTGAAAAAGTGAAGGGGAAAGCCAGTAGGATGGCCAGTTTTATGTGTCAACCCGACATTAAATTGGCAGTCTTAGTATGCCTGGTGTGGGCAGGCATCATGCCACCCACTGAGGGCCTGGCTGGAACAAAACAGTGAAATGCTAAGGAGGGAAGAATCACCCCCCCTTTTTTTTTCTGCCTCACTGATGGAGCTGGGACAATGTCTGTCATCATTTCCAGCCCTCAGACTGGGATTTACAAAACTAAATCCTCCAATTCCTCAGGCCTTTGGACTGGGACTGGATCACTCCACTAATTTTTCTGGGCCTTTAGCTGCAGACAGAAAATTCTGTCTTCTAGGCCTCAACAGCTGCATGCAAAAATCTCTCATATTCATTTGTTCTTGTTCTCTTTCTTTAGCCCCCCCCCCCACCTGCCTCCTTCCCCAACTCATCTCACCTGCCTTCCAGGCTGCCCTCTCCATCCAAGACCATCCAAATCAGGACAGCTATCTTTTGAGTGTGGTGGGAGTTCTCTGAGAGCTAGCACAGGGCCTAGCCTGTGGGGGAGGGTGGGGTTTCCCAAGCATGCAATCTTGTAGCAGGAGCCCCCCCCCCATGTCCCCTAGGGTATGCTGTGATCAGAGTGTGCTATGTGGTATCAGGGTGTTGGGGGAAAGTAAGTGCAGGACAAGATAAAAGACAGAAGGGTACAGGAAGGTGCAGGCTAGGGCTGGGCTGGGTTGCCCTGAGCACTAGAAATGGCTCTGAGGACAACAGAGTCAGGCCTTACACGCCACAGCTGTGAGCATTCTCCCCAGAAGCATGATTTCGTGTGTCTCGGGATGTCAGGAGTCTTGGAATGGGAATCACCTGAGTGCTCCAGGTGCTGATAGCGCCTGATTCCGGACTCCTTATAAGGATTCTGGTTAGGCCCCACTCAAACTCCAGTTTTCACCGCTTCCACTGATGCCCAGAGTCACAGTGCACTAGCATCTAATCTCAGGAACCTACAAGGAGAGGGGGACCCGGTGCTGGCCCAAGGGCTAGGTGTGGCAGGACTCACTGAAGCAGCTGGAAGGGTAAGTGAACTGCAAATGTGCAGGCAGGCACTCCAAGTGTTGCCTGGCAGAGTGGGGTGGGCAGGGCAGGGGTGTCATGTTGTGGACTTAGAATGAGGTTCCATGAAGCCCCAGTCTGACCTCTGCCAAGGTTGTTCCACTTCATGTCCTCGGTGTCAGGGCCATTTGTTCCTCCTGGTGGAAGTAGGCGGTACCTAGAATTCATCCCAGGAGATCATTGCTCTGTGTTTCTAGAAACTCTCCAAACACAGGTGTGTGTGCTGGGGGCGGGGAGCATATCTGTATTCATATAGATTGTTTAACACAACCCTGATTGTACAGTTACGGTAGTGCTGCTGCATAGATAGAAGATGCTGGGCACAGAAAATGCAAGTTCTCATCCAGCCTCTGCTGTTAACAAGCCATGGACCTAAAGAACATCCCTTGTTTTCTCATGTGTATTATTTGAGATCATCTAAGATTCTAAATTCAAATCCTTTGCACTATGGGAAAGACAAATGACTATCAGTAGAAATAAGCTTGGAATGAAAATGGTTACTTGGTATATTACTGCAAGTATAGTTCCTCAAAAAATACAGTAAACTCAACTTTTGACAAGAGAGTCTTAAAATTTTCCCGTGATGGTGAATACACAAAGGATGATGATAATTTAATGCCAAGATGGTGGCTCAAAAATGTTTCCCTCCCTGGAAGCTAAAATTGTTTGTGTTCCTCTTTGCAGTTAGTGGCAATGGACAGCTGAAGCCAATATTCTTCCCTGAAAGTCTAGGTTATCTCTGGGTCCAATTGATTGTGTTTTGATTTTCATGTGAAAATAGGGAATGAAAAAACTATGTCTATATTGCCTTTTAAAAAAAAATACACAGGAAAAATATTGCAAAAGGAATGCTCATTAGTCAATCATATATCAACATTGTTTTAAATGTTTATTTCTGTTTGCTTGTACTTGTCCTCTGATTTCTATTGCTTTAAAGTTCTTCATAATAGAATGATGCAAGTTGAACTGACTGATACACATTACAATGCTGAGTATTTCAATATTTATTGTTTGATTAGCACAAGTGTTTCATTAGAAAGGCAAACACTGACAAAGATTACCAATTAATTTTTGTTGAGCTTTTTGATGATTGTCAGCGGTGAAAGGCACATTTAATTAGGTCTTGTAAATCTTAAAGTAGTAGTAAAAACTTTTGAGTTGATTTATTTGGGCAATTCACTTTATAGAATTCTAGAATTTAAAGGTTCTTAAGTGATAGTATAATCCAACTTTCACACTTTATAATCTCCACAAAGACTCCATGGTTATTCACACATTTATTTGTTCAGTCACTCATGGTTTGATAAAGGGGGAAGCAGATTATAGTGGCTAACAGCATGGCTTCCAGTTAAAATCCTGGTTTCTCCTTTATTAACTATGTGGCCTGACTTGGTACACTTCAATTTCCTCATCTTTAACATGGGGGTAATGGAAATGCCTATTCTACAATTTTTTTCCCAATAATTCCATGAGGTAGGATTTATAAAATATTGAAGAGCACCAACACATAATGAAGAAGTCAGATGTCAACCATTCTTATAAATATCATAAAGGGTTGTTATGGGGATTAAGTTGATGAGGAATTTAAAGTTTTCAGCATAGTTTCTGGCACACAGAATCCTTCAGAAAGCATGAACTATTTAATGGAGTGCTATATCTGTGGTTTGTGGGACCAAAAGATCAGTAAAAAATCCAAGGGTTCTTGACCTTCCCCAACTTTCTGGAAAGGAAAGTTGGGTAAAGTTGGGTAGAGAAAAGAGCTTAGTATCTTTGCAGGTGCAGAAAATGTCTAGAAAATACCAAACAAAGAGTTCAGGAGGGCCTTTTTTTTTTTTTTTTTTGCTATTTTTTTTCTTTCAGATTTGTTGCTTAGAACTTGTCCAACAGACGATGAAAGACAATGAGCTTGTCTTTATTGAGACACTACAATGAGGAAAGTAAAATAATATATGAGATGGAGTAGATGTGGGGAAACATTTCCTGGAAGACAGACTTTGAAAGCGATTGTAGAAAGAGGAATATCTGGATGGGGATTGACTGGAATTGATGAGCAGTTTGAGTAAAGAGATAGAAGGAATACTGAATGCTAGCTAAATTCCCAAAACAGGAAGAAGGAAAAAATGAAGAGGATGACTTCCATACATAAAGGATAATGTACAGTGGAAATAGCTTAAAAAATAGCGCTGCTATGCACTACTTCTGGGGAAAAGATGAGAATGTCATAAATAAGAGTAGGTGAGATAAAGCATAATATAATGAAGCAATGCCATGTTTTTACATATTTCCCATGGGAACTTTGGCCTCAAAATCTACATTGAATGGGCTGAAAGTCTAAGTCAGTGAGACATAGTGTTTATACTGCCATGATTTTTAAGTAGATAAAGTGGATTATTGATAACTTTTATTAAACTTGTGAACTTGTTATAATTCTACTGCACAGAAGACAATCCTATAGCTTCCTCCACTTTATAGTTCAGTGTGCAATTCTTGCCCAGGACTTTTCTGTGTGGGGAAATCAAAAGTCTGCATAATGCAGCTGATGTCATATTTTGCTCGCTTCTAGTGGCTGTTGAATTCAGTTGCTCTAGCTACTTCAATAATAACCCTTAGTGAACAAAGAAATCATATATCACCAGGTTTCCTTAGTCTTTTTGCAAAGATGTTTTTTTTTTCACCCCTTTAATTATTGACTGTCAAAGTTTTCAGACATTCTCAAGTTGTGGAACATTCCATGGAAGTCTGACCTGCATGCTTACACAAGCATAAAATCTATAAATTAGCACATAATATTTCACTTATCTCCTAGATCACTAAGAATTTATTTATAGGAATATGTATGCTTTCAGATATGTATCTTTTTGCACATTTCTTTGCTACCTCCAACTATTGAATTATTTAAGTCTTTTCTAATTTTGCTTTTAGTTTTCTAATTTTGCTTTTAGTCCTTTCTTATGAAAGGACCTAAATACTGCAATTCTTAAATCGTTGCACCTTATCTCATACTTTCCTGTTTGTATTTTATTGTATATTCCTATTAAACTGCTTCATTACACTTTTTACTCTGATGTTCTCCTTTAGTACTTTTTGGATGCATTTCTGAGAAAAACATATTTATCTTCTTCCTTCCCCCTTAATATGACCTCATCAAGATTCTGTAATCATGTGTAGCCATATTCTGGCAGAATTCTCAGGGATCATTTTAAGAAATGTTTTTATGTGAGTGAATTTTCTGCTTTTTTTTTTCATTAATTATATGAATAGTTAATAGTCTAAAGAAACTGTTACTAAATACTATTCATTCTGAACTCTGTAGACTGTATTCTGGTAGCTTTTGGGAGAGAAGGTTTGTGATGGATTTTGCCAGGTATTTGAAGGTTCCTTATAGCATTGTTGAAAGAAGAATGAAAGAGAAACTAGGCTGATCATGCAGTCTTCACTCCCTCTAATTTGTATCAAAGGAAAACAGATGATGAAAAGGCAACTCATTTATTTTCTACAACATCTCAAACCAACACTGTATTTTATTCTGTGAGACTCTAGTTGGGTCCATGCTAATACCTTTGCTCCAAGTTGTCAGTTGAGGGTCTTCTCAGGCCTGCTGCTCATGTTTCAGGAAGGGCTTTCCATGGCAGCATAAATGTGGGTAACAGGCAGGGTCAAAATGCTGCCCACTTTGGCTTCCTTTGTGAGTCCATGCTTCCTTGAAATTCTCAAAAGGATTTGGGGACACTTATTTTGGTAAATACTGGCATCCACTCAAGCCGTCCTGGCACTGATTAAAAGTTCAGGTACAAATTAACATAAAATGATTAAGAATATCAAGATTGGTCAATTTTTTTCCCTCCTTTTAAATGTCTGCTTGCCAACTGTCCATGTAGCTTTCCAACTTTCTCCAAAAATGCCACTCAGTAACTACTTATTGTGTGCTTGACATGTGCCATGGTTCTGTGTTTCTTAGCCAAACTGGAAAAGATAATATTTATCCTCCCACTCCAAAAAGACATGGGGAGTCAGTGTGGTGACAGAAAAATTGGAAGAATCTGCGTTGCTTGGAAGGACAGAGTTGTAGACAGAGACTCACTGTATCTGCTACAACCCTTGAATTAAAGCAGCCCTGTCAACGTGAAAGGGCATTTGAAGTTGCTGTTCTTCCTTAGAGTGGGCCTAAACTAGCCTTAAATTTGGGCAGCTGTAAAGGTACCTTACATCATCAGTAAGGTACCTTTCTGGATCCATTCAGAGACACATGCAACTAGGGAATTGAATTGGTGAATTCTGTGAGGTAAAACTCCTTCAAGTAGGGCCTGTAGATCACACTGGAGAACAAAGGAATGCCTGCAATGATATACTCACTAGAAATTATGGTTTTCAATACACTGGAGTTGACTCAGCGGATGAGAGGACCCCACTGGGCTGGAAAGTGTGTCTCCAGAGAGAGGCTCTGGGAGGAGGCCTGCTGGATATTCCAGGCTGGCCTTGAAGCTGAGGTGGACCTTTGCTTTGTATTTCCAAGCATGTCAGCTTGCCTTGATAATTATTTAATCATATTAAACACAGTTTACTTGTTCGATAATAATTCTTTTGTGGTATCTTGCTTCCTTTCATGTCTCATTTTCATTGGCCATCTTTTGCTCAGTGTCCTGGGGAAATAAATTTTTTCATGACCTAGAATGACAGTCTTCCCCTGAACAGACTGCAGTTTGGTTCTGGAAGATTCTGGGGCTATGTTAAACCAAATTCACAGCTTAAGAGTTCACAGACCATAAAAAATACATTTAAATGTGTTGAGAACTTACATGAAGTTTGGATTATGGCCATTGTCTATCAGGGACTTTTTCTTATTGTATATTTTTAAATTATATTTGTGATGCAATATTTTATTCTATCCTTGACACAGCTGTCTTTGTTGGGTGTCTGTGGTGGGAAGAAGGGTGTTTGGTTTTGGGCCATTCTTATCCTAATAGCTTCATCTCTGTTCCTTTGTGTCTTTGTGCTTTTCTTGGGAAATCATATGCAGTCATTGTGACAGCCAACTACCAGTGACACAGATGCAAATCCACTCCCTCTGTTAGCTCCAGACCTGTGGTTCTGTGTCCTGAGCATTTCTATCTTGAACTCAATGCTGTTGTCAATCTGACACTATTTTCTCCCCATTATACTTTTCTCACTTGTAATCTACTCTTCTTCTTCTTTTTTTTTTTTTTTCTGAATTAGCAACTTACTCCCCTAGTACCACTATCGGAGTACTTGCACTATCCAACTGTTACTAAATTTTGTCCACACAAATCTTTAATTCTCCCTTTGACTCATTTTAGCTGTCAATGTCTTCATGCAGCCTCACATAAATTCACATCATAGAATAACACCAATATTTATTTTCCATTTACCATTCCAGAATCACTCTTTCCTTTACAAGTCTCTGTGTTCTGCCTAGAGGCCCTGCTCTCTCATCTAAACTCAGAGGTGTCCTCTGATTTCTGCCAGGTTCAACCAAAGGGAGGCTGAAGATGGAGGAACAGGAAGAGTTTAGGGCTCCTTGTTTCCTGTGCTCTCAGGTCACTGCAGGTTGTCTGCAGCCCTTTCCTAAATACCACAGCTCCTGTTGGGTGGTGACTGTCTTAGAATTAGTCCTCTCTGACAAGCAGCTCTCTGGCAGGTGGTCCATTCTATTACAGGTGGCCATTCTTTTGGCCTGTTTGAATCACTCTCTCCTCTTGTCCATTTAAGCCAGTTATTCCTTTCCCCAGATTATCCTACTTCCCTTTTTGGTTTCCCTTAAACCTCCTCACAGTTGAAATGATTCTTTTAGCTCTGTTAAATAATCCCATTCAACTAAGTTGTCCCATTTAGTGGGTCAGTTTCCCTGAGGCAGCGACATACTGAGCCCTCTATAATTGATCTGATTTCTCATCTGTGCATTTACTTACCTTCACTAACAATCACCATTCATGGCCACTGGAATTTGCTGTTCCTGAAACATGAATTGTTCTTTCACTATATATATATATATATGTATATATATATGTATATATATATATATATATTTTTTTTTAATGTGATTTCCCCATTCCTTGGAGTGTGCTTCTTCCTTAATCCCTTTGCATTTCTCTACCTGAAAAGTTCCCTTGCATGCCTCCAGACCAAAGAAAATCATTCCTGCTGTGCTAGATTGTATTGCTGTCAGAATAATTGCCCTTTCATCCAGGACCAGCTCTATAAGTCCTGTCCCTGACAGAAGTTTATATGGACCTCCCTCTTCTCCTAGTAATATCAGGTTTGTCCCTCTGACTTGCTGTAGTCAATATAGCATGAGTGGGAGTAATGCCTACAATTCTCTCATAGGAGCTTTGGGGAATGTTGCCTTTTTCTGCCATTTCCTTTGCCCTGAAATTGTAATGATGCTGCCAAGGTCTTTCTCCAGCCTGAATTCCAGCGATAGAGCAGAGCTGCATCAGACCCATACAACATCAGCTGGAATTATAATATAAAAAGAAAATAAACAGTCTCAGACTCTGTCTTTAGTAAATCACCGAATGTTGAGGTTGTTACTGCAGCATAACTTGGGCTAAACTGATTGTTACACAGCTCCATAAGAAAGTTACACAAAGATTTTTCTTTGAGTATTTTCACCTTTTGCTATATTATAATAGTTTGAAAGGGACTTAACAGGAATTTTTAAATATACCATTTATCAACAAGAGAACACTAAATATTCATTAAAACTTTCATTAAAAATTAATGTTTGAGGGATATTTATGGAGGCAATATTCTTGTTATTAATCAAAAAACATTTTACCAAGTAAAATGTGCCATGATTCCAGCTGTGTAAGAAAATGAATAAAATGTACATTTCTTTTTTGTAGTTTTCCAAGTACAATAAGAGTACATTACTTTAATATTCAGAAATTTATTATTTAGATGATTTCTAATGTTATGCCCAATTTTCCTAGGAAAAATTCTCTTTTCTCTCTAACTACATGTTGCTTTGTATCACTTGTTTAGTGATTTTTTTTTTCCTATAAACAACATGAAAAATACATATCCCATAGCATTGGGAGGATCAAAAAGTGAGAATGATTTTGGGTGCAATCACTCATTCTCATTGCCTGTTAAAGTGTTAAAGGTTATCTTTTCTTACATGTGAATCCCCATCTTTTCATGTGGGCTGCTAATTCTGTAGTTGTGACTTTTGAAGAATGTAAGGTAGAATACTTTTTTAACGGCTTGTTTGTTTTTAATGACTTCCTTAGAATGGCTAAAGATTTTTCAGAGTACAAATTCCTGAATGTACCTTGGATTCTCCATTTCTAAATGCCCCACTGGAAGGTGTTAATTGTGCAAAAGCTATGGGAGTTACACAATTCATGGGAGATAAGTCAAACCAATTGACTTAATTGTCTCAGTTTATTCAGAGAAAGCAACTTTTTCCCTATCACTAGATTACTTTCCTTCTTACTCATAAATAATGGATAGTTTAAGTGTTAAAACAGTTTTAGTTCAGAAACATTCAGTCTCCAATGTTCAATTCGGTGTCTAGTCCAAGAACTCAATCAAAACTTAATTTTCCATTCTAGGGAGTCTTCTCTGTGCCCTTTCCAGGTTCATGCTGAAGCCCTGATTTGGCAGCTGGGGACGAAGCTATCTGGTCTGCTTCCTCTCACCTCTGCATGAACTCACTAATTACTGTTTATACCCCATCAGGCTGGAGCGCAGGAGGAAAGTAGAGAAGTTCCTATTATACCTGAGAACTCTTACAGTAGTAGAACTACTTCTTTGTAAACTGCATGTTGACATGGTGCCTTGCCTTGGAATGCCAGGATGACTCTGTCTTGGTGACCTGGAGGATGCTTTGGTGCTGATGTGTTCTTATACTAATTTAGGAAATGGTGATGGACATCAGTAAGACCTTGAATTGAGAAGAACAGCACCACTTGGAAAGTCAGTAAGAGGTACTCTATTTAGTAATAAAAGCACACATTTTTAGAGCCCAGATAAGACTGGATTTCTAGTTGTACTTTTACACTGACTAGTTGTAACTCAGAAAAGTAAATCAACCCTTGATTTATCTGTAAAACTAGGATAATTATGTCCTGGGGGCTGTCTTATGGGCTATTGTGAAGATTCAATGAGAGAGAGCAAGTAAAGCACTTAGCACAGTGCTTGGCAGATGGCATGATAAAAGGCCAACGATAATCCAAGTATCATGCTTTTGTGCATGCGGCTGAATAACTGTAAGGCGGTTTCAGGTGGTGTCCTAAAGGATACTGCCTCTGAGAGCCATCCTCCCCTCGCATCCTTTCCCACCCTGTCATCTGTCCTTCCATTGCACAGAATGTTATGCTCCATTCAATTTTCAGCCTGAGGTATCACTGGGAGTGGGTTCCAGTAGAATCCCAGGACTGGTTTATTGTCTCAAGACTATCCATGGGAGCCCCGCTCCCTGAGTAAGTCGGCACCCCAGACTGTACTCCCTGTAATTCCCTTCACAGCCTTGATGCTGAGCATGACCTTGGATAACTTTTCCACTCTGCTTTTTTTTTTTTTTTTTCTGTTCTTTCTCACTGTCTAGTATGATGCCACATTGAATTGACTAAGATGACAACTCTGTCATTTGGAGAAAAATCTTTTACATGTTTCCATAATGATCTTTCTGAAGCACAAAGCAATTTTGTCATTAAATCCTGAATGTGCTCTTTAGTTCCATTTCAAGATGGCTTTCCCAGAGTCAGATGAAATTCTTCAAAATGACTTCTGACAACTATCAAAGGACAGTGGCATTCTTGCCTCCATGTTTCTGATCTACGAGAAAAAGATGACAGACATTAAAGAGAATGTAGCCACTTTCACTGGAGAATTATTCTGTTAGCTTATCAAACCCTCAAAATTAACATGTTGAATTCTTCTAAGGTTTTTCACTATTAACATCTTTTCTATACACTTCAGGGGCTGGGATTATATTTGTTTCTCATCTCCAGATAATCAAGCCTAAACATTTATTGACACTCAGTCAAACCACCCTACATTTCTTTCAGTGTCATGGCAAGGTGGCTCATTTTATGCTTTTAAAAAGGATCTGATGGCTCATGGATGGGATGGCTTGCCTTTTTCTTAAACAACTGACAAGATGCCCTGAAGCTACTATTCCCTTTCAACTTTAGCTGATAGAAATGTATATGCAGAATGTTATTTGAATATTTAAAAGATTGGTGTCTGCATAACAGACCAGGTTTGGAATTTCTCAAGTGTCTTCTCCATTATTTCACTGATGCTGTAGAGAAAGGACCTGGACACCTTGTCCCTGTCTGTCACCTGGGTTAGTGTAATCTGACAGTGAAGAGGTAGGCTCATGCGGGCACCACTACCTTTATGGAGTGTAATGGCATTTAGAGAATGTTATCTTGGAGATCAGTGATCTTTTGTAAGTGAATGACATTCACTCATTTAAAAATTGTTTGTCAACATCTTGTGTTTAATAATGTGAGAAATTACATTGAAAAGTCCCTAGTATGTGAGAATCAAATTTTATCAAGAGGGAATGCATTTGACCCTTATCTTTGTCTTCAGAGTTTGGGTTTCTGCAAATGAACAGAGCTAAGTCAAAAAACCACAGGAGTGAGTGGGAAGTAATATAACCCTTAGCAGTATTTCAGAATAGTAATGCTTAGGATAAAGATATTTCTGACTTTTTTATGCTTTTCACTATGGGTTGTGATTTTTGATATTTTCCTGCATAAATCTTATGATACTTCTTGAATATGACTTGCTTTTCCTCATTTTTGAAAAACTTCATTGTCTATTCAAATACAGCTACTGTTTGCTCTTGGTAGCTGTGCCTGCTGTAATGCTGGTTATGTGCATATAACAACTTTCCATAATGGGCCTTGTATTTTACTTTTGTTCTATAATTTCCAATACTTCTTTTTCAGTGTGCTTCAATCTGCAAGTCAAGTTTACTAACATTTTCTTCATCTGTGTCCAAAGGAGAGTTTCTGAACATTTGTTAATAGAATACTAAGGCATATACCAGGTACTCTGCTATGCCTTGGTGATATGTTAGTTAAAAACAAAACAAAACAAAACAAAAAACCACAAAAATAAACCAACAAAACCCAAAAATTCATTCAACCCTTGGGAGACTTATATTCTTATGGCAGTAGATAGACTATAAGCAAAAAATATAATGAAAATTGTATATAGCATTTTAGCATGTGTTAAGTACAGTGGAGGAAAAAAAATAGAGCTGGAAAATGACATTTGATCAAAGGAAGTGAGAGGGGTTGGCTAGTGCAAAGAAAATATAACAGGATCAACTGGCAGCTGCTGATGGGGGAGCAATAGATTGGTTAGGGGCTATTGAAATGATCCTGCCCTGAATCAGGGTGGTAGCAGAAAAGGTGAGAAGGGACTGGATTCTGGAAATATTTTGATTGTAGCATCAAAAGGATATGCCGAAAGATGTCCAAGCTTTTTTTTTTTTTGGCTAGTTGTTGAGATGGAGCAGAAGCATGAAGGGAATTCAGTTTGAGGTACAATTAAAAATACTCAAATGCTGGTGTAACTGGGCCCAACCATCACATTTTCAGACACTTCACCCAGTTTGATTTCTTCATCAGTGTTGACTTTTCTTTTTCATAGGTTTGTCATAGCTTTTCCTGTTAAGATTGTGATCTCTAACAAAGCAGATATCGTTCTTATATGCCATTGCATCCCAGACTGTTGCTTGACAATAGTCTATAACTATTTGTTAATTGAAGTAATGAATACATGAATTTTTTATAATTTGCAAAATGGGTAGGTTGATATTTGTGGTACCTCACTCTTTAGCATCGCTGTGAAGGTTAGCTAGTCTGTGAAGCTTCAAGCCTAACAGATTCAGAAATGCTTCTGTATGTTAGTGATTTTAAAATAAATATTGAAGTCTCTTGAACTTGGGAATTAGACTCTTGCAGTGATTATAGGCCTGGGTTTTGGAGTCATTGAGGCGGCCTCGGTTTGGATCTCATGAAGCTATTTTCTAGATAAATAACTGGAAAAATTATTTTCTGTGTCTTCATAGCTTTTGCAACTTGGGGATGATAATATAATCCTTACAAGTTGGTTGTGGTTATTCAATAAAATTATGCACATAAAGAGTATGGTAGACATAGTAAAAACTGAAGTCAGTTACTGTTCTTTCTGCCCCCTGCTTGATGTATCTGACTTCCTCTATTCATAGAGGGTTAAAAAGGTTCCATCATATCTTTTCAGATAGGCCAGACATCATGTCTTCCCCATTGCACTCTGCCTTTTTTCATTCAATAGACCCTCATTTTTGTTGGTGTCTTCTTTCAAAAATTAATTCCATACTGCATATTTTTGGATGATATTTTGGAAAATATATGTAATGAGGAAGTGAGAAGAGGAGGAGTGCAGGAAATGCAGGTGGATCTACTGTCAGGGATCAACTTGGTCTTCATATACTGGAAGACTGCTTGGCAAAACATACTAGCACATTTTTCTGGAAGATCAACTATAAGCCGCGTATTGGTTGATGGTCACTGACACCACCTTTGTCCTTTTGAGAAAAATTAGTTTAGCTTTAATAATTGGGGTGATAAAGTCATATATCATAATATATAAGCAGAGTAGTAAAACTAAGGTTGGTTTACACTAACTTGCTGGAAGGTGATGCGGTTCACATATATTTGGCACCTTTCAAGAAAGTACTGTCAATGAACTTTAGAATTTAGACATAGGAAGCTCTAGCTCTGTACATGATAATTCTGGTAACTCCCTGCTGGGATTCTTCTTAGGTGCCTAGGAAGAACAGGGGGACTGGGGAGGCCCATTCAGCTGCAATGATGGTGCCCCAGTGGGGGTTAGTTCTGGGCCTGCTGTCCCTTAGGGCCCACATGTTAATGAAGTTGTCCAGACACAGTGAGGCCAGCCACAGCATGGTGATTTTCTTAAACTGACAGACACTAAAAGGGATGTGACAGCTGGCATTTTGCCGAAGGACAGAGGTTCTACCCTGAGATGTCAGTGTCCTGAGAGGGGAGCCCAGTAGAATGGCATCAACACCAGCTTTTCCTGTTCTCTTTAAAGCTGAAAACATTTGACAGGGATATAGATCTAAACACAATGTGATGCAAGGAGATAATTTTACCTTCCATGTTGAATTTTTTACTTCTCTTGACTTGACAATCAGGATCACCTGATACTGGTGAGGTTCTGCCACCCATGTAGAACATTCCTATTTTTCTGAATGGGTAGCCACAGTTAATTCCTTGAGCTTGCAAATGCTTGAAATTTTCCATTTTAATTAATAATAGTATTTCCATGTATGGATATGTAGAATTTGGGGGAGAATTTTATTTTTCAGCATATTGCCTAGTGTTGTTTGTAAGCAATAAAAGTTAATGATTTTGGCTTGTGTACCTCTATCAAATCCTTTCCATCTGTTCAAATCCTGTCCATTTTCAAATGTCAAATCTCATTATTCACAAGCTTCCCTAAGTATTTTAGGTCACAGCAAATGCTTACATTTCAAAACTTCAATGAGAAAATTCACAATTGAATTAACTGCCCCCAAGAGATTTATTTGATGTTAGAGGCATGAGAAAGAGATGAGGTATAGACAGGTGGTGAAGAATAGTTCTTGAGGAAGTGATGATGGAATTGAAGTCTGGAGGAAGGGCAGCAGGAAATGAGGCAAAGAGGAGATCAATGTTTGATGTATATTTTAAATTGATGAACAAAATCAATTCAGTTATGAGAATTTTCTTTAAACGCTCATATCCTTAGGATAATGGTCATTCCATTATAAAAACTAGATCTAACAGGACTCTCCGGGTGGGGGGAGGTGCAAGAGGTTAAGTCTCAGCACTATTGAGCTATTGCCAGTCACTGAGTTTGATCCCCGGCCAGGGAGGTGACCCACATGGCACAGTAGACATCGCCTGTCTTTCCTGCTGCTCCCCTCAGCAGTGTATTTCCGTTAATCTGCCTGTTCTGCTCCCCACTCTGTCTCTGGTGAAGCCTCTTTACTCCCTATCCCTGCACTTCTGACCTACACCCCAGCTCTTCTGTGCATAAATAAATAAAATCTTAAACAACAAAACTAGGGCTAAAGGCAATGACTACAGCAAGATCATGTCCATAATTCTCTGCATGGGTGTCCTGCCTACTCAGGGTAGCATTTCACTCAAGTAGGGATATCTCAGTGACTATCTTTTTAAGTCAATAGTTTCTTTTAGGTAAATGCCCAGGCCTTACTTATGAATCTGAATGAAGTCTGGGCACTGATACTTTCAAAAGTTTCTCAGATAATTTTAATGAGAAGCAATATGAGAATTACTATTATAAGGGCATCGAAAAAACATTACCAAGATTTTAAAATAATTGTCAGTGTTGACAAGAGAATAGGCAATGGAGGGATGCTTGCATACTGCTTTTGAAGGTTTAGATTACTGTGCACTCTGGAGAGCCATTTGATACTAAATCTCAAACACTTTGCAGTTTTGAATATTTTCCCTCCTCTAGCACTTCCACTTAAGCTCTATGCTAAAGAGCCATCAGGAACATGTACCAACATTTTATACAAGGTGGTTCTTCAGAGTGTTTCTATGACAGAGATTAATTGGAAACAATTTAAAAGTCTGGCTATGGGGAATTGGTTAATTTTGATATCAACTCTTAGCGATATACAGCTGTTAGAGATAATAGAGCAAAATGCTTAGTGACATGAAAGTATTCAAGATAGACTACTTTGTACTGCTATTTTTGACATATCTAATACCTGTATTAAAGGAAAAAATTGAAAAATATGTGTTTAACTGTGCCATTGTTAACTTTCAGATGCTTTCTAAATTTTCTTACCTGTCTGAATTCTCTAAAATCTTTATAATAAAGACTCATTAAATTCATACATGTTAAGTGGTAATTTTAGCAAGAACACTTGTGAAAGCATAATGCTGACAATATTGGAAGGACAAATGCTTCACATCCTTGGGTACGTCTCAAAGGATGGGAGGAAAGAGAAATGCCCACTCCCAGACAACCTGTGTACTTAAACGTAACAATCTTGATTTTTTTTTTTTAAATCAAATCCTCCAGGCAACTCTGAAATGGGCAGTAATGAACAGGTTTTTGGGGACTCCCAAGAGAGTTTTATCTCTCACCATCTACGTGGTCTTCATTATTGTCCCTCCCTTAGTCTCTTGTGTTCTTTGCTATGGCTTCAGAGACTCTTAATATGGGTTGATTGTAAGGAATCAAGGAATGTCCTTCTCATGTCCTCCAACCAGGATTAAGTTGTTGGTGGGGTGCCCTGTCATGCTCACACCATCACGCCTTGCAGGTCTAGAATGCCATCCAGGGCCCAAGGCAGCCCCTAGGTCCTTCTGAACACTCAGCTACTCTCTGCTTCTACTGTTATCTTTCTTTCTTCATACTTCCTGTTCCTTCTACTGAATTTCCTCTTTACCTTCTCATACTGGTTATGGTGTCACCCTCGCTACACACCCTCATGCACCTCCCACCTACATCAGAATGTCTGCCTTGGGGTTCATGCATGGCCTCAACACCCATGGTCAGGGCAGTGGGCATCTGTTAGAGGGTGTGGGCTATGCTGGAGCAAACAGGAGTGTGTGTGCGCTTAGCTTTGTCACCACAGGGTTCCTGAGCAATGCCTGTGTGCCAGGCACTGTGTTGTTTCCTCAGAAGCTGTTATGACTAAGGTATAAGTTAAAAACATTTAGTCTTCTCTGCTATAAATCCAGGATAATCATTTAGACATTAGCAGGACTGGTTTATAGGCTCATGAAGGAAAAGGTTACCAAGGAGGGCCTGGTGTTCTTTTGGAATTCTCTCCTTCCTCCTTGTGCTGAGTCTTTGCTTTGATGGATTCCTCTAAGGAAGAGGCTGCTGGGTGACTTTTCATTTCCACAGCAGTGTATCTTGATCCTGGGAACAAACACTCCTACACTTCTGTGCATGGTTCTTCCTGCGTACACTTCAGTGGTTTGATTAGAAAAGTAATTAAAGAGATTATCCCCCTTCTTGCCTTGCCCACTTAGTGTGTGTGTATTATAGTTTATTTTTACATTTTATGCCTTTTCCCATCTCAGTTGTAATCTCTGTGGGCCTCCCATCACCAAATCACCTATGTGCCATCATCATAGTTTTGTGCACTGTCACCCACCCCCATTTTTTATCTCATTTCCCTCTTACCTGTGTAAAATGTCTCTAGCATATAGTTGTTCATTATTATTTCTCCCTCCCGCCCCCATCCTTTATGCTCTTGCTAGGGGTGAAACCATCCAGTATTCCTCTTTTTCTTTCTGGCTTATTTCACTAAGCATGATCTCTTACAGCCCCATCCATGTTGCTGCAAGAGGAATGAGTTTATCCTTTTTGATTGCTATGTAATATTCCATCGTATATATGTACCACATCTTTTTATTCCAGTCATCTAATTTTGGGAATTTGGGTTGATTCCATGTCTTTCCAATTGTAAACAAATCAGAAATAAACATGGGGGTGCAGGTGTCTCTTTGAGTCAGTGTTTTTGTCTCTTTTGGATAGATAACCTAAGTGTGGAATTGCTGGATCATATGAAAGCTCCATTTTTAGCAGTTTGAAAAACTTCCAAATGGTTTTCCATGTGGCTGTACTAACTTGCATTCCCACCAGCAGTGTAGGAGAGTTCATTTTTCTCCACATCCTTGCTGACATTTGCTGTTGCTAGTTGTTTTAAGATGTGCCATTCTTACAGGTGTGAGGAACCTCATTGTGCTTTTAATTTGTATCTCCCTTATTATACCTACTTAGTATATTTTAATTTATCATGCTTGGGTACAGGTTGAGGCATATTCTCCTTGGGGGCTTCTAGGACTGTAGTTCCAGCGTGGGTGGGGACATGAGAAGTCTGCCTCCTGCAGAGGGAACTGCTTATGGAAAACAGATGCCAGCGCCCTCTCTGTCTGTTTACCTCCTCCACACTGCATTTGTGTCGACCTTCTGGCCTAATTCTTTCTTGGGGGCAGTGATACTTCTTCACATCATAGATGTGGAAGCTCAGAGAGGCTGATCAGATTAATGATCTGTCCAGAGCTTGTGCTTTTGCTCTTGAATCTGGAATTTGATTAGCTGGGCTTTATTCTGTTCAGGAGGAGAAGCTCCATTTTGGACTAATTTACTTGAAAATAGGGCATTACTTTTTCAGTGTAGTGAATGTCAGTGAATCTGAACTATCTCCAGATACTCCTTAGTTGATCCTCTTTTCCACAGAACTTAAAAGCAGTAGGCATGTTGTATATTTGTTGATAGTTATCTTTCTACATCTCTTAGAATGTTACTGAGATGTAGGGGATCGTTCAATAAATTTGTATTGTACAAATTCATAATTTTTTTTAAAGTACCCCACAAATGAATAACAGAAGAACTTAAGTAGTATGGGTAAACAAGGGTAACTTTGGCTCTTTCCCCTAAGGATATTGAAACCTAGTTGCAGAATAAAAGTCTGTTTAAGGGAAAAGGGCCTTCTTGGAGTTGAAAAGGATGGACCAGGTATGGACTTGAAGAGAAGATGCTGCTAAGTGGAGAGCTAGCTGGAGTGAAGTCAGGCCAAGGAGTCTTAAAGGACACTTATGGGTAGCAAATGAAAATTTTTTACTAATGCTTAATCCCACCTTCACCCCCATTTGAAGCATAGTAGGCTTTACTGAAATTCCAGGTTTCCATTAAGGCTTTAAAGTTTCTCTTTAGGCCCTGCCTGGTGGCACAGGGATTTAAGCCTCCTATCAAGTTATCACCAGACTTTGCAGCATGAGTTCGGTCCCAGGCCAGGGAGCTGATCCTCATAACAAGTCTCTCCTGTCTTGCCCACTGCTCTCCTCAGCAGTGTATTTCAGTTGTTCTACCTGTTCTGGTGAATCTCTCACCCCCCTCACCTCTGGCCTCCACCCCAGTTCTTCCATGAATAAATAAAATAAATAAATACAATACAATACCTCTTTAATCTATATAACATTTACCTGATAGTATTGTTTACTCTCATTGAGGCTCACATTATGTCATTGTCATTTAACCTTCCATTGTGGACATAAAACATTTATATAAAATATCAAAATAGATCGCTGACAGGGAATGGGGACCTCTCCTGTGAATTCTGGTTGTGTGTATTTTCATATACTCATTGCTCAATAGGTGTTAGTTGATTGATTAGGGAAAGTAACTTGAAAGATTTCCCAAGTAGTCTTTTCTAGGAGTCATTGCTGCTTCAAATTCTGTTCTGTAAATGTCTGTTAGATCTTCAAGAGTAAGTCCCTTGAGAGATAAGACTACTTTTCGAGTTATGATGGTCTACCCATCTGTGTGTGGGGATGGGGCATAGAGGAGGAGGTTGTTTTATGAACATAAACATGAAGGTCAAAAAACATGCCATTTTCTAGACATCCTGGAGCTGGTTAGAGGTTCATAACGATATATATTTTTTTGAGTTTGAAAACTTAAAAAGAATCATAGGACTTGATGTTTCACAGTAATCAGAAATCTGTTGGAAAAGTAAAACATAAAAATTTTCAGTTTAAAGAATAGTCACAGGCCCTCCCTGGTGGCACAGGGGGTTGGAGCGCTACACTGCAAAGCTAAGCCAAGCCATGGCTGCTTCAGTGCGAGTTCGATTCCCTGCCCCTAGGTGACCCACATGGAGCAATAGACCTCTCCTGCCTAGTCCACTGCTCCCCTCAGCAGTGTACTTCATCAACCTACCTGTTCTTCTCCCCACTCTGTTTCTGGTGAATACTCTCACCACCTCTGCACCTCTGGCCTTTACCCCATTTCTGTATGCATTAAAAAAAAAACCCAAAAACTTAAAGAATAGTCACAGACTCTGTAAACAATGAATATTACTGAAATGGCTCTTTTGACTAATAGAGGATTATTTTTAGAAGTTAGAGCTGGCAGAGAAATTTGGATCAGGGATCTGAGTCATTCCCCTGTTATTCTGTTTAATTACCACAACCCTGCTTGAGGGAACTGGCTATTGATACAACCCTGCTTGAGGGAACTGGCTATTGATAAGTAATAAAAATGAGGCCTACAAAGGAAAGTGGGTAATAATTATGGATCTGTAGTCATTTTAGGAAGTCATTTTAGCAAGGTAAGTATGAATTGGAAAGGCCAAGCTCACAGAAAAGAGAATCTAACAAAATACGAAAATGCTAGTTTATTCTTCAAAATCTATGCTTAGAAATGAAATATCTTCATTTGTTTGTAATTTAAACAATTTATTTCAATTTAACTTATGTCAATTCATATAAGTAAATTTCTATTTGAAACCTTTAAAAATTGCAAAGTTGGTGGTGTTGGGGACCAGAAGATATCATCCCATAACCCTCTGGGTTCTTCTAGCTGGCCAGAAGATAAACATCAGACAGACTAATAAGAGGGGGAAAAATACACAGAAGTTGAACAATATCTATACTATTTGTGGGTGGCACTTTCAGATGGAATGGGCCAATCTTGCTCAGTGGGGTAAAAAGAACAAAAACTTGGACCTATATATTCTCTTCCATTCAGTAGTGATTATAATGGCAACAGTTAGTTATGGACCAAACAATTGGAACTTCAAAATGAAAACTCAGTAGGTCTAAAGATAAAAAGTAGTTGTAGGGCCCTCCCTGGTGGCACAGCGGGTTAAAGCACAGCACTAGGAAGCTAAAGTCACTTCAGCATGAGTTCCATCCGCACCCTGAGGTGATCCAAAAGGTGCATCAGATGCCAGCTGCCTGCCTGCTGCTCCCCTCAGCAGTGTACTTGGTCAGTGGGCCTGCTCTGCTCCCCACTCTCTGGTGAATCCTCTCTCTGCCCCTGCACCGCTGGCCTGTATCCCAGTTCTGCATGCATAAATAAATCTTTTTTAAAAAAAATAGTAGTAGATCTGTTCACCACATAAGTTCTTTGACACTTCATTTGGGTAGTTATGATTAGTCTGTGCTAAGAGGTAACAGTAAATTGAATGATAGACTCTAAGGCTTTAAAATTGTGTAATTTTCTTTTTTCTCCCTCACCTCTTCTTCCTTACCTCTCTAGCTATTGTTTCACTTTGACCTTTCTTCTTACTCTTTTGTATGAACTTTTAAAAGATCTCCTCTCTGGTTTTCTCAGTTATTCCATCTTCCTCCTCTTCCTCTATTTGAAAATTAAATTACCATAGTAAAATACATTTAGATTTTCAATGGAATGTGACTTATTACTTAAACCTTAACATTATACTTACTTGGGTCCCTTGAACTTGTCTAATTACTGTATGCCTAGCCCAGAAATTTATAAGCAGTTACCATCTCAGGGACGGAGGAGATGGGAAACTAAGAAGAAATATGAGTTTTTCTTCTGACCTGGAATTGCCTTTCACGTATTGAGAAATACTAATTTGTAAACATAAGGTACAATGCAAGAATAGGAATGTTGTGGGTGAAAAGAGAGTGCAATTAACCCTACTGGGGTTGGGGGATGTTGTTGAGAGCTGTACCCTACAAAAGAGGGTACAGAAGGGGAGATTTGCAACAAGAACAGGTGGAAAAGAGAACATGTGGGTTTTACTTTCATTTGACTTTCAATAGATTTTTCTCTAGTGACCTTAATGATGAAGTGTTAGAAGTGATAAGCAGCTAAGAGCCCTTCAGGGCTCTTATAATTTTATGCCTCCCAGTAGAAAAGACACACAGATCCCTTCTGTCAAGAATTGGGTCTCAGAGTTCTGTTCTTGCTTGCCCAGCAGCTGCAGGGTGTCATTAGGAGCCAGAAATCCTCAAAACTTCACAAAATCAGGATTTCCCAAACTTTTCCAGAAAAATGTTCATGGAAAGGAAGAAAAACAGCATTCTGTGGTTATGTAGTCTGGGGGGTGGGCATGGGGGTCTGGGGTGTGCAAATACCAAAACTTTTCCAGAAGGGATAGATTAAAAAGGATTTCTCTAATTAATTTTGACCTTGGGCTTTACCCCCTACCCTCAGTGAATTAAAAGTGGGGGTTCCTGTCACAAAAATCTATAGTTTTTCCTTTAAAGTCACTGTGTTACAGGACAGCGAGAGGCCACAAACTTGCCCATTCTAAAACATATAGGACCTTTAATGGAAAGGAATTTTAATACAATTAGTGTGCAACAGAAAAGATAAAGAATATAGTTTCGAAATCAAACACCAAAGTTCCCTATCCCCTTGTGGATAAAAGTTCACCAAAAGAGATTGGCCCAAAGCAAGGCCTGAAAGCCCTTGACCAAGAAACAGCCTCCTCTTCACGTGTCTCTCTCTGCTCGTGTGCCTCCCTCAGGTCTCCTTCTGGCTTTCTATCCTGCTTCTGTCCTTTTCAGTCTCCTCTCCAGATTTTTTTGGTCCCTGCTCAGCTTCTCTCTCCTTTGGGTGGGTCAGGGAAACTGGAACACCACGCCACCCCCCACCCCGCCCTCCCTACCCCACCCCCTGCCTTTCCTGGTACAACTGGCACTTTCTCCTACCTACAAAAAAGAAATGGCTTTTCTCTCCTACCTGGCACCTCTAATTCAAGAAATAATAGTAATTCTTTGAGTAGCATGCCTGACTGCCTGCCTGCCTGCCTGCCTGTAGCACAAGAGAGAAAGAAGACAAAGTTGGTTTCTTGGTTCCTTCCACTAGCGTGCTCCTAAGCACTATATGGGTCTAGTCTCTCATGTTTTGTGTACCTCCACACAGGCTTGATGACTCCTCTGAACTTCTGCTGTCTGTCTTACCATTTCATTTGAGGCAATTTAGGGAGTGGCTAATAAAACTGGAGGTTGTGGCCCTCCCTGGTGGCGCAGCGGGTTAAAGCACAGCACTGAGAATCAAAGCCGCTTCTGCATGAGTTCGACTCCCGCCTGCCCCGGAGGTGACCACATGGCGTGGCAGACCTCTCCTGGCCCGCCTGCTGCTCCCCTCAGCAATGTACTTCGTCAATCTGCCTGTTCTGCTCCCCACTCTCTCTGGTGAAGCCTCTCGCCACCCCTGAGCCTCTGGCCTGTACCCCAGTTCTGTATGCACAAATAAATAAATCTTTAAAACAAACAAACAAACAAACAAAAAAAAAAAACTGGAGGTTGTACTTTGTCCAAGGACATTTTGATTGAGTCAGGGAATGAGATAAAAAAGTCTTTTGGAGCCTAAGGAGAATTCCTCTAGAGGTAGATTGCTAGGTATTTTGTCTGACAGGAAGCAGCTTGTTTGGAAATCAATGGGTTAACTGTCAGGGAACACAATGCCCATAAGTCAGTGGCACATGGTCTGAGTATCTGGTAATTTATCTGCCTACCTCTCAAGGGTTGTTATGTGAACTTGGTGTCCCAGACTGTTGTCTGCACAAGAAAGCTCAGGTTAGTTTGGGGAGTCAATCAGGGACATGGAAGCCCATGAGTACTCACCCTTCAGAAGAAGCCCATCTGGAGGCTTAATCTTATGTCTTAAAAAGTTGGCAGCTTTCTTCCTAGAAAACTACACTGGTTATGTGTGGAATTGATCTGCGCATCTTGAATTTTATGATGCTCTAAAATTTAATATTCATGGCCATGACAGGCTTAAAATGTCTCTGAGTAAATCTGCAGTTTACTCAAACTTGCTTGATTTCTTTCCACTCCTGATTCCCAAAGAAGCATCTTCTGAGTAAAACTGGAAGTTGAGTTAAAGACTTTTGACTCTGTGGAAGAACTCAGAATTAGTGAAAAGGCCCATTTAAATTATTTAATTCAATTTATATAAATAAACTTTTATGTTTGATATGTATAACTTTAGTTGTTCTGTCTTGGCCTGATAAAGCTATTAGAAATATAACCAAGTGAGAAGTGAATGTTTCTAAGTAGTCTTGCTTGTAAAGAAGCACAGGGGTCCTTGCTTTGAGGACTAAGGGTTCCAGCAGATGGTCATTGTTCCCTTCAGTCTTGCAACTCAACCCATGTTGTATTATTCAGTTTCCTAGTTGAGTAAGGATCAAGCTGCAGAAACCCATGGTTTCAGTGTTGGGAAATTAGGAAGTCATAATTAGGACCAGGTAATTGGGACGAAATAGTATAAAGTAAAAGAAATTTGAGCGGAATATTGTTTTTATTTTGTTATGTTACTTTCTGAAATATCTATATTGACATAAAACTATGGATTCTTAAGGATCCCTAGATATTAAAAAGTGTGTTTACTAGATAGCTTTCAAGGCATGAAAAATAGGAGTCCTACAAATTCTCCTCAGTTTTCAACTCTATATCCTAGCCCAAAACCTTTACATATTTTGGTTACCATAATCACTTTGTGATTGTGCCCAGTTAATAGAGCTGGCCCGTGTCTCCTTGCAAGCATCAACCAGGGATTTGGTTTCCAGAGAACTCTGTGTCTACAGTGCGTATATTTGGTTTAGGGGAGGAGAGAGGATGAACATTTGTAGACATTGCTTATTTAGTCAAGGGAAACAAGGAGACTTAAAGGCTAACTTCACAGAAATATCCCTATTGCCATTAGTGACTTAGGAAGATTAGAGTTATTTCTGGGGCCACTAACTCATCAGTTATAGACAGTCCCGGGTTGGTAGGAAACCCAGTTCCCTTTGCCTGTCCCCAGCTACTTCTGTATCTAAGCATGGATGCCATGACCCTTCCTTCTGCACAACTCCAGCTGAGCAGTAAAGAGTGTCAGGAGAGAGCATTTCTGGGAACTGGAGATGCGGATTTCCCCCTTCTTTCCCCCTTCTTTCCAACCTGTTACAGGTTGGAAGTAGTCACCACAGAGGTAGGAAGAAACTGTATAGATCTGAAATGAACACATCACATGGTAGAATATTGCCTATGCATTGTTATTTAGGGCACTAGCAGGGATTGAGACTCTCTGGCATGATTTATTTTTTTCCTTCACAGCACAAATTACCATTGGCAAACATAGATATGTCCTTAAGCGCCAAAAATTCTACTAAGATGAAATAGGGCAATTGTATCAAAGTATAAGACATGAGGGCCAATTTTAGTTATTTGATGTGAAGATAGGAAATAAAGTGGTTCATGTTGACTACTGGTAAGAAAGAGTGCCATCTAGAGGCCCTGATTAGAACTGCACCTCAGTCTCAATCATCCTGTAGTGTGAGCGCGACCTTGAGCTGCTCTACTGGGCAGTTGCGATGCTCATGATTGATCATGGGGAAAAGGAGCAGTGGGGCAGCCATATGGTAATAGATTCAGCAATTAGGATGACTGAACTGTGTTGATACAGCGCGAGGGCCCAGACCTTGTTAAATAACACCCTTTATCTGTCTTTCCAGGGATGGAAAGCTTTCATACTCCTGTGATTTACATCTAAGCTTTATACTTTTATCCTTTTAAACAAAATTAAATGCTAAAAATCATGTCTCTTATGGCAGGAAAAGTAAATGTTGGTGCCATTTGCAGAACACCCTAAGGGATAAGTGTTGGAAAATATAGAGTCCCATGGAGGTCCAGAGCCCCTCTAATTCCCTGTGACATGCCTACATGAATTTGCCTATATGCACTGTCCCTGAGCATTAGTTTCCTTCCCTCATCTTGATTCATACAATTGGGCAGTATCATGCACTGTGTTTAGCAACTTAGTGCTAATGTTCACGCTCAATCATCAGGTCCACAGTGAAGGGCTTTCAATAAGAGATCCAAGAGATTTGCTATCTACACACTATATCACCATTATCATACTAGAGACGGTGATAGTACTGTCTTGGGAAAATCAGGTAACAGATTGACAACTATCATTGTCATCAGTTCATCACCATCATGTGGTACTGTGAACACCAGTAAGAGCATCTAGAATGGAGACCAGGGTGAGAACCCCCTCAAAACACAAGAGATGTCAACAGCATGCCTTGGAGTGCAGATTTCCTGACTAAGAAACTACTTTTGAAACTGCCCATTTCCTCTGCTGTAGAAATGACTCCCATGTGTTTGAGTTCAGTGTCTGTAGTGTTGGCTTTTTTCCATTGTCGCTTTGCTATAGAAAGCTTCGAGAAACTCCTTTGTTCCTTAGAAATGATCTATCTTTTAGAATACCTGTTTCTGGATTTTGCAACAATGGCGGGTGGTGGGGGCTACAGAGAAGCAGTAGCCACCAGAATCCTCAAGGATATTTTTAGGATCTGTTGAGAATGATGGCACCCCGTGACACAGTGATGAGTGGAATCAGCTCAGCAAGGACACAATAAAAAGATATTGTCATTTGTCTCTAAACTTCAGTATCCAGTTGTAAAATCCCAATTTGTTTGCTTCATTCTTTCAGTTAATTAAAAGGAAACTATTTTATAGCCTCAAGTGTGGTATAATTTATAATAGGCCTTCCTCCCTCCTGTTTTTAATTGCCGTCTTTGCATGAGGATGTTGGACCTTTTCCCTTTTATGGACAACTCATGCATAGTTTCCTAGAGCAGCTCGATGACTGTTAATTAGAAACTAAAGAAGTTTGATGTCTTCTAGTCATCTTCAGCTAAGCAAGTGAGTGGGACCTCTTGATTGGGGTTTATTCCCCTCCTCCTTTTCCTCTGAAAACCTCTCCTCCTAATAATTGTCTGCTTTTTGAAGCATGTTCTGTCTGAAAGGTTAGAAAGACTAAAATGAGTCCCCACAGATAAGTTACAATTCTCCTGTCATTCTGGCTAGTACAGGGACAGAGCAGAAACTCTCAGGTTTTACAGAGCCCTGAACAGAGCTCTTGACATTTCCAAATCATTGGCTAAATAAGTGAGTGAATATCTTGGCTTACTGATTGATATAATCAGAACTAATAATAACATAACCCGTAGGTGAAGAAAGGAAAAGCAAAACAGCAGTTCCATAGACATTTTGGAAACCCAGCGTTTAAATTAATCAAAACACTAGGGTAAAGTTCTGGTGTCCGTTATGCTCAGAGTGTTAAGCTGACTTTTCTTCCCGAATAGGTACAGCTTGTGCCACTGGCTTCCCTATAAATCGTAAGTTTAGAAGCGGAGACAGCAAAGGCCATTGCAGAAGGTCACAGCATGCTTAGCCTGGGATACAGGGTTGCAACTCTCTATTTATTTTATTTCCTTTTTGTTCTAGCTTCCTTTACATTGGAAAAACCCAAAATAGCAGAGAGACTGGCTCCTTAGCTTCCCAGCAGCCCCCCAAATACTCATGTGTATGTCATAAACATCTTGAAGTGATAAATGCAAATGATACATGTTTCACTTAAAAAGTTAGGGTCATGTTGCGGTGTTGTAAGTTACTTTACGAAGCAAGAGGGACGATACCATTTTAAGTCAGGGATCACAATCTGCATATACCAAGTCATTTTTTAAGCTCTAAAATGGAAGTAATCATGAAAGAGTTTAAAAGTCAATCAACTTTGCCTGTTTGCCAGGATTATCTTCCTCCTGCTCCACAACTGAGATAACAGGCGTGAGCCCTGTGGACCAGTATCATTTTCTTTCTTCTTAGGAAAGGAAAATCATCAAAGGACGGCTCAAGTTTGCCGATAGATGCACAACTGTGGGCCCTGCTTTTGGTGAGGGGAGCTGTTTGGAAGCCCTAGAGTGCTGTTGGGTGTGTAGTCTCTCCACAATATAGGTGGCTCCACTCACAGCTGCTGGGGATAGCAAGGATTGTTTCTCCTCTCTTTCCAGCAAATTCTCAGGCCACACATGTGCTCTGTGGCAGCTTTCACTTTCAAAGACATTTTGTTGCCTTTGAATGGGAAGAGGGTGAGCTTCGTTCTCTAGAGTTTTATGAATAGTGATTATCTTCATTTTTCTATTAGGTTATATTCTGTTGTCATGGCACCAACATTCCATTGTTGTTCTCACCCTAGGGTTCTAACATCAAAGAGAATACATCTGAAATCTGGCCTATGTCTAGACTCTAAGGTTTACTGAAAACCTTCCATGTTATGGAAATTGAAGTAATAGTGTCCTACAATTGTTCTAGATTACAGCAATTTTGAATTTTGTCAATTTCTGAGGGGGGAAAAAAATGCCAGCTGAGATTTTGATGGCAATTGCATTGAGTTAGTTGATCAATTTGGAGAATATTGTCATCTTAACATTTCTTTGAACCCCAGAACACTGTCGTTCCATTTATTCAGATTTCTTTAGTTTATTTCAGCAACGCTTTGCTATTTTCAGAGCAAGGCTTTTATTGCCTTTGTTAATTTTATGTCCAAGTATTCTTGTAGATGCTATTATAATAAAGTTACTTTCTTAATTTCATTTTGAATTTCTTATTGTTACTGTATAGATAATTGAATTTTGTATATTGATCTTGTATTCTGTAGCCTGGTTAAACTAATCATTTTTACAGATTCCTTAGGATTTTCTATACACACAACATGCTCTCTGTTTATAATGATAGCTTTACCCTGATATTTTGCCCATGTGACTGTCTTTTATTTAATTTTCTTGCCAAATTTTCCTGACCCAAAGCCTCTGGTGTAATGGTGAATATAAGTGGCAGGAGGAGATATCCTCTCTTCTTCCTGACCTTAGGAGAAAACATCCAGCATTTTTCTGTTAAGCATGATGCTAGATGAGAGATTTTCATAGAGGCCTTTACTAGGTTTGGGAAGTTTCTTTTTATTAATCTTCTGCTGAATTTTTTTTTTCATGAAATGATAACATTAAATACTTAGGCTTGTCTATTAAGATGACTGTGCATTTTTCCCTCCTTTTGTCTATTTGGTATATTGAATAGATTTTCATTCATTCAACCAACTGTGTATGCTGGAATAAAGCCCATTTGATTGTGGTACATATTCTGTTCCATATGTTGTTAGCTGTTTGTTGAGGATTTTTTTGTCTTTATTCATAAGGGACATTAATCTGTAGTTCATCTGTGATATCTACTGGTTTTCCTGTCAGAGTAATATTAACCTAAGAGGGTCAGTAGAGAAGTATTTCTTTTAATTTATGAAAGAATTTGTGTAGTCATGTTATTGTGCCTGTTAAACATCTGGTTAGAGTGTGGGGTTTGGGTCTGTGTGTGGCTGATCCCTGCTATCTCTCTGGGCAGGTCACAGCAGACCCAGTAGCAGGACATGTCAGACAGATGAAAAGTGATTCCATTCTGTTGTCATTCTGTGTGCAGCTGGCTCATGTGTATTTCTTGACTATAGTCTCAGGATGCTAGGAATGCCATGACGGGGGCAGGCTTAGGTGTGTGTGATACTGGGGCCTCGGCAGCTTCAGGTGGTGGGCAATTAGAAAAGGAATGCTGAAGCAATGAAGTAGTTGTAGGTCTGGAGTTTGTGGGAAGGGTGGCCAGTTCTGGCCTGTGCCATGACTGTAAGGCTTGCAAATGTGGGCTTGTTTAGACCAACTACTGTGCAAAATGAGGAAGGTGAATTGCACCAGAGGCTGCAGCAGGGAAAAATCCCTGGTTTGGGAAGAGTGCAGGGGACTGTGGTGATGGCATACGGATGACTTGGTGGTGAGAAGCCCATGATGATTACAACTGAGATGAAAAAATGCGCAAAATGAAGAATGATGTAAAAAATTATTAATAATCCAGGGCCCTCCCTGGTGGTGCAGTGGACTAAAGCACAGCACTAAGAAGCTAAAGCCGCTTTAGCCCAAGTTCGATCCCCACCCTGGAGGTGCCCTACATGGTGCAGCAGACTTTTCCTGACCTACCTGCCGCTCCCCTCAGCAGTGTACTTCATCGATCTGCCTGTTGTGGTAAATCTTCTCACCACCCCTGCACCTCTGGCCTGTACCCCAGTTCTGTATTCATAAATAAGTAAATCTTAAAAAAAAAAATCCCTGGTTTCCGGCAAGTTGCCTTGTCACAGCCTGGAGCAACAGCCTACTCTATCCTAGTGCACATGCCAGGACTAAGGGATGCAGGAAGCAGGAGTTGAAGTTCCTTCTGAGGAAGAGCTCGTAGGTGTCAGACAAGCAGGCTAATGGGCTGTGCTGATGACCATCTGGATGCTGGACAGAACTCCCGGATGCATAAGCCAGGTCACAGCTGCAGTCC
Source organism: Condylura cristata (assembly GCF_000260355.1). Lineage (NCBI taxonomy): Eukaryota > Metazoa > Chordata > Mammalia > Eulipotyphla > Talpidae > Condylura > Condylura cristata. The sequence continues at coordinate 54,939,732 of NW_004567114.1, read as the reverse complement.
GTCAATACCTGGCTAGTTCTGCCCTGGGCTTGCCAACACAAGCCACTCATTTCCGAGCGGCCAGCGTCAACCTAGGAAGGTTTAGTTTCCTTCTCTACAGATGAGGGAGCTTCATACCTACTTGGAGTGTTGTTGGGCTCATTTAATGAGATAATGTCCACAATTTGCCTTATGTAGCAGCAAGCCCATAGTAAGTCTTCGAACAATGTTTCTATACCTTCCATAAAGCAGCCAGCAGGAAGTTGAGCACCTGTGTGGGCAGTATTCACTTACATTCACCTCCAGGCCCATTCTATCAGGAACAAGACCTGTACAGGACTGGAGAGGTGTGAGCAGACAGGTAAGGCAGCCGGCTAGGTGTCAAGCCTCTGGCTTGGCGTGAGCACGGCATCATTTGGGACTGAGCAGATGCAAACAAGATGAAAGAGTAGTCTGATGGGAGTCATGGTAATTCAGATAACAAGTATTTTAGTGCCAATGACTGCTTTAAGCTCTTGACTCCTCCTCAAGAACCTGTGTGCTAAGAACTGCCATCACTTGTCCAGTCACCTGAAGCACAGGTTTGAATGAAGGCTGTGCTTTGCTGCCAGAAATCATAGTTTGGATGCAGACTTGCGAGGAGTCCCAGATGGTTGGGATTGTAGACACAGAAATGAATGACTAGAATTCATGTTTAAAGCTTTTAGAGCCAGAAAGGACTTGTATGGCAGCGACAGACAAATCACAATCTTTCCTGAAGATGAAGAATGCATGAAATCAGTGGGTTCCCAGAAAGTCAGTTTTTCCGTGAGGTGAGATTTGACACATTGGAATCAAGCAGGGATCTTTTCAGGAATACAGTTCTCATGCCTGACCCCTGGAAGCTGTAACACACAAGGTCTTGGTGGTCGCAGGAGCTCATGTTATTAAAAGGTGGTTTCTGAGAAGCTGCTGCACTAGAGAGCCCCTCAGCCTGTGAGCTTCTAGGTGCCTGGCTCAGTTATGCTCCCTTTATTCTCATTTTGCAATTTACAAAAGCAGGCTGTGCAGTTGAGACTTGCTCAGGTTGCTGTAGTGATTTCTGCTGGCCCCAGTTACCTTTGCAGATTCAAGGCTTGCAAACTGCATTCTAGTGCTTTCGGTGCAGGCAGTGTTGAGGATCACACAGGCAGCAAGGCCACCAGCTGACCACTGGATGGCATCCCTGTCCTTCCTTTGCTTGCAAAATGTCTGCTGAGCCTCTCCAGCTCTTGTTTGAGTGCTCCTGAGGCCTTTCGCCAGAATCTGTCCTTACAACAATGAACTGAAGTCAGGGGTGCCCCCCAAGCCCTCTGACCTGCAGGGGAGTGATTTCAGAGCTGGGCAAGCCCCAGATGAATGGACACAACAGTTTTTAAGGCAAGAAACTTTTTCATTTGCAAAAGCAGCCTCTCTTAAATGATTCTGGGATGCATTTATAGGACATGCTTTCTGTGACAGAGAATGACTATGTGAAAGAAGTCCAGGAGGAGTAATCAAATAAACATTTTCATCGCTGAAAATCTCTGCCTATAATGTAGGTTAATGGGCAAATAGAATTTACTTATTTCCAGTTTTAGGAGCAATTGTGTTCAATAAGCAGGTTATTTGTTTTTTTTTTTTCTTTCTTTTTTATTATTATTATTTTTTTTATTTACTGCCCTCTGGTGGGAATACATTAGAAATTTAATTTTCTTAAGATACCAAAATAGAGGGGAGCACAATGCCCAGGACTTCTAACACAGAGTCCTGGAAATGAAGTACATGTCTTATTCGGAGAGGTGCTTTGAGAAGGAGTTTGTCAGTTGCTTTGCTTAGACAAGCATTAATTACTTACTGTTATTTGGCTTAAATCTTTATACCATACACCATGCATCATGCATTAGGTCGGAGGTCACAGCTCTCACTGTGGGAAAAATTGGACATGGAGATGGGTTAGAACCATGAAATGTGTTGGGGACCACTTTCCAGGTTTTATTTTTTTTCACTTTATATAATAATGCCTAGTAAGAATGGTAGGATTTTAAAAGTGTTGTATTTCTTTGTCACCCCCACCTCCCACCCCCAGTCTTTTGATATTTTATTAAATGTTTAGCTTTCCTACAAAACCCAAAATCCTTGGACAGCTTTGCTGGTGGATAGTATCCGACTGTGCTGGTCTGTCTTTGAGCTTGTCTTGCTAACAGGCTGGGGTTCTTTTAGTCTTTGGTTCATGCTGGAGGAGGAAAGCCAAAACGGATTCCTGGAATTGAACCTTAGGCTGGCCATGGCGACTCACTGGCTAAATCCTGGATTTAGAGGAAATCTCAGCTCTGGGGATTGCCTGGTTTCTGGTGGAAGGGAGGGGGCTGTAAAACTCCCAGACCTGCTCTCCATGTAGCATTATCCCATCTGCATTCTGGCTGGTGTTTTCTGTTGCTGAATAGCAACAGAGAGAACACCTAGCAACTGAGGGAAAATAGTTAATCCTCCATCTATCTCCTTTCTTACAAGAAAAGTGGTACATTCCCTTGTCTTGCTTCTCCCTTTCAGTATCTGGAAGCAACACTTTTGCATTAGACTGTCAAATACACATGCTGTAAAAGCTGATCTTATTTACTACCCCTTTAATAAAAACAACTGCACCCCTTTGCAATCTATAACAATCAAATCATAAGGCAACTTGTTCACTGAGATCATCGAGAACAAAGAAACATCAGTTGCTTGTATGTTTAGTTCCTTGTTACATATCATGAGCTCCTTGAAGCGAGGACCAGTCTCATTTCATCTTGGTGCAAGGATTAGTTTACCTCCATCAAATATAGAGATGGCCACTTGGATTGTATTTCTATGAGTCTTTAAACTAGTCTATCAGTTAAGAGACTGCTTCTGAGGTGCTCAGGTCACATCCAAGGAGGCCTACAGGGGATGGTAAGAGATAGAGAACACACATCATAAGCCACACACTGTTCCATTTTATTCTCACTACAGTTCGGTGAAGGGAGTATGCTGAGTGTTTACCTTTGTGGTAGTTCACAGAAGGCCTGTCCCATAACAAAGCAAATCTATCCTACAGGGAGGACATCTATTTGCTTAGAGCCCATACCTGCCCTTTACCTGGTGAGTTCACTGGGCTCCAAGTTCTGCTCCTCCAATCTGCAGGCCTTAACATTGGAAACCCTCACTGAAAGGAGACGGGAGGCTGATTGGGTTAACTGGGTTGGGCATACTTGCAGAGACATTCACAGCATCAAGTGCAGTGACCACATACAGCTGACAGCTAGGTCAGCTGTTTTGGCCAGATACCTGCCCTCTTCCCAGCTACGTGGGAAGCTGTGCTTTGCTGAGTCTGGAATTGGATCCAATGTTGGACAAGTTCTACCTGTGTTTGTCCTTAACCCTTCCTTTTAATTTGTTAGCCTTACAGACCTCCTGCTGCTCATGTGATCTTTCTTCAAGCATGGTTTAATGGAATTATTTAGATTTGTGCTTAACTAAATTACAATCTCAGTTCAACCTTACTTCACCTCATTGAGAATTTTCCAGGTTGCCTTAGTGGGTTTTGTATGCTCCCTGACTCACTGCCACATGTTAGACAACTTTTGAATCTGTTTCATAGATGGCTGATCATTATTACCATGGTATGGAAATTTTACTGCCTTTAGCTTTCAGTGGGCAAAGATATTTCAAATTTCTGAGGAGACAACTCATAGTATTGCCGTGAAAGATATCCTCTTATGTTCTTTATAGGGCAGTGGCCCCTTTAAAAAAGAATAGTCTGTATTCAGAGCAGGTTAATCCTGCTCTGTTCTGGAAACCTGGCAGAATCATTAATAAGGGAGCCAGTTGTGTGTAGATTTAAATTAATCAGCAAGCAACCAGCAGCTAGAAACCTAAGGGGAGGGGAGCATCTTTCTCCTTGAAAAGAGAAAATATACTCCCCTCTCATTGGGGAAATAGACACACACACACACACACACACACACAGTCATGGAGACACAGACATATGGTGTGGCCATAATCTTTTCTCTCTTGTGGTTTCTGTCAAGCTGTGTGAGAGGGAAAAGTTTAACTCTCTGAAGATGAGCTGCGCCCCCAGGAGAATGGCTTCAGATTCTGAAGGATGGAGAGAGTGAGGTAGATTATATTCACCACCGCGAAGAGCTATTTGGATGTCAAGTCCATGAGTACAGGGAACCATGTTCAAGACTCCATATCAATTAAGTGAGAGCAGACTCAAGAAATCTTGGAGAGAGACTGGAGCAGACCACAGGGCTTTCCTATCCCCACACCAATGGTCAGGCTTTTTCCAGAAATGCAGACACTGATAAATTCTGACTCAGTAGTTTCAGTTCCTTTTCCAGTTAAGGCAAATGGAAACCATGAAACACTGGGAATTGTTGACGAAGTTAGGGCCATAGTTGTTTGAATAAGTTCCACACAAAACGAAATAGGTCCAAGTAAATTAGAAAGGTGTTTATTTTGAATTAAGCCATAATTGTTTGAGATTTGGTTAGCCACCAATTTTTTGCTTTGCGTTAGATATGATTTAATCCTAGTACTCTTTTAATATCCTTGTTTAATTGCTAACATTCATTACTCCAGTTTTTATTTTAAAAGGCATACATTAGTTAGAAAGCATCTGGTAGGCTCTCTAGATTTACTTACTTGGTACATAAGGAAAATTTTCTATCTGAATCCTGAAGCACGTCACAGGCTGAATAAAACACTGAGTGATATCCTAGGACCTGCATTTGAAGGTTGCCTCTGTCCTTGGAGGAAACACTCCTGGTGCAAACCCTGTACCCCTTAGAACCTTGCTTTCTCATGGGAAAATCTGGGTTCAGAAAGTCTGCCTTGCCAGGCCACAAGATTGTTGCTAATCAAAAGAAATAAATGAAATTGATTTAGTAGTGCTGGGGAACTTAAAAGTCATGGTTCAGCTACAGTTTATATTTTGGAAAAAGTATTTTTTTAAAAAAAAATTATTTATGCATACAGAACTGGGGTATAGGCCAGAGGTATAGGGGCAGTGAGAGGACTCACCAGAGACAGAGCCAGGAGCAGAACAGGCCTACTGATGAAGTACACTGCTGAGGGGAGCAGCGGGCGGGTCAGGAGAGGTCTGCCGCGCCATGTGGATCACCTCCGGGGCAGGTGAGGATGGAACTCATGCTGAAGTGGCTTTAGCTTCTTGATGCTGTGCTTTAACCCACTGTGCCACTAGGAAGGGCCCGGAAAAAGTCTATTTTTTAATGGACTGAAGGTCTGCCACCCTCTGTGTGCTCAGAGAAGTCCTCCACCTGCTTCACCTCCAGGTTCCGCTAAGTGAACAGACAGTACGTGGCAGTCCGTGGGGCTTGGCAGCTGGCAAAACACCCACCCCATGTAGCGGTCCTTGCTCCTTCCCACCTGTCTTGGGAGAAGATTAGGTCCCAGAGTAGCTCCACTTTATTGTATATAGCTTGTCTTCTGCATAAACTTTTCTTTATAAAGTATTTTATAGCTAAATTGAGAAAAATATTTGGAAACCACTGGATTCAATCATTTATATTTTCCTTTCAAAGATCCACTGGTGTGTTTTCATTATCGTTTTTGCTGCTGTTGCTATTCTTTAATATTACAGGAGACATGCCATCCTCTCTCGTGGCAGCACATTAAGGCAGGTACGGAGCTTAGGGAAGAGATGTCAGCTCTTAGAAAACTGGCTAGTTTTGTAAATTTTAAATGGGCGCAGTGGTAGAAAATGTGGTAAGCCTTTAAGTCAAGTGAACTGATTTACAGCAGTGTGCTACTTAAGCAAGAAGTCTTCCCACCCCCCTCCCTCCCTCTCTCCCTCCCTCTAGGTTCTGACCCGCCAAGTGTGTGGTAACATCACATCAACATAATGGCATCCTGCCAACATGATCATGTTGCCTTCATGTCACCACATTAAAATGATACTATATTCATGTGTTGTCCTTTATGTATTGACACTTTTGGTCAATAGGTAGGTTATAATTTGGGTCATGGCAGTGGTAAAAGTGTAATTGAATCTCTAAAAAGAGGAGATAAAACATAAGTTTAAAGAATACAGTTGAATATGTTATTACAGTCTCTAACTGTAAGCATCATTTCAGGGAGCATTAACCCTTTCAGGTCAGTTGTAGATGAGTTAATATACTCAAATGGAATTTACTGTTTGGGCCCCTCCCTGGATTAAATGAGTTAATTCAGTATGGATTAAGTGTTCTTAATGGTATGAAGTGTTCTTAGGGTCTTTCTAAACAATATGCACTATTTCCAGCCTTTAGAGATGTTCTTTTTCTCCCTTAGAAGACTTTTACCCACATATGACATACCTTGTGATGTTCCTGCAGATTCTACTTCCCCATCATCATTACTGCTTCTCATCATTACTACTTCTGGTCCTCTAATTACAGTTTCATCAGACTGTTGTACATGAAAATAACAAGTTTGCTGCTAATATTGGAGGTGGCTTAGTATGTTAATATTAAATACAATGCATATAAACATTTCAAATACTTTAAATGTTTACTATTTTCTTTAATATATTAAAGATCTTTTGGTTTTATGTAAAAGGATGTTAAGCACTTGGATTGAAATATTGGTAAATCAGTGAGGAGCTGAAATTTCCTTGTTGTATTAATACCATGTTCTTATCTCTTCTCTTCAGTCCAACACAACCTATCAGGCTGACATGGTTGTTTTAAATTGCTTCTTAGTGGCTCTTAATCTAAGACTTGCAATATCTTTTAAAAATCTTAATGAGGGGGAATTGCAAATCTTGGCAAAGACAAACAGCATAAATGTCTTGATTTTTTTTTTTTTAATGGATAAACTGAAATGGGTTTTGAAATGGGGATAACAGCAGGACGGAGATTTACTTTCTCTCCAAGACAAACTTTTATCCTTTCAATGTGGAGTCTGCAAATCTGGCCCTAGACTATTGGAGAAAGTGGACTAGTTCATTGTATTGAGGTTATTGGCATATCTGTCCCTTTAAGAAAAAACAAAAACAGGGCCCTCCCTAGTGGTGCAGAGGGTTAAAGCACTGCACTAAGAAGCTAAAGCCACTTCGGCATGAGTTCGATCCCCGCCTGCCCCGGAGGTGATCCACGTGGCGTGGCAGACCTCTCCTGACCCACACGCTGCTCCCCTCAGCAGTGTGCTTCGTGGATCTGCCTTCCCACTCTGCTTCCCACTCTGTCTCTGGTGAGGCCTCTCTCTCTGGTGAATCCTCTCACCCTCCAAATCTCTGGCCTGTACCCCAGTTCTGTATGAATAAATAAATAAATCTTTAAAAAACAAAAACACGTCTATGCACCCTGAGTTCAGGGGTCTTTTCTTTTTACATAAAGCTTTGTTGATTCTGCTGAGGTTTTGAGATTTAAAGCACCATTCCTGTTATTTGGTAAGCCCAAAGGGAGGCAAATTAATGATCAATCATTTTTTAAAATTTCCTGTTTTTAAGTCATGATTTTGAGCAATGTAACATAAAAAACAGAGTATATATAAGGAACGATCTCCTGGATGGCACCAAAGTTGAACTTGACATATGTGTGGGAACATAGGAACATAACCACATTTAATATATGAATGATTTAGTTAAAAAAATCATTTTACATGCTGATTTATAATCTGATTTCACCTTTATTTTATGGAATCTTCATAAGTCAGTGAGCAGAATTTTATCAGTGATGCCTGATACATAGTAGACACTCAATATTTTTAAATTGATTTTTAATGCCCTTGAAGGAGATGACATTATTCTATAGACTGCATGATCACGATGTTGTTAATCCTTAAAACAAAAACAAGGGTAGAGGTGGAATACATGTTCTCCAGTATTCCAGAAAGTAGGTTTCTAAATACACCCATGTGAGCACTTTATCCACACACACACACATATATATATATATAACACACACACACACACACTATAGATATATAAAATCACAAAACATAAGGTAGAGATAGCACACAAGATCCTTCTAAATGTTTGGACTATTCATCAGCTTTCTCCCATACTTTCTCCCATATTTTCTTCTACAAATGTACTGGTTGGTAGTTTGAGGAACGTATGAAGAGTCCAATAGAGTTAGTGCTATTTGTGGCAACTGTCAGTAAATCAAATGGTATGTGTACCCCATCTATTCTCAGCACTAACAAAGTGTTGAAGGGGATATCAAAGTATTAAAGGATATACTAGGAACCCTGTAGATTAATCTCTGTGATGATCAGTGTCAACCATCCTTCACATCCTAGCTCAAGTTACATGTTTTGTTCCCATCAATTCTATTACTTCTTCTAGTGCTCAATCCAATACTTTTTGCTCTCATTATCTCTTCTCAATGATTCAAGATTAAGCTCTTGTCTAATCAGCCTCAGATAATCTGTGCTCCAACAACATAAATCTATATAGTCTTCTAAAACACAATGCTAAATATTTTCTTTTTCTTTGTTTTAAATGACTTACTAACTCCTCCCTACCCCCCCCCCTTTTTTTTGAATTCTCATTTATGTTTCAAAGTTAGACTCAAATATCATCTCCTGGAAAATCTTCCTAGGTAAAATTAATAATTCCTCTCTTACTTCTATGTCCCTGGTGTATGCCTCCTTTTTTTTTTTTTTTTCAATACTTATAAGGCTGTGATGGTTATTTGTTAATGTTCATCTTCTAGGCAGAATTCATCCTTCTATCTATAGCACTGAGCACATTTCTTGACAAATAGGAAGACTTACTATTAACCAGTATAGAAGCAGGTCTCCATGGAGAATCAGCCTCAGCCTGGAGGACAAACTCTACATTCATGAAATCTTCAGAAAACAAATCTAACTTCAGAAAGCATTAGCAGTAATATAAATTTTATTAAAGATTTTGGGGAGAAAGTCTAGGGCTTTATATCACCACCCAATAACTAACAACTTGATTAAAAATCTTGAGCTTTATTCTTTCTTCTGTCAATCTTCTGCATCCTCCAAGCAGAAGGGACACATCAGAATCTAATATAATGGGGGCGATACGTAGGGTATCAACTGGGCACAAATTTTAAAAGCTTAACTTGTTTATAAGTGGCAACTTGATAATTGTGTGAGTGCCCAAGAACCTCTGACCTGGCCCCCCACACCCCAGCCTCACCCATTGTCATTCCTCCTTTGCTGCTTGGGGTTTGTAACAGAAAGTCGCTGACACTGTTTTCTCCCTCCTGTGCTCACCTCCTTAGTTATTTGGTGTCTCCCATCTAAGGCTCCATAACTCAACTCATGCTTCAAGTCTCAGAATCCTTGTCTAAAAATAGTTCCTTTTCTGTGCTTTTATACGGGAGACTTACAGGAGAAACTGCACTATAGAGAAAGAGAAAAGCTTGAGTGAAAAGTCAGCATGGCAATGGGCATGTTTGTGTTACCGACTAGCAAGGATTCATGCAGGGAAGAGAGAAGCAAATGTCACAGTTTCCACATCACAGGCCCACTGGTCAATGAGCTTCTCAAAGGTGGGCAGGACCTTCTGCTTTTTGCCTGGTACGTAGTCGCTGCTTCATGGATGTGTTGAAATGAAATACAGTCTGTCCAGACAGATGTTAACTTTTTCAGGAGTCACATCTTCTGTGAGTCTTTTTTTTTAAGGATTTACTTATGCATACAGAACTGGGGAATAGGCCAGAGGTGCAGGGGCAGTGAGAGGCTTCACCAGAGACAGAGTAGGGAGCAGAACAGGCAGATGAACGCAGTACATTGCTGAGGGGAGCAGCCAGTGGGTCAGGAGAAGTCTGCCATGCCATATGGGTCGCACCTCTGGGCATAGAGCTAGTCTGAAGTGGCTAAGGCTAGGTTCATAAGTGCTGCTCTTTAACCACTTGCACCAACAGGGAGGGCCCACTTCTGTGAGATTTAGCTGTTAGTGCCTGCTGGACTGGCTACAGGTTATTCAACGGATGCTTTTGATTGGCTTTATAATTTATATCCACCAAAAAGTACAAATTTCATCCTAGAGATAAATCTCTAAATTGAGTTTGCAAGTGCAAAGTTTTTTTGAGTAGTTCACAGCAAATTTAATTGTGATGGGTCAATTTTAAATTTGCTCCTTGTTAATGACAATAACAGTCTTTGCCCTTATTGGATCAACTTAAATCTGCTATTAAGACTAATGCTACTCTTCTTGATCTGTTTTTAGGCTGCTGGCTAGTACTTGTGATCAGGATGTTCAATGTGATGCACTTAGAAAAGTTTTCATTTCAGCAAATGGGAAATCTGTGCTTGCTCTAACTGGCCATGGGGAAAAATCCTTTAACCACTTTGAAGTTACTTTATTATGTACCAAACAAAAGATAATACCACTATAGCAGCCTGAACCCTATGACTTACTTAGCTTCCATTTAGCTCCAAATATTTGATTCAACTACCTTGATGATCTACTTTAGGGATTGGCAAGATCCAGCCAGTTGTCAAATAGCCATTTGGGGTTTTATAAATTTTCCTCTAGTTCACAACTGGAACTAAGTGGAACAAAGCAAGATAAAATTAACTATAAAAAGCCAAATACTTGATGTACATTTAGTGAATCACTTTTTTGTTTGTTTGTTTTGGATGATTGAACCTTTTATTTTTTTGGATGCAGGTGTGCAAAAGGCCCTGGGATGCTATGCCCTGGATGTTTTCTTTTTGTGAACTTTGAATATCCAATGATAATGTCTCTTATCAAATGCGAACTCAAAGGCCTGAACTCTCCTCTCATGCATGAGCCCTTATGACGTTTAGACTCCTATAGAGGCTGCATTTACATTAGCTTAATGCATGGATTCTGCCTCAGATCTTTGTTGTGCCTCTGCTCTAAATTGAGCATGAAGAACATAGGAGAGACAGTAAAAGTGAATGCTGGAAAACTAGCTGATATGTTCACCCCACTACTAATGATATCATTCAACTAAAATTATAAATCCATAGTCAAACAAAAAATGTCTACCAGTTATCTCTTCTGGCAGAAGTATTAAGAGCTATTTAAGAACTTTCACTCAGATACTTAATGTGTGCGTCTTTGAGCAAGTAAGGTATTTATTTTCATTGTACTCTGACAACCTATCCTTATGATTATACATTATGATTATTCTCCTTTTCAGGGCCCTTATCACACTTTGCAAAATTAATGTGGTTTATCCTCCATCACCATTTACTAAAATTGAGCATTTTCAATCAGTGGACTAGCCAAAACCAGAGCCTTCTATTCTTTGACATTTTTCCTATCTTGGCAGAATTGAGTGTTTTTCTTTTGATTTAAACAAACAAAAGAGAAATAGAAAATGGAAAAAACCCAAGTTGTCAACAAAAGTAAGTAGGATGTCAAAAAATAAAAGCTTTTTGATATTTGTAACCATCATGGAAACACTGAGGTGTGTTTAATTTAGAAGTCAGGTATTTTGAAGTGGAAAATCTCTTGATATTTTGTCCAGGACACGGTCGCTTTGATATTTTCCACTGTTGTATTAGCATTGCGGAAGAAGTCCCCATGCTACTGTGCCTCTCTCTGGGGGCCTTTGCTTCCCCCCTTAATAGCTTTGTCTCTGGGCAAATGGGCCTAAGAAATGAAAGGGTTTGAGAAAAGAAATATTAGGTCCATGAGAAAATATTGCTAAAAACTGAGTTAATATTTGAAGTATTGAAAGTCTAATCTGGAGCTCGTCTTGACCCCCAATTGCTGCCTGGTGTTGAGGTCTGTTTCAGCAGGTTGGCCTTTTGTTTGTTCAGAGGCTGGCATGATGGATGAGTTGGTACCAGGCCAATCTGTTTAAATAAAACCTTCGGGTCCCTGGGTGAGCAGAACATGATTCATATAAAGCCTTGGGATCATCCAGTAGCTGTATTGCTGTTTGCAACATCAAGGCAACTGATTGGCCCAAATCACTTCCCACTTTTCAAAAGAGAAAGGAAATATTTTAGGAGCATTCTCCCAAACTTTGAAACCAATTCTTACTCAAGCAGAAAACTTTGAATTTCCTTCAGAAAAACAGTAACAGAAATACATGGAGAATTTATAGTGAAGAATACTCTAGGCTACAGACTCATTACAGACTCTCCCATCTGGCCTGAGATGGCGAAAAGTATTATCTTCATTGCACAGGCAGGGATATAGAGGCAGAGAGCGAGTAAATGGTTTCTGCAAATTGGAAAAGAGGATATTGAGCTTTACTTTCCTGGCAATCATTGATCTATCCAGGAATAGTAAACTTCCAGGGGAGGAGGGCTTTGTGTTTTGTTGTTGCTTTGTTGTTTTTGTTTACACAATTCAGCTGCCATTGAATGCATGGACTTTACAACATTCTCACCTGGTCATCTGGCCAGTGAAGGCACAGCATTATCCATTTCATCTCTGCAAATTTGATGAATAGAAATTCACCTTTTAATTAACTGAAACATGCTTCATCTTTCAATAGTTCTAGTAATTCTCCTTGGAGCCATATGGAACAAATTTAATATCTGTGTCACATCCAAGTCATTGGAAGTTTTGAAGATGGTTTCTTTGAGTTAAAATATTTTATGTCCTTCACTGTTTTCCTCAGTCAGTTTGAGCTTAAGGCTTATTCTTACTGTTTTATCTTCCCACGTGAGATCCTTTTTAATAAAAATCTGTTTTAAAAATGCAAAGTCCAACACAAAAAATACAACTCTCTAGGAATTTGTCTGATTATGAAAGTGCGGGCTCATAAATTACTTCCTTCTAGATTGTGTGTTTCTGTGAATGTCACCTTGAACTTAAGCTGTCAGTCCTCCTCCCTGTTTACCCCTTTACTCTCACCACTGCATGATTTTTAAAACCAGATGGGTGGGTTTCCCTCCTAATGGGCAAGCAATTCCTGCTGGGGGGGGGGGAGTTTCGCCCCATGGGAACAGACACTTCTGTGCTTCTGCCCCCTGGACCCACCCAGATCCCACTCTCTATCTCTTCATCTGGATATTCACAGGTAATGTTTATCATATCTTTTAATAGAGCATTATAACCTCTGAGGCACCAGCTTGGCTGCCCACCTTAGTTTAACTGAGTCCTGGATCACTGCCCCTGGCAAGGGCATTCACATAGGATAGGGACCCCGTAGGTAGGGTAGGGTGAGGCTTCAGCCCCTGAGGCTGCCTGCACTTCAGATGCCAATCCAAGCAATGGGTCTCAGGCTACCCACCACTTCTGTCTGACTTGGTTACACACTGAACATTCTCAGTACTGTTCCCTCCTACAACAGCTCACAGAACTCAAGGTCTTGCCACTTTGTTAAAGGAGAGGAAAAACTTTACATGTGAAAGCCAGAGGGAGAGATGTAGAGGGTGATGTCTAGGTTGGTCCAGAGTGCAGAAACTTCTGTCCCCTTGGGGCTATGGGGTTTTGCTCTCTTGGGATGTGTTTGGGACTTTTAGGGAAGCTTCCTAATATAAGCACCATTATTCATTAACTCATTTTCAAACCCTGCTTTTCTTCCTGCAGAATGTTTGGTTGGGGGAAGGCTAAAAAAATCCAAACTCCCAATTCTGGCTTTTTTCCAGGGGACCAGCCTGATCTAGGAGTCACCCAGGAGCCCACCCAGAGTTACTGTGTTAGAACAAGAGATGCAAATTGACAAGGTTTCAAGGCATGGGGTTGAAGACCAAATTATTATAGATCACAATAACATAAATTTTTTCTTACTCTTTATTTTTTTGAAGGGTCTCTATTCTTTTTAATCAAATTCATGTCAACTAAAATCCTTCACAGCTTATATATGTAGTGTGTTGTCCATCATTGCATCTTTTTAGATTTGATTGCTTTTCTAGTCTAAATTGCACACACATTTTCCTCTGTTGAACTTCATCTTATTAAACCCAATTTCTCAGTCCAATATAAGAAATTTCTGGAGTTTCATTGTAATATTAGCATGCTTATTATCCATCTTGAGCTGTGTGTTATCTAAAAATGTGATGACTTGCACTCTAAAACTCAGAAAACCATTGTAAGAAATTATACCAAAACGTGATGGGAAACCCATGGGGATTACAATTGAGATGGGGAAAAAAAATGTACAAAATGTTGTAAAAATAAACTGTTATTAAAAAAAAAAGAAATTATACCAAAACGAAAGTGAATAAGGCCTTCTAAAGTGTATTTGTTGCTTAGTGCCTTTGAGGCGTTGGGTCTTTAAGAATTGTAATCTTCCTCCTACATGGTCTTGTTTCCAATATTTTAAGCAGTCAAGATCATAGTCACTAATATCACTAAATTCATGCTAAAGATGAAGCATATCATGTTTGTGTTGGCTATGTTTCTGCATCTAACTAAGGTTGTCTAACCTAATTATTCTGTTAAATAAATTAAATCCAGTGGCCATAACTTATTGATAATGAAATTGAATCCAGGAGTTCTATTTTGAGAGAAATTTATGGAGAATGAAATATAGTGAAGACTCAATAAAATTCATTGATTATGGCTCAAATATTACCTGCAGTTTAGGCTTTTGAATTGTTACTCAACCTACTGAACTTTGCTATTTTAAATTCTTTGGCTCAGGAGAAAATTAAGCACATATTTACTATGTATTCTATAGCTAGCAATATATTAGGAGAAAGTTGTTGAAATCTGTAAAATCTATCTGATCCATGAAAAGTTTGTTGAAGAATTTCTAGAAAAGAGGAAGAACAAATACTGTCAGTCAACTAGAGAAAGATACCTATTTACTTTTTAAAGGGAATTGGATGATTGTTCTTTTTTCCCGACTCAGCAGATGATTTCTGTGTTCCAGTGGACATAATTGGAAAGTAGAATGAATCTGAGATTATTGTTACCCAGAAGGCTTAAATGTAACCTTGCCTTATCAGGAAAGACCCTTAGAGCTATTTTAGAGCTATTTAGGCCAGAATGAAGGTCTGACTCTTCATCAAACTGCTTTAAAAACAACATATGCAGAGCAGATCCTTGGTGACCTAACATCACTTTAAGTCCATTAACACCCATTTATGATAAAATCCCTGGTCAAGGTAGCACTTGCTGCAATTTTCTGAACAGGTGACCCATGAAGAGGCATGATGTGATGATGAAACTGCATCCGGCTCCTCTTCCTTGCCCCCCAACCCCAGCCTGGCCAATTACCAATAATCCCATAAAAATCCTAACCAGAGACAATTTATGGGAGTGGAAGGGGGGATGGGATCAGAACTGGGGTAGGAAGAGAACACTGGACTGTGGTAATGGCACATGGGTGAAGTGGTGGTGGGAAGCCCATGCCCAAAATGAAGAATGATGTAAAAAAACAAAAATTTTAAAAAAATCCTACACCTTTAGGAAGGAGAGACATACTTTGAAAGCCACCTATACTTTACTTGCTTGATTCAGGTAACAAATCTCTTTCCCATGAATCTCCTACTTGTCTGGTCAGTTGGCTGTTGCTTGCCAAGCAGTGAATCCCTTGACATTACGAAGTCATAAAACTAAAGGGCCATACTGTCTTTGGAAGAATCCTTAGATGTCACAGGGCCCAACTTTCAAACAAGATAATAACTCCATGATAACTCTGACAAATGATCTTCCAGTTTTGACTTAAGTAGCCTATGCAACGGGATTTCATTTTTAGTTAAACTACTAATCTATTTCAGGAAGTTATATATATATAATTCTGTTTTGTTATGATGAAAAGAAATTAAACTTCCTGTATACAGCTCTCACCTTCTACTCTTGGTTCTGTGTTTTGTGTCAAAATAGTTAAGTTTAATGTTGTCTCCACCTGGAAACTCCAGATTTTAATTTTGACATATAATTTAGTTAAATAAAAGGTTGGATATTTCTATATAGGCCATCAATCTCTTCCCTTTGGGTCCAGAAAAAGGATGGAGGAGGACACTGACTCCCATGGGGAAAGCATAGTCATGCCATTGCACTTGAAAATCAGAGAACTTGCAATTTACCCCTCATTTTTTCATTAGCTAGAATGTGGCATCTCTTACCTAGTGACTCAGCTTGATCATCTGCAAAATGAGACTCAGGGCATTTCTTCAGTTGCTTCAGAAGAACGTTATTGGAATGTGATGAGAGGGTAATTTTTTTTTTTTTTTTGTAGTTACATGTTTTATAAAAGCACACTTAAGACTTCAGAGAAAAAACAGCAGAAGTTGTATCTGTGCTCTTGGTCAGTGATTTGCATTCTCTGTGTTGACGCCTTCCCAATGCCTGAGACAGTGGAATCTTTTCTCGGGGCTCACTCTGTCCTAACTGCATCTCCTTTCTCAGTTTGTTTTTCTCTCCAAGACTTTACTTAGTTTTCCCTTGAATCTGGGCCAAGAGATCTAAATAGCTCAGGTACTCCTGCCTTTCACCTCCCATCAGCTGTCACACTTCTGATAAGAAGAAGCTTTAAATTTGCAATTATAGCTACTATACTATTCAGTCCCATCCTGTTTCGTTATAACTTCAGTGTTCACAAATGTATTTAATCCCCAATTAAAATGAAGTAAAATATAAGCTGCTTTTGGGCTTGCCATATATCGCCTTTTTCCTTCTTCTCAAACTACTTACTCCTGCTCTATAATCCTTGCTCCAAATCCCACTTTTATATTACAAAAAATCAAATACCTATGCCTTCTCCCGCTAAGTCCTCATTTCTAGTTTTTAGCCTCTGTAACTGCTCAATACCTGGTTCCATTTCCAATTTAAATGTCTTTCTATAAGAATAATGTTGCACTAGCCTTTTAATCTGCATACTGTGCATTAAACCAAAGGAGTATGAAAAAAAGAAAAACCAAAAAAAAAAAAATCTTTAGAATTGATGGAGAAAGGTGACTGTACATTGAGAATTCTGAATTTTTTCTTTTAGAAACACCAAATTGGGGCACCAGGGTGGAGTGTTTGGGATGAGCCCAAATTATCCAGGTTTTACCAGCCATGATTACTACTAACAAAGGAGGAAAGAGGCCAGGGCAAAAGGAGAATGTGCCTTGTAAGACACAATATGTTTTTCCTCCCATAATATCATTACTGGTGATGGTAATCACATTGCTCAGAAAAGAAAACAGATTTCCATTTTATTTCATGGTCCTAATGAATAGATCTCCATTTATGCTACTACAAAGTCGTTTCAGGGTATGGGCTCTTCTCTTTCAGAGTAGTTAGAATAATGGATGATCTTTTCTGCAATTACTTGAGTATAATTAAATCTGTGGATTTTGCTGACAACCCTAACAGTTGGGCACTCAAGCTTGTTCCTGGAGGTTTATTATATCAATCGAGTGGCAGCTCTCCCGCCT
This sequence comes from Condylura cristata, assembly GCF_000260355.1. Classification (NCBI taxonomy): domain Eukaryota; kingdom Metazoa; phylum Chordata; class Mammalia; order Eulipotyphla; family Talpidae; genus Condylura; species Condylura cristata. Next base: position 54,922,503 of record NW_004567114.1, on the reverse strand, counting down.
GGCTCTGCCCCTATACATGGGTTTATGAATTTCCAGCATATGTCCTTTTTCAGAACATACTGGGTACAGTATAGAAGAGTTAGGGAAGAAAGAGAAAGCTTTCTGCTTGGTCGTATTCTAGTTAGACGCGTGTGTCTGAGGACGTCAGACCGAAGTGGTTTCATGTGAGATAAATCTGCTTACATAAGCAGTAAACAAATACACACCTAAGGGAAAGTAAAACATCTGGGCATAAATGCTAGACTGACTGTGCGTCTCCTGTTGTGCGCCTATTTTTGTTTATTCACTGATAGTGGCATATGGAAAGTTCTCAGTAAGCAGCTACTAACCTGAGGAAGATTTGGTACAAATCACAATAAAACTAAAACTTTGGATTTTCCATGAAATCCAGATTAAGTCCAAAAAGGAGCTTTTTTTTCTGACTCTGTCCTGGTATCTTCTCTGAGTTCTAAATGCTAATGGAACTTGCTCACCATAACAGTGGACACCATACAGATACTAACATGGCTAGCTTTAATGTTCTGTTTCTATTTTCATAGCAACATAGCATTAGAAGATTTCCTGACCTTCTCTGTCTAGATAGGAGTATTCCTTCATGACTAGAGATGGTGTTGTCTATCCTAGTCTTCAAAAGTTTATATTTCTGCTCTCAGCACCACTAAATATTTCTAGTACTTTGATAATTATCCTAAATATCTATGCATAACTGCTAAAATGCTAAAATACTGTTCCCCCCCCCTCAGTAGGGAATCTTTTGTTTCAAATATACCACTTGAAAATTCCTTCATAAAAAATAAACGCTTGTCTAAAAACCTGTCACTCTTTTCAACTTCTTGGGGAATAACATTCAAAAATCAGAAGAGGAGATAAGAATATAGGAAAGAGGAAAAGGAGAAAAATCATGGTATCTGGAGGATTTTCATTCTCTTAGGAAGAAATGAAAAGGCATTTCTAACATGACAGCATATGGTAGGTACTATAGTCTCTGCTCTTACTCTGGTTCTTATTTGGCTTCTCATTAAGAACAATAACATGCTAGGTGTCCAGTCTGTTTGTAGAAGCACCATAATATCATTTGCTTCTGCAGATTCTTCACTATCATTCTTCACTGCTTTCATATTGACCAGTGCTGAGTTCTGCATCTCTCTAGAAAAGTACTTCCACATTATTATAACATAGATATATTGACCCACTGACTCCTCTCTGCATGTTACTTTGCCAAGTTTCAATCACATTACTGGCTTCTCATTAGAAGCTCAGTAGGCAGAGGTGACTCTTCTTTAATTTGATGCAGAAAATTAATTTTCACTCCCACCTTTTTGCCATGGTTGTCTCAGAATTTCAGGTGTCTGAGAAATAGTATTTGCTCATCCCACAGCTGGTTTCCCATGAGAAAGCCAACTATCCTTCCCCCCCCCCTCCACCCTCTAGCTTGGATTCGATATTTAGATTACATTTGAAAAAAGGAATGAAAGTAAACTGTTGGGATGAGATTCTTCATTGACTATTCTTTGATTTAATTTTGGGATAACTAGGAAGGAATCATGTATGAAAATGATAGAAGAAATTGGAGCTTTGGGGAAAGACCTTTTCATATTAGTTGATTCTTGTGTTCTCACTTCTAGATGGTAGGAGTTGGAACAATTATTTAGTAAAGTGATTCTTTTTGTTCTGAACTTACAGAAGTAATCATAGATACAGATTTTCCTTTTATCTCAGTGGGAATATTAGAAAAGAGGATAACCTGGACTGTTTAAGCATAAATAGTATAAATGTTCTTGGTGTCTAGACGTGATTTCCAAGGCAGAGGTTCTCAAAGTGTAGCTCTTGGGCCAGCAACATTAGCAACTCCAAAGAAGTTGTTAAAAATGCAAATTCTCAGTCCTACCCCAGATCTACTGTGTCAAATTCTGAGGGAAGAGTGATTCAGTTGTGAGCTCAGGTATGAGAACCATGATCTAGTGCAGGACCTTTTGCATCACATAGAGCTAGACTTACTATGCTATTCCACTACTTGCAAATTCCATGACCTAGGGTAGGTTCCATGGCTTTGGAGACCTTACTCCTCCTTCCTGGGATTTCAGTGAAGATTATACAGGTAGCGAAAGCTAACACTCCGCTGTGTACAAAGAGCCGTTAGAAGGGATTTACATGTAATGACTCCTTCTCAAAACAACCTGGTGGGTTTTGGGTTATAGATGAGGAAATAGAGAGAAAGAGGGGCTAAACAGCTTGTGCAAGTTCACAGAAACAAGAGGGAGGGTATAGATGTGAGTGAGTCAGAATCCAGAGACTTTGCTCTTTACCACCTGCATTCAAGGGGCCTCACACACAGTAGGGACCGAAATAAAATTTCATTATCTTTTCTCCTGGGATGCCACTAAAATTAATTATAGAGAATTCATTAATTGCTAGTTCAATCTGGTAACATTAATAGGAAAAAATTAACTTTAATTGCATGTAAATTGAAAACCAAATCAATGGAGATTCAAATTTATGCTTACCATATGAGTAATTCCTAAGCATTGGAAGGAGCTGGTATAAGAAACTCTATGATCTTGACCTCCCCTAACAGAGTTAATTGGAAGTTAGGTCAGCAATTTTAAAACTCCAATGAATAGTTTTTTTAATATACATTTTAACCATCAATGTTTACTATAAATTAAAATAAAGGTTATAATGTTTAATTTTTTAAAACATATTTGTGCATGAACCTAACAACATAAATATTTCATAAATAATAACCATATTTCAGAAGGAGAAATTTTAGTGAGGTGGTATTTTTCTAATTCTAAATTATTACAAAGTTCTTTATTGTGTGGCTTAATTTAAGATGGGTAGGTTTCCCTATCTGGTTCTAGGTCACTTGTTATAACATCACATCAGGTAGTTTCTGGAAAACTCTCCCATATACTTGGGAGAAACTTTATTTTGATTAGCTTGTCATTAACTGACAGATGAATAAAACCCTTTTCAGTATCAGTGGAAATAGAGCAGAAATGAGAAAGTGAAAGAGAGGATGGTGAGCTTCCATGATAAAATACATCAGTGTGTGTGTATGTACATATGTGCACACACTCATGGCTCATAAATGTTTTAAAATGCCTGAAAACTACACTGTTTACAGCATCTACATGGCTTAGGGGATATGTAAAAGTGTAGTGTTTTATGCCTTATTTAACAGTGTGTACTGAAGCTGGTTAGAGATAGGTGATCTTAAATGGTAAAATGGACATTCTAGTGAATATCACTTAGGTGCTAATCTTTGTGAAATAAATAGATGGCTCTCCTTAACCTTCCGGAAGCAGGGGATGTGGGGAGTGAAGGTGACATGATAGAATAAAGGGAACTTTTACTAACACTTTGTTTTTTATTTAGGCAGTCTACAGGCAGAAATGAGGTAGTAGTATTTTTTTCCCTACTGCTTTCAACAATCAGGAATTGTACTGTCAAAGAAGTTAAATTATTACATGTCTGCTATTTCTTATGCTGAGTTCTTTAAACTTCATACTTTTCATGTATGGAATGTAATCACATGAAAAGTATTATTAACTACAGTTCTGATGTTCTTAAGAAAGGTTATAGTTTGTATAAAAATTTAGAAAAAGGCCTGAATGTTCTGTACTATACATACATATGATATCCCAATTCAGTTTCAGTGCCATTGTTCAGTCTGGTGAAACTGCAGCAGGTTAAACAGGATGAATCATGGTATAATAATGCACGGTTTAGCCAGAGTGGTATGTAAAATATATACAATGAACATAATGTTTAGTATATTGTAGATTATATTTGGCATGTTTGGTAGGTATTTTATAAGCACATCTGAAATTTTATATTATCTCCAACAGATGGGAAATAAACAGCAACAGGAGCTGTTAATATTTTTTATTATATATTGGGAGGAAAGGAGTAATAATGTTAGGAAAAACATATTGAGGCTTAAAAACTGTATAAAATGTTTTTAAAACTAATTTTAAAATCTAGAGGAAAAAATGAAATAAAAAGTAACTTGACAATGTTTCAACAGCTGTTATTAGTAATGGCAATCCTAAAAAAGAAATCAGCAGTTAGGTAAGAAAACTATTTTCTGGTTAAACTACAGCCAACTGCTTTTTGAGATGCAGAGAACAAGTATTTGCTGAGTAAAGTTGAAGAAAACTTGAAAAACCCAAGAGTGACTGTCCACGTCTTAAATGCTGTTTCAGAATGAAAGCCATTGGACAGGCACATGGATAGACATACCACATACTCAGCCGTACACACAATATTTTTAGTAGGGCATTGTTAATTGGAGACAGTAGTGGGTGCTCCCTTGAACCCTGACTAACCCATATGAGGAAACCTCTCCCTCATGTCTCCTTTGCTCAAGAGTGTAGTATAAGTTCTCAACCTCTCAGAATTTTGCTGCCTCCTTGCTGGTATAGCGAAAGCAAATCTTTCTACCTGTGCTTATGCTGAGATATTTCCTCTATGATAACCCCCTTACAAATAGACAGGTCCTATCAGCCCCAAGCTGACTAGTCTTTGTTGGATCTCGTTGCCACAGCGTGGACTCTATATCTGTTCTAGAACCCCAGCCACTTGTCCAACCTTGCTCTCAAATACTGCTGCTGCATTTGACAACAATTAAATTCTTTGTTACTTGGCATATGCTTTTCCTCCAGTCTGGAGACCTATAAATCTTCATGAACTGCTTTTTTCATAAGATTCTAATCAAATATTTGTTCCCTGGGAAAAGTTTCTCCAGATCTCTGAAATCTCTCAGGCAGAGACCCCTCTCTTCTACCAGGACTCTTGACAGGAAGATATTCCTAATTTTATGGATATGTTTATTATGTTTACTTATTACAGTTTGCAGTTTTGTTGAAAGGTAAACAGGTCTATTAACATTTTTTTAAGAATTAATTTCTGCAAAATTGACTGGAATTGGATAGGATCAAACTGAAAGTAATTCAGAGTATTTCTCCATTAGTAGTTCAGCTTTTATAGAAATAAGGTAGATGCTAAGAAGTAAATTATTGAGTAGTTGAATTTTTTTTCCAAGTTATGTTGTTTTGTAGTAAAGTAGGTTTTCCTCTTTGTATCTGTCCCAGGGGTTATAGGTTCAAACCTCTGCAAGTGTATATTTTCACTCCCTACCCACTACCAGTGTCTCACAACCCTTACCATGTGACGAGCTGTGCTTAGAAGCCCAGTAAACGTGATCAATTGTTCTTCCAATTTCGTAACCGGGAGGCACTCACAGGCTTCGGTTGGGTTTGCTCATGGGTACCACAGCATTGGGACCACCTCAGTCAAATGGTCTCCTTGTTGACGTAATTCAGTACTTGCCCCTGGGTTACAGGCTCCTGCTAGACAAACTCTGGTATTTTCATCTCCATAGCACTGAAAAGGGCACTTTGTTGTTGAAGTGTTTGTTGATTGCACCATGAACTGGTTAGAATCTCTGAAATGCTTTTAATAGCCAGGGAAACTGATTATCACAACATTTGAAATGCTATAAATCCCTAGGAGAGGAGAGAGAATTGAGGCAGTGGTAAGCAGATGAAAGCAAAGGTCAAGTCCCCTTCCTCTAAAAACTGTAGGCAGAAACATAGAGGGCAACAAGGAGATCTACAAGAAAGGGTGCTGGCAGAGTAGGGGAAATTAGCCTCCATGGACAAAGGAGGCCAAGGGCATACAGAGACAGAAGGCCCTCTTTGTTCCTACTCTTTCTTGCTCTGAAGGACAATCTGATAGATGCCTTTAGAACTGGAGGAGGAACATTGCATTTGCAAATTGTGCTTAAAATTGCTAAGTGCTTTGTGTAAGAGGTGACAGACCTGGCAAAGAGTTGATGCTGTTTCAGGGAAAGGTGATAAGAGCAGATAAGTCTAAAGCAATTTTTCATCTTCATTGAGGAGAATATAACCCAGGGAGGGTTACTGAATACAGATGGGAGAGACATTGTCCTTTCTGTTGTGGCTTGGTCAGCTTAGTCAGTTGCTAGTGTCTGGCCCACACTGCCTCCCATGGTCAGAAAGGACGTCTACTTGTCATGAGACTACAAAAAACAAAAGTCCTCACGGCAGTGCTAGGGTTGTGTGAAAATGGCTTTTCATCCTTCATTGCCAGGGCTGGTTCCTCAAATCATCAGATCCTGGATTTCCATGACCTAACCATCCCTTTGTGATTTCTGGCTTTCTATCACAACCTTTGATCTCCTGCCTTGGTCTGTCTCTGCCCCCCAAGGTTAGAATGTCTCTTCTCCTAGCTCCTGACCCAGCCCATCAGTTCTTGCAGGCTGACTGTGCTAAATTTCTTTCCCTTGAAGCCAACTAACCTTTCTCAAAGAACAAGACCTGGGAAGGAAACTGTTAGCAGAGAGGAACAAAGTACCAGTAATGGACTTTCAAACTCTAATTGGGAGAAGGCTATTCCCTCTAATTATGCAACGTGGGTAGAGGCTTAGTTTGTCTGTGTGCAATGCTGACCTTGCCCATTATCTTTACATTATCTTTGTGTATAGTTTGTATGGATACTGTGAAGAATAAAAGCCATGTTCACACATCGGAAAATACCAAAACAGATCGAGCCAGGATAAAATGTAATCCAGTTTTATTTATCCAGCTAATGGGATTCTACTTAACTAGGGTGAAAAGTGAGAGCATGAGAACGGCTCAGTCAACACTGGGGGGGGTGGAAGTAGGCTGACCTTTGCATTTGTGAGAGGCTCCCCTAGCAGTCAGGGGGATAGACACGCGCTTCTGCCCACAGCCCTCTTTCTTACCCAGGCTGTAATGAAGCTCAGAGGAGCTCAGTTCTGCACAACCAATTGAGCTGTGCCTCTCCCACCACTAATTCCTACGAATCTAGAAAGGTAGCTGGGGAAGCAATTAGAAGAAAAAAAAAATTGTCTTCAGAGTCTTACTGCCTTTTGTACAAAATCAGGCTTTTGTTGTTTTTGTTGTTGTTTCCAGCACAGAGCCAACGGAAATAAAGCAGTGTTAGACTTTGGCATCAAATTTCTGCTCTCTAATTGCCAGGGGAGGGAATATAGTATAGATGGAAAAGCCTTCATACATATATGATTTGAATTATAAATCTTCATTCGTGTGGATTTTGTTTTCCTCCTGTCCTCCAAATTCATTGTAATGTAACAAATATTGACCATGTTCTGTTTGCAAAATATTGACTTACAAGTGTGAAAAGGAGAAATTAGTCCTGCATTCAGGAGCAGATCTCCTAGAAAAAAACATCGATAACAAATCTCTAACACAAGGATTTAGCAAGGATGCATACTAATTATTACAAGGTAATTATCACAAACCTTTTGAACTTGCCTTCTATTCTCTCAGCTCTACTTCTTCATCACTTTGCAGTGGCCAGTTCTGCACCGGCTTCAATCAGCTTTGCACAAAGCCCTGCAGAGGCTGGTGCGGGCCCTATGTCTGGCATCTTGCTCTGCATCTTAGAGGTAGTCATGCTACAGGACATCTGTGGGAAATCATGGACTCGAACTTTCCTAATTTGGACATGTGCGGGCTGTAATGTGGGCCTGGAGACATCCCTGATCAATCATCCAGGATACATAATTCTGAGGCACATATCATAGGTTCCCCAAAAGCTTCTGTGACCCTTTCTGCTATTGGCTTTTGACCCTTCCGGCAGTTTTCTTGCTCCCTGGGCTTACTTCACAAATAATCTATATGTACATTGGTCTTTACTTCACACCACACTGTAGGGGGATCTAGGCTAACAAAACTAAGTTTTAAATATTTTTGAGTATTTACAATGTATGAGACATTACCCCGACCACTCTTCTCTGTGATAACTGAGTTGACCTCTTAGTCAGAGGAAGTATATTATTCTCATCATGTAATTACATAGGTTTAAAAAGTCTGATAATCTGCCCAAGGTCATACCATTGGCAATTATGTCAAAACTTAAATGCAGGTTTGCTTAACGTTTGAACTCTCAAAGCAACAGAAAGTTGAAAGGTATGTGGTTGGTGTGGTGAACATTGTGGTCCTGCTCCTCTGTACAGCCATGTGGCCTGGATGTGTTGGGTCTTGGTCCCCTCCCTAACTACAGGGGTAGTCCTTGATTAATCTAACCCTGATTAATCACACCATTCTTGCCAAAAGGGATTGCTTCAGATATGTCTTCTCTACCCATCAGCACAGCCTCTCCTAGGCCACAGTGCATGCACCAGTGTGAAACCCAAGACACTTCCCTTCGAGGTAATGGCTGAACTTTTGTGTCAGTGCTCAGCCTTTGGGCCTCTGCTCTGCATTAACTCACCTGGCTACCTCATCTTGTGCCCATGGTTTTCAATATCATGCACATACACCTAACTCCACATGTTTAAGTCCAGCCCAGATTTCTTCTCAAAACTCTGTGTATCAACTACCTTCTAGATATTTCCAACTGGGTGTCTTATAGACATATAAAACTTAATATATACCAGTAGGTTCCCTTCTTCTTCACCTCAATTAATGCCAACCCTAACTTCTAGTTGTCAAGGCCCCAAACTTTAGATACATCTTTGACTGCTTCTGTTTGCTTACACCTGCAATCATTCCTCAACAAGTGTCTGGCTCCACATTTTTTTTTTTTTAAAGATTTATTTATTTGTGCATACAGAACTGGGGTACAAGCCAGAGGCTCAGGGGCGGTGAGAGGCTTCACCATAGACAGAGCGGGGAACAGAACAGGCAGATCGACAAAGTACACTGCTGAGGGGAGCAGCGGGTGGGTCAGAAGAGGTCTGCCACACCATGTGGTCACCTCCCCGGGCAGGCGGGAATCGAACTCATGATGAAGCGGCTTTAGATTCTCTGTGCTGTGCTTTAACCCGCTGCGCCACCAGGGAGGGCCATGTCTGGCTCCACATTTTAAGGAAGACTCCAACTGACTGCACTGCACAGCCATCACCTAGTGCAAGCCACTTCAGCCTTTGCCTGGATTCCTGTCCAGCTGGTCCCTCTGTGCTGTCCATCCTGCTTTCTAGCTGCCCTAACATTATAGCACTTTTTTGCTTTAACAGTCTGATTTATCCTTTGGAAAATGCTTGAATCTCTCATACAGAGTAAGTGGTTATAGCTTCAAGACTGATAACATGTCTCCAAGACTGATGACATAGCTCCATCTTCAGCATCTCATGTAGGCTTTTTGAGGTGAGGTGCTTTTGGATGGGAGGCTTAGAATGCAATAGTACCAATAACATCTGTGACAGGAAGTGGGAGGCTGTTCTGTTCTTGAATTGACTCATCTTCCAAGAGGTCAAATCATGGCTTGGGATAATTTTAATATCTTTACCTCTAATTTGTTTACCTTGAAAAGAATGGGCTGCAGACCAGAAGTTAGGGGAGCTGGTAGTAGTTCTGCCTGATTAACTTTGTCCCTTTAAGATAAGTCACTCCTTTTTTCTGAGTTATTCAATCTCCTCAATTCAAAATGGGATAAATGTGTGATTATATATATCACAACAGTGACACAATGTTGTCCATTGAAAATGATATAATTTATAAGTGGCTTTTACTTGGTTTCTGCGCTATTTGCTAAAAGATGAACGAGAATTCCCATGTCCCTTGATTTGTACATAGAAGTGTTCCTGTATTTGTGCATAATGCACCCCCCTCCCCCCAAAATAAGCCCATAGTTTTTATCATATCTTTAAGGTGCCCCAAGAGAGATCAAGAGCTCCTGGTAGAGGTGCTTTATAAAATATCAAATGCTATTCACATAAAAGTAACACCTATTAGACTTGAAGCATTGTCAGTGACCTCGTTCTATATGGGGACAGAAATCTCTTTACTAAGAAATCATATATTTGACCTTGAAAACCCAGCAATGAATGGACAGGTCTTGAGTTCACAGACAGGCCAGTAAATAGCTCATGGACAATTATCCAACAGCCCTGACTCTGCTCTTACCTTGACCTAACTAGGGAGCTGTGAAGACAGTTGAGATAATCACCACTCAAATAGCAGAATCACTTTCCCTCCAGACCCAAGAGTTTATTATATTGCAAATCTCCTTCAGTCAAGTTCTTCCCATTCCCTCCTCTCTTCCTTCTGATATTTCTGGAATGCCCAGTCCTTAATCCTGGGCTGCCTCAGTTTCTAGAGTCCTGTGCATTAAGGATGGAAAGAGTCTGCCCTGGTCCCAAGAAGTTAGGGTCTGGAAGCCTAAAGCCTATCAGGGAGCCCATCTCTGCTATACCAATCCCTTGGTGACCTTCCCTCCATCACTTAACCTGCTGGGCTGCTATTTGCTCCTCTCTAAAATTGCTCTCTCTCTTGTGCTCCTTGTGAGGATAAAAGAAAATAATAGGTAGCAAAGTGCACTGAATGGTAAAAGTCTAATACTAAATCAAAGTATTATCATTTTAGAAGTTTATCCTGAGTAGTGCTGACACTGACATCCAGAAGTTAAAGCTGCAATTAGGGGCCTGCTTCATCTTTAATCCTCTAGTAATAAAGCATTCTGCAAGCACTGACCCAATTTCAGGTGCCCTCTTGGGTTATCTGCAACTTTTATTCTTATCCTTGGTATAGGTTCAGCAACTCAGACTTGTTGATTACATTTCCAATATCAACTTGTCTGCAGTCTCACTTCGGAGTGTGTGTTTGAAAGCACTATCAAAGCTATTGGCATCTGCCTAATGGCTGGCGATTCCTGGGCTGGTTTCTGTAGCTGAACAAATCTTGACTGGGGTCTGCGTGTGTCAGACCTTGGGGATGTAGACATGGGAAACAGACAACCTAGGCCTGGAGGAGCCAAAGGTCCAGGAGGAGGGACACAGTGTGCAAATATGTTCAGGACAGTGACAAAGCAATGAAGAGCTCTCGTTTGATGACAAGCAAGGAACATCGCTGTTATTTTCCATGAATTATTGTTTTTAAACCTTTCTATAACATCACGAGGTATATCCTTATTTTCAGACTGGTCACTTGAACTTCAGAAATATTAGGTAATTTGGCCTGGATCACACAGCCTATGTGCTTTGGGCAGAACAACAAGTTTGTTCTATTTGGCTCACTCATGACTCGGTGTTTTCATGGGTTCATGAGCTAACATAGCTTTCAATAAATTTTCATTTTTTCTTCTCCTGTTCTCATGTCTCTTACCAGTCTAGCTTGCGGATCTCTAGCTGGAGAACCTAAGGTTGATGGGGAGGGGATTTTTCCCTCTTCACACCAGTCTCAGCCAGTGTCTGCATGTGACAGGTGTCAAAGGGCTTATCCTGGGCTCAACAATTTTATGGATAGCTGAGCACTGGATTGGTCATAAGAGGTGAACAAGAAAGGGGGAAAGATAGCGAGATAATTTGTAGAGTGAAACAGAATTGAACTTGACTATTTTTATGTCACTTTATAGCAAAGCTAAGGAGGTGATAGCTAGGCTTGCCAGATTTAGCAAATAAAAATTCAGGCTCTTCAGTTATATCTGAAGTTCAGATAAACAGGTGTCTCTTGTTGTCTAAGTCTGTCCCTTTGGCATAAGCATTTCCCAAATGGGGGTACTGGAGGAGACTGCCTGTTAGAGGGGTCCTGTATTGAGTTAAACAATAAAATAGCGTCAGTCTGTCCTATAGAGGAAGATCCGGTACCTGAAACTCAAATATAACTGCATCTTTCTCGTTCTGTCTGGCAGCTCTAGTAATGATGCTGTTTGCTTAAAGCAGATCTGTAGAAACATGGGCCATATATTTATGTATGAGAAAGTCTACTCTGTTAAGGCTGGATGAAATTGAGTTTCTTTAATTTATGTTTAATCTTAGTTGGGGATAAGTGTCTTGTTTTGGGCCACATGGCAAACTTTTTCTGAGAATGAGAAGGCTGCAGCTCCCAAGCTCTGACTCTAAGCCAGAGTTCTTTCTAGTCTGTTATGAGATGTAGTTCAAAAAAGACACATTTCTGCCACCTGTGAGTCAGCAATATTCTTTCCTTCATTTGCCTTCTATTTCTTTTCCTTTTTTTTTTTTTTAATTAAGTACAACTTAATAAACCTTTCACAACTTCTTTGTGAAAAGACGCTTAAAATTTTGTTGGGTCATAGAAATTTTAATCAATGGTTTTCACGCAATGGTAAAGCTGCCTGCTTGGGTCTATGTCTGTCTATCCAGCCATATATTTCTATATTATAAAAAAAGCCAATGTATAAAACAAAACAAAATAAGATTTATTGATAGCTACTAAAAACTTTTTGGTGGGACCCTTACTTCTTATCTATTTAAAAAACAAGGAGGCCTCCCCGGTGGTATGAGGGGTTAAGCACAATATTATGAAGCTATCTGAAGACACTAAGGCATGAGTTTGATCCTCGGCCAGGGAGGTGACCCACGTGGCACAGCAGACCTCTTCTGTCTCACTTGCTGCTCCTCTCAGCAGTGTATTTCAACCAGTCTTCCCTACTCTGTCTCTGGTAAATCCTTTCACACACACACACACGCACACACCACCAGCCCCCCCTACCCCTGTACCTCTGGCCTGTACCCAATTCTTGTATACATAAATAAATAAACCTAGTAAAAAATAAAAAAAATAACAAAATTGAGATAAAATCTTTCCTTTCTATATTTAAGTTTACATAAGTAAAAAAACAACCTGTATATTTGTTAGTGATTATAAATCTACCTATAGTTTATAAACTTTCAGTATAAATTAACACAGCCACATGTTTTTCTTATGACTGCTTACCCTCAGGATGCTTAATAACTGCACAGGAATCTATTACATGGATATACTTTGTTTTGTTTTTAGAAGATTTATTTAGGGCCCTCCCTGGTGGCACAATGGGTTAGGACACAGCACTGCAAGCTAGCTGCAACCACTTCAGTGCAAGTTTGATCCTTGGCCCTGGAGGTGATCCACCTGGCTCAGCAGACCTCTCCTGTCTCACGTGCTGCTCCCCTCAGCAGTGTACTTCATTTTGTTTGCATAAATAAATCTTTTAAAAAAAGATTTATTTAGCTATCTTTGCAAAGAAAACTGAGATGTACGTCAGAGGGGTGAGGTGATGGTGAGAGGATTCACCAGAGACAGAGTGGGGAGCAGAATAGGCAGATCTACTGAAATATACTGCTGAGGGGAGCAGCAGGTGAAACAGAAGTCTGCTAAGCCATATATGGATTAACTCTGTGGCTGGGAATTGAACTGAGGCCTTGGGAGTGATAATGCTAAGGTCCAATGTACTTTGGTATTTCAAACACTTTTTTATTGAAAACCATTTTTTTTTAGATTTACTTATTTATGTATACAGAACTGGGGTACAGGCCAGAGGTGCAGGGGAGGTGAGAGGGTTCACCAGAGGCAGAGTGGGGAGCAGAAAAGGCAGATCATTGAAGTACACTGCTGAGGGGAACAACGGGCGGGTCAGGAGAGATCTGCTGCTCCATGTGGGTCACCTCCGGGACTGGAGACTGAACTCACACAGAAGTAGATTTAGCTTCTTAGTGCTGTGTTTAATCTGCTGTGCCACCAGGGAGGGCCCATGAAAACCATTTTTACTTGTATTTCCCATAGCAATTGGCATTTTGGTGAACATTATTACAGGTAAACATTAAAACTTTGCCATCATTTCCACATGTTAAACATGAATTTGAGTGTGCAGAGAGCATGTTTTAAAGATGACAGATTTATATCATCAAAGTATTCTGCACAAAGATTGGACGAGTAAATAGCTGACAAGCAGCAAGTTGGAGGATAATTTTCTTGCACCACTGTCAACTTGCTTATAACAATTTTAAAAAAATGTGTTCAAAGAAGTAAAACAATGAAAGGTTATTTAATTTTCATTTTGTTGGTAATAAAAGTGAGGTCAAAATTTTTTTATGTATTTATAGGTCCTTTGTAGTTTTTCTATAGTGAATGGTCACTTTTCTTTTTCATGTGTTTTCCCAGTTGAAATATTCACTTTCTTACATTAAAGATTTTAAATCTTTTATCGATACTGTGGATAATTTTTTTTCTAGCTTGTCATTAGCCTTTAATTGTCTTTTTGTTGTTGTTGAATATTCTTACACACATTCTGAGTTTGTATTTCATCATCTTTGAAGTTATGCTGAGAAAGATCTTCTACATTTGCAATATATAAACACTCATCTGTATTTTTAATTCAATTTTTAAGGAACAAATTAAACTGTTTAACTCCTTAAGCCAGCCTGGATTTATTTTGGTGTACAGCTTTCCTCTTTATTTTATAATCTGGACATTTTAAACACATATAAAGAAAAAAAGCTATAATAAACACTTTTTTTCATAGTCATTTTCTCCATTTCTTCATAGATGTTCATATGCAAAGAATGTGTAAATGTTCTGACTCCAGGGAGATTTCAGGAGAGAACACTTTTTTAATGTCTTAATGCTTCAAAGAACCTGGGAACAAAGGAGGTTTTTCTTGTCTATTGACCTATTCTATTTGCATAATCTCTTCTGATGTCACATAGAAGCAGACAGAAGACTTGCTCTGGCATCAGAAGGCAGTAGGAGGGCAGCTGGGTGAAAGCTACACAGGGCTTTAATCTGAGATAGAATTCAGGTTAAAGTAGAGAAGACAATACTGTCTTGAGGTCATGGTTGTGACTTCCAGCCCAAGTCTTATCTGGAGACTGTGCCTGGTGTGCAGACAGGTGTCTGTCTTTAGGACAGGTGGTGATGAGAGCCCATGGGCAGGCTGTCCATCTTCAGTTAAGCAATGCATTTACTTACTTGCATTTATTTACTTACTTTATTTACATATACAAAAGCTGGGGTGCAGACCAGAGATATTGGGGAAGGGGGGAGATGAGCAATCACCAGAGAGAGTAAGGAGCAGAACTGGTGGATTGACTGAAATACACTGCTGAGGGGAGCAGCAAGTGAGACAGTAGAAAGGTCTGTTGAGCCATATGGGTCAGCTCCCTGGCCTGGGATCAAACTCGTGCTTCAGTGGCTGGCAATAGCTTGATCGCACTGAGACTGTAATCCCTGCACCACTAGGAAGGCCTCCGTTAAGCAATTCAAACCTCATTGTTCTTACTATTCAATATTCCCTAACTGGACATGATAGATGGTCATGTTGTTTTGGTCATGATTTTGTGGGTCAGAAATAAGGGGTAATCTTTCACAAGGCTGCTGGCTAGGGCACCACCATCTGAAGGTGTAGCGTGGTGTTGCAGGTAGATTACTCAGGTGGCTGGCAGTGCTGATGGCTCTGGGCTGAGGGTCCTGCATGTGGTCTCCAAAGCATGACCATCTTGGAGTTTCTTATGTGGCACCCCACTCCCCCCAGAGCAAGTATCCCAACAGAACTAGGTGGAAGGTTGATGGTCATTTTTGATCTGGTCTCAGAAGTCACAGAGCATCACTTCTATTGTTCTGTTGATGCAGTCACAAGTTCCCCCAGATTTAATAAGAGGGACCATATGCTTCTCTTCTTACTGAGAATGCATACAAAATATTCATGATCATTTTTGAAACTTGCTGTACCTATAGACACGTTTCCTATTATTCTGCCTCCTTGCCACCCATGGTTCATTTTTGTGGTTCTTCGTCTATGTGTCTACTTCATTTGTTCCAGAATGCAGATATGGTGTGAGTGGGGGTGTACTGAAGAGGGATGTATGATCTCAGTTACTTTATGGGACATTTCAAGAAAACTGAGTGGAGAGTTTTGTTCTGACTTTTAATTTCAGTTTTATATTGAGTTAGTATCTTAGGTTTCTTGAACATCAAACACAAAATCGCACTGATTTCATTATGTGTTGTTTATTTGCAGACAAACTTTTGACTTAGCTATCCTGAGATTTCATTTAAATGTTCAATGCCAGGCTCCTAAGGCTCCTTCTGGAGGAACCACTGAATCTACTACCCTTCATGGTTTCTGGGATTGACCCTTTATGACCCCAGGCTTGGTTCAGCCCTTAATCAGCACTCCTGGAGGGCACACTACAGATACCAGATACCAGTATGTTCTCAAGAATTCCTTTCCTGGGCTGAGTGTGCTGGAAAAGGTCCTATATTGCTTTTAGGCAACAAATCTTTCAGAGGCCTCCTCGGCTCAATTGGCCATCGTCTAATTATTGAAATGGAGAAGAACAAGTTACAGATGAGTTTCTGTCATTCACGATGCACTGCCGTAGTTTGGAAGCTGAGAAGCCAGGCAGGCAGTCCTGCATTTGCTGTCTGGCTGCGTCTGCAGAGCTGCTGTGCCTGCTTTAATTAGGGCACGTTTACAGTTCCAGAAGGGTATGAATGCAGCATCTATTTGTTGGTTTATGTCCCAGTAACATCACAGTGGCTCAGGGTTTATTTGTATCAACTGTTCTGGGGTGCTGATGGCTTTTTGATTGCTACCTTGCTCTGTGCAGCCTGTCAGGGACCTACAGCAGTGGAATGGGGAAAGAGTGAAGTTGTGTAACAGCAGCTGCCGTGATGAGCTGTGCAGCATCTTTTTAAGGGGTAGCAACCAAGACCACAGGATTTGGCCTAATGAGACAATGAAAACTGGATGTGGTGAGTTATATCTCCTTTTTGACCTACTTTAAAAGCCCCCTCCCCACCACCACTGCTGTTCATGTTTTTTTTTTTTTTTTTTTTTTTTTTTTTGCTTTTAAGAGTAAATGGCTAGGTAGAAAATTCTAGCTATAAAATATGTGTAGGTCCAATGAACAATTTTGATGGTCCATTTCTTTTAATGAAACATGTTTACCAAATGTTTGCTCTATGATATGTAGTCTTTTTGTAGGCATTAAACTTTGTAAGCAAATCTTCCAATGAACCCCTTATGCTCTCTAATGTAATTACTTGTTCTCACATACTATACCTAACCCCTAGGCTACCAAAGCGTGGAGATTGTTTTCTGCTCTAGACACAATAGATATCAAAATTCCTTGGCATTAGCAAGTGTTGGGCCAACATGAAGTCCTTTCTCCCCAGGACCTCTCATGCATTCTGGATCTCAGCTTCTCACTCTCCCTCCTGCCTTCCTTTCAGATCTTGATCCAGCATTGGCAGCAGCAGACTGCTCCATGTGCCTGCCTTTGTCCTCTTTTCCAAGAGTTCATAAGCTATTGTCTTTTATGTCGCAAGGTGACACACACAGGTGCAACCACTAAACATTGTTCAGCTGTCACATGCTATTCATTCAGCATAAAGACTTTCAGGAACATCTTTTTCCCCCCCCAAAAAATGAAGAGCAGAGTCTTTACAAACAGAGTGCATGGAAGCTGGGGATTGGATTGGATTGTGTTTTATAACCTGTTCAGGTCTACAGTTCATGATTTCACACAAGATATACTTACTGAGTGATACTGTAACATGGCAAGAAAATTTGACATCTTAAAAAAGTGCTTTGAAGAAGGTTTAAGCAAGAAAGTAAGATAGAGTGATTAACAACTAGCAGTTGAGAAACAATATAAATCTGGTGTCCACAAAAGGCATCTTTAAGGGATTCGAGGCTTGAGTGATAAGAAAAACTAGCCAGACAAAGAAGGAAAAGGATATTCTAGGTTTAGGAAATTGTGAAGATGGTGAGGAGGGAGGGAATCCCAACAAGTACAGAGATGAAGTGGAATGAGGTAAAGAATGGTTGGCAAGATCTTAGAAGGCCTTGAAGACCAGGGTGTGGAATTCAGATTGTGGCCTTCATAGTGTAACCACTTATGAAGTAAGGTGTAACCACTATGAAGTAAGTTTTGGGGATTGTCACTTTTATATGGCATTGAAATCTGCTGGCTAGAGTCCTGCTAGTTCTTGAAGTCAAGTGTTATAAAGAAGAATTAAGATGGGTAAAGAAAATAATTTTTTCATTAAAAATAAATATAAGAAACGGTTTAAAGCTTCTATGCAGAAAGCAAGAAAACAGAAAATGGACTTCCCTGAAAGAAGGGATTTAGTGGAGGTCAACCGGATATATGAACCTAACTGAAATGAATGAGCTTCATTATGATTTTGTAAATGCACAACTTAGCGCACTTATGAAATGTCTATAGCTCATTGCTTTGTCACAAAATAAAAATACCCATGTAATTAACATGCAGATCAAGAAATATTCCCAGTGTTTACCAATGCTCCTCATTATTTGGGAGAGTGACTTCTGAGGATGAATTTTGCCTCTTTTAAAAATGTATAAGAAAGAGGGCTCTCCCTGGTGGTGCAACAGGTTAAAGCACCACATTATGAAGTTCTCTGAAGCCACTGCAGCACGAGTTTGACCCCCGGCCTGCCAGAGACCTGACCCACATGGCGTGGCAGACCTCTCCTGACCTGCCCACTGCTCCCTTCAGCAGTATACTTTGTCCATCTTCCTGTTCTGCTCCCCACTCTGTCTGCTCCCCACTCTGTCTCTGATGAGTCTTCTCACCACCGCTGCACCTCTGGCCTGTACCCCAGTTTTGAAAACATACATAAAGAAGTCTTTTAAAAAGAAAGGAATGATAAAGAACATATTATTTTATATCTGTCCACTTTGATTCGACATAAGATTTATGAGATTTGTCCATATTGTTGAAAGTTCATTCTCTGTTGAATAGTATCCATTGTATAAAGATACTGTAACTTATTTGCCCATGTTACTGTTGATGGGCAGTTGAGTAGTTTTTAATTTTAGACTAATGTGAATAATGCCATCAAAACAGCATGGAGCCTATGCCTTTGTTAAACATGCACACGTATTTCTGCAGGGTGTATAACAATAGAATCACTCAATCATCATGTGTGGCATTGTTTTGTCTTAATAGACCCTGCCACACATCTTCCAGAATGGTTGTAGGAATATGCACTTGCATAGCAGTGTGTGGTCATTAAAATTGAAACTTAGGTAGGTATTGTTGGTTGCTTTTTCATTTTTACTTTTTTTGTTGGTGCATAGGTGGTATCTCATTATAGCTTTGTTTTGCATTTGAGTACAGTTATATATATTGCCCATTGGGTCTTTTTTTTAGCTTAGAGTCATTTATTTACAGTACATTGACTTCTTTTGTATATAAGAAGTTTGAATCTTACATTTATTTGTGTTTCTTTGATGGAGGTAATGTTGGTTTACAACACTGTATATAATTCAGATGATAGCCTCACATCTCTTTGGATATATGCTGCCATATCACACTTACCACCGAGGATCCCCAAATCTTCTACCGTAGTCCGTTGGATTCCCTCCCCCCGTTCTTACCTGCCCTACTCATCTATTTCATGTAGTCTGAATTCTACAGTCAGTTTTATGGTTTTTTTTTTTTGTTGTTGTTGTTCTTTTGTTCCTCTTGTTTCATATACAAGTGAAATCATCTAGCATTTGACGCTCTCCTTCTGACCTATTTCTCTTTGCCTAATCCTCCTCCAGTTCCATCCACATTGTTGCAAATAGCAAAATTTCATCTTTCCCCCCACTCCTGGCCTGAGCAGAATTCATTCCATATATACTATATATGGTCACTTGGTCACTTGGTGTTTCCTTAACTTGGCTATTGTAAATAGTGTTACAGTAAGTACAGAGGTGCATATAGCTCTTCAAATGAGTGATTTTTCATTCTATTGGTAGATAAGTAGGAGTGGAATTGCTGTATCTTATAGTAGATCCATTTTCAATATTTTGAGAGACCACTGTACTGTTTTCTATAGGGGTGAACCAGTCTCCCTTCCTACTTAAAGTGTACAGGTTTTCCTTTTTCCTCCACATCTTCACCAGTACTTGAGTCCGATATTTTTGAAATGAGTCATTCTAACAGGTATGAGATATTATCTCATTGTGATCTTGATTTGCGTTTCCCTGATAAGTGGTGGTAAAAATTTTCTCTTGTGCCTGTTGGCCTTATGTATGTCATCTGTGGGGAAGTGTCTCTTTAGCCCTTCTGCCAATTTTGAGAAATAGGAGTTTTGTAGAGCTTGGCTATTAGCCCCTTGTGGGCCAATACATATGAAATGCAAATATTTTCTCCATTTTGTAGGGTGTCTTTTTGTTTTAATGATAGCTTCTATTACTGTGTAAAAGCTTTGATCTTGATGTAGTCCCATTTATTTATACATCTTTGTTTTCCTTACTGTTAGAGTTGAAATCACATTATTGAAGCCTATGTGATTGGTTGTTTTGCCTGTTCCTTTTATGTGTTTTATGACTTAAGGTCTTATAGCCAGGTATTTAATCCATGTTGAGTTAATTTTTGTGCATGGTATGAGACAGTGGTCTAGTTTCTTTTGTATGTGGTTGTCCAGTTTTCTCAGTATTGGGTATTTTCTTTTGTGAAGTATCATTTTAAAACTTGAATCTTTCTTCAATTGAATTTTTTTTATCTTCCCACTAGGTCTATAAGAGAATTTTATATTATAGCAGTGTTTTATAAGACATGTATGTGGTGGTATCCTTTTTTTCTCTCAATACATTGGCTTTTCATTTTTCTTCAGTGGTGTCTTGTGATAAGCACAAAGATTCATATTAACACAAATATCTATGGTTAATTTTAAGAAAAGGTTTTATTAAAAAATCTATGTCTACCTCAAGGTTATAAAATTTTTCTCTTGTCATTTTCCTTTAGGAGTTTAAAATTTTATTTTCAAGTATAGATATATACATAGAACTGTGTGTATCTTTGTGCCTGTGGTGTGAAGTGTGAATCCAAGTTTTTCCCCTATTTAATTGAACTGTTGGTTCAAAGACCAATTGTTTTTGAAAAGTCTATTCTTACTTCATTGCAGCACAGTGATACTGTCATCATAAATCAGGGACTGTAAATATATGGGTTCATGAAGGTTTTCATTACCAAACTAAAGCTGCCCCCTTCCTCCATCTAATGGAAAAAATACAAGACAGATATTTTAAATTAACTTAAATGTCTCTAGTCCAATGGTCCTCAAAGTGTGGTACCTGAATAGCAGCATAATTATCTGGGAATTTGTTAGGATGCAAATTCTAGGGCTCAATCTGTTATAGGGCACCTCAATTCAGAGAGAGGCACTCCTGAAGCCCCAAAACCTGCCTGCTCTAAGTGGGTTCTGCCATCCGCCGCAACAAGACAAAACATATAAAGCTTTAATGAAAAGTGACTTTAATACAGTGAATATACAATATGAAACACAAAGAAT
>NW_004567114.1:54881158-54900594 GCF_000260355.1 Condylura cristata | reverse complement strand
CCCGCCTAAACACATGACAAAGGTAAAATACCTCAAGGCTTGGAGATTTCTATAGGATATTTCAAACGCCTCTCTAAAATATATCCATCTTTTAAAGATTTTTCAGACTTCTTGGTCTCAAGTACTTCACTTGTTGAAAGATAGTATCTTTTTCTGCATATAATATTTGAATGCAGCCCCTATCCTAGAACCATACATATGAAAGCAGAGACTTGGTACCAGTATCTGTGAGTTACTGGTCTCTCTTAAATCTCTCAAAGCCTCTTGGTGTATTATGTGGTTGAGGACTCCCCACCTGTATGGTGAATTCCTTCAATTCTTAGAATGAGCCACCCAGCCCTCCCCATCCCCCCATGGTTGTCTATGAGTTCCTGATTAGAGGCAATTCAGCAGGTGTCTAGAAGAGGCTATAGGCATTGTTACCCAGAAATCCTTTGTTCTTGAAATTACAGGTTAAGTCAGGTGTGTGTGTCACAGAGACTGCTTTCTGGAATGCAGGTGATCTGGGAATTGCTACCAAAATACTTCTAAAATCTCCACCGATTAGAAAAGAACAGAGCAGAGCGAGGCATTCATAGTTTTTTCAAACTAAGCCAAACTTCTGTTCCTTTGCTTGCTAACTCATTGATATTTTGCTACTCATCTGCCTTACTTTAAGGCTGCATCTTCACAGGAGGCTATCAAGGAAATATGCAAATCAACTAAAAAATGCTGGCTTCCTCCCTCTATTCTAAGAGCTTGTAGCAAGCTTTTGAATTCTCTTGCTTTCTTAAACAAGACTGTAGGTATTTTTTCAAATTTAGTTTTGTGGTACTATCCAATGATAAATGAGTCAATATTTCCTAGACTGCAAGTGAAAAGGAAATCCTAAGCCAATAAGGATTATTAGTAATGTTAAATTTTAGCTTCTATGGGAAATTGCCTTTTCCCTGTTTGCTTCTGTTTTAATATGTTAGCTTTTCATGACCTTCACCTTATTTGCTTGCAGAGTTAGTAGAGTTAATGTTTTACATTTAACATAGGAATTTTCATCTTCAAAGTAGTCTTCAAATAAGCTAATTGAAAAGAAGCTGGCAGAAGAGCAAAAAGTTTAAATTAAAAAAAAAAAACTATGGTCTTAGAAATACAAAAGCAAAAAGCAAAGCAAATAGATCAAAAACATACTAAGAGAATGAAATGAAGATCTGGCATAAAGTTTGATGCAGATTGGATGCCACTAAGTTGTATATGTGATTGTACAGTCTCTTGCTTTTTACACTTCTCCAAACAAAAAATTCTGCCTGTGATACTGAATCTAAATTGTGAGACTAACCTATAGTCATTTTATCACCCTCTTGCTACTTATAGCACGACTCGGTAAATGGAAATTTATTTCATTTCATTAGTTCAAGATTAGAGGTGGAGGAGGAGTTGCTTGAATTATTTCCAAACTCTGCTCCTATGAAAAGTTGGGATTCCATCTGAGCAATTGAACTGGCTTTTGAAATCTTGCTTGGCTTTTTAGATTTGGTGGTTTTATTTTGATGGCACCCTGTATAGGTATTTTCCAAGGTTGGATGGAGGTAAAGAGAATATTTGGCACAATGATCTCTGAGGATCTGTAGCTCAGCTGCCTTCGCCACTATACCCCAGTGTCTAGTACAATGGCTTGCCCAGGGAATGCATTCACTCCACATTTGTATTGTGTAATTAATGAATCACTTGGGCTATACATTTCTTGGATGGTTAAATGACAGTTTGTCTGAACACGATCCTGTGCCTCATTGACTTTTTTCATGAATGACTTAGAAAATACAATCCGTTCATCACCCAGGTTTCTTCCTTGGTGTGGTGAATGATACCTATAGTTCCTTCAAGTTCCCGATTGCCAGTGGTGCTCTGACACATACATGGTAATTTTCTCCATCACAAGTGGCAGGAAAGACTTGCATATGACCTAAGTCACTCATTCCATATCAACAAATAAGGCACCAAATATGATTATAAACTCCAATGGGCTGATAACCCCAGGTGAAATATCAATTTTCTATGAAAGTGTCTGCTCTATCCCAAGTCATATAACTTGGCCATAGAGCCTCACGTTAACTGTTATAAAAGTTTTAACAACAGACAGAGTTTAATAGATAATCCAAGCGAGGAACCCAGGAAGTAAACCCAGGAAGCAGTTAGACAAATTTTACTGAGAAACTGTCCCTACAACTGTAAGCATTTGAGTGTAGTTTCTATAGATATGAAGAAGTAGTCATGGGGGATGGGGAGTGTGTTCTGGTTTTGTGTAGGCTTAGACCTTCAGATTTCTCAAGTTATTTGGACCTAAAGCTATATTCTGCTAAATATGCTCACAGGAGAACAAAGGCTGGAGTCTAATCCCTTCTCTGAAGTCTAAAGAATGAGCTGTGGGAGGGGGGCTCCCAGATCCTTTATAATATTTTCAAACCCACAGAAGAAAAACATTATTTTGCTGTTAATAAACCCAAGACATTCAGTGGTGGTACTACAGAGAAATGGGAAATATCTTCGAAGCTCTAACTCTCATTTCTAGAGTTTCACTTGACTCTTGGGAATCTCTGCTACTTCTATTTAGACCTTCCAGATACTCCTCCCTCTGTATATGCTGGTTAAGTGTAGATACCTGATTCCTTACCATTCCATAACAGAGGTGAAACAAAGTCAATAGGGAAAGTCTTTTTCTTTTGAGGAGTAAAGCAAGTAAGTGGTCAAGAGGGCTGCTGACTTCAACAGACTTAGGTTTGTTACAGGACAGTCCTGGGAGAAGAGGGGATGACCAGGCTGTGAGTCTTCACCTGTGTGCTTAAGAACACAAGACAAAACCCTGAAGAAGACATGCATAGAGAAATTCAAAAGAAGGTTTATTTACAAGCAGTGTGAGAAGTGGGTGGGGAGAGTTGGTCAGTACATGGCTGGATGCTCTTGGTCCTAGCAGCCGCTCTCTCTGAATGCAGACAGGGCCCACCCTGCAGCTGGAAAAGCAAGAGACTGGCACACACATGTTTAGTCTTTGAGTCCCACGTGACCACTCACCTCTGTCCCTAGTTCCCAGCAGACCCCCATCAGGAAGTCAGGTTCCTGGCATGCTGGGAGTTGTAAGGCGCAGCACGTGGCTAAGTGTGCAGCAATTGGGTGTGGAGTCTGGAAAGATATCAAGGGTGGAGTTCAGAGTGCTCCAGCACTGTGAGGCTGCCCACTGGCTCAGAGCTTGCTCCTCGCCATTCCCCTAACTGGAGCTCCTCACAACACTCTTCCAAGCTCTGTCTCTATATTTTTAACTCTGACTTTGGACAACTCTTGGAGTCTCACATTCTTCCGCTATAGAATGACGGTGCATGCAATGGCCCTTACCTGGGACTAATGAGAATATTGAATTCGACAATTCCAGGAAAATTTAAGATCGTCCTCGGTCCTTACTAAATGCTCAGGAGACTCAGACTTTATTTTTACTAGAACACACTACTATAAGCAAAAGAGAGACAAGCACAAAAAGGAACATGAATCTAGATCATTTGGCTTCTAAGACATGTCTTACATCCTGGGATTTGGGGGTTCACCTGAATTTGCCCACTGTGCCTGCGTATGTGAATCACCATCCTAGGCGTGGCATCTACAATCCTGGGCTCAAGAGGATGAGACTAGAGCTTGTTTGGGCTTCCTTTTTCATTCTGCTTATGACTTTACAGGTTCCATTTTCCTGACTCAGAGCCTGCATCTTTCCATCTCCCTTGCTGATATGGGAGAGGAATGGGTGGCCGCAGCAGGGAAATAAAAGAATATAACAAAATAAGCTAACCCGCCTATAAGAGATGCACATAAATAACAGCAATGGGGACATTTCATTATATCTAAACTTTTTCTCATTATTCTGAGGTTTTCCTATTACTTTCAAATGTGCTCTCCCACACACAATTAAGAGTTATTTTGTGTTTCATTCTCTTCCTTAAATTCCATCTGGGCAGCTCCTTCCCTGGCAGAATAGCTCTCCCCCTCAAACGCTAATACAGACTCAGGAGACAGGCGCTGCTGAATAATAAATAGCAAGGGGAACCTCCGGGTTCCTTCAGTCTTTGCTGGAGGACCCCCTTCAACTACTGGAGGCTCTACAGGAGCTCTGGGTAGCACATACACTGTGAGCAGCTTCAGAAATCCTTATTCTACTGCTCCATTTCAGGAAAGATGGAGCAGTGCAGAAAAAAATTTCCCATGCGTGTCTAAGAGAGAGCAATGAAAACAAGAAATTGAAAAAAAAAAAAAAAAGAAAAAGAAAAGCCACAACCAGCTCACAGTTGCTCCATACAGTCAGGGCCTGTGGAGGAAAGGCTACCTCTATAGTGATTGAGGCAGAGACAGTAGTGTACAGTGGACTGTGTTCAAATGCAGACTGTGCTTCCTCATAGCTGTGTGTTCTTGGGCATGCATGCTCCATACCTTTTTTTTTTTAAGATTTATTTATTTATGCATACAGAAATGGGGTACAGGCCAGAGGTGCAGGAGCAGTGAGAGAATTCACTAGAGACAGAGTGGAGAGCAGAGCAGATTGACAAAGTGTACTGCTGAGGGGAGTAGCGGGAGCATCAGGAGAGGTCTGCCGAGCCATATGGGTCACCTCTGGGTGGGGACTGAACTCGTACTGAAGCAACCATGGCTTGGCTTAGCTTTGCAGTGCAGCGCTCCAACCCTTTGCGCCACGAGGGAGGGACCAACGCTCCATACGTCTTTATAGGAGACTGGTAATGGTAAGCACCCTGCCAATTAATAATGTATGTTATATCTGTGTGTTAGTACTCAATAATTTCACTAATTCCTCTTCACTTTCTAGAACCCAAAGGAGCTTCTACCAGAATCAAGGTCTTAAAAAAGCTCATTTAGAATGATGAGTGGGTCAGGTACAATATAGACTTGAAAGTAATAGCTCTAGCTGCTTGTGGCATGTCTGTTTGCTAAATCTACCTCGATGCTGGTGACAAAGAGCCAACTCTCTCCACATTGACCTTTTTTTGTGGCATAATAGCCTTGTAATAATTTTATCTTGTAAATATATTTTCATATATTTTACATATATAGTTACAGATCTGAAGTTTAATTTTCTGTCAGTGTGGCTGGGCTGAAGGAAGCCTAAATTGCTGGTAAATGTAATTTGAGTAGACCTGTGAGAGTGTTTTTGAAAGAGACTAGCATTTCAGTCAGTAGAAAGAGCAAAGATCACCCTCACCACTGCAGTTTGACACTGTCCAGTACCGGAGGGCGTGAATGGGAAGGACTATCATGGAAAGGCAAGTTGGTTCTCTCCACTTAAGTGAGGTGGTCCACCTTCTCCCACCTTCAGACACTGACACTCCTGCTTCTTGGGCCTCCTGCTTCTCACCCAGATCAGAACTTCAACACTTGACTCTCCCTGCCTTCTGTTGGACTCAGACTGGAACCTGAGTATTGTTTTCCTATTTCTAAGGCTTTGGATTTGAACTAGATTATGTCACTGGCTTTCCTGGACCGTCAGCTTTCCTATGGTATACTGTGAAACTTTGCAGTCTCTGCAACCAAGTGAGTGATTTCTCTTTCTCTCCCCACATATATGATCTTTTCACTTTCCCTGGAGTCCTGACTAGTACAAGTGGGAAAAATAATCTCAGGCAGAGGTGCCTGACTCAGTCTACTCACAGAGACCTGAGAATCATTATTTCATTTGGCCTATTAGCTATACTCATGGGGTCATTGCTTACGCCCATTGGTAAAACAAGTAAGATAGAAAAATGATTCTTCTCAAAGACTGGATCTCACCTCCGATGCTGGTGATAATAGAAATTTCAGACTTTGGGCTTTCCCTGACTCAACCAGTGGGACTTTCATGTCTTCAACTTCTCAGTTGCTGAGTTTCTGGCTCTGTCATATCTTGGTTTCCCTGACTTCCCAGAGTTTGGCTCTCTGGTTTATGCACCAGTCAGACTTTGGTTTCAAAAGTGGAAATAACTTTGTATATTTTAATCCACAAGTGATTTAAAATAAGGAATTAGATGCTTCCCAAAGCATTAAGAGACCTGGAGTGGAAGAGTTCAAACCTTGGTATCCAGGGGTAGCCTTCACTATTCTTGTTCTTCCCCTGAGGTCTCTACTAGAACTGATTCCTTCAGACACAAACTACAACCTTTATTGGAGAGTAAGAATAGAACACAACTTAGACAACCACTGGTGAAGTTGCCAGCTGGTGGGGGGGTGAGGGGTTGGGGGACAGTGTCTATTGCTATACCACAGCCCTTGATGAATACCCCTTAGCAAACTGCTGATAGTGTCTGGTTGCTACCTCCCCCCTACAAATACCTCCACACACTCAGGAAGCTATAACATGGACACTGGGAAAAGTATAGAAAAACATGACATTTCCATGGCCTCAAAGGACTTGCTTCTATCTTTTAAATCATAGCAAAGTGCATCTACTATGTAAAATCTAATTCACATTTAGCACCTTAGTTGCATGAGAGACTGGGAAAAGTTATAGTTTTCCTGCCTTTGCAGTGTAGGAAGGCACACTGAAGAATTACCAGAAGGTAATTAGAGAGGAAGATGGAGGTTTCAGCAGATCAAGGTTTGTGTTGAGGTGATTCATCATTTCAAGGCTTCCACAGATCTCAGGTGAGCAAATCAGCCAAGACATGAAAACAGGTTTTGGGAACTGGGTGTCAGACAGTTGTGTAGTTAGGGAAAGAGTAAGCCAAATGTCATCATACCTGAAGCAAGAGGGAGAGAAAAGACCATGTCCAGCAACAAAAACAGAAATTTACAAAAGCAGTCCCTTTTGGAGTTGTGGGATTCTGGTTTCTTCCTTGTCTAGAATCTCAGCTTACCTACAGTAGGGGAAGTTTGAGCTTGCAGGTGGAACAACCAGGCCTGTTTGTTTGAAATAAGGAAAAGGAAAGGCAGAAAACCAAGCAGTTGGCTACCAAGTCCATTTCTCACCAGATCTTCAGATCCTCTCAGACTCCCCCTACTGAACAGATTAAGTAGGTACCAAGGCCACCTCCTTTCTGCATTGTGCTATACTGAAGGCCATATAATTTGAAGTTTAATTGTGCTTTGAGTGAATTGGGAGAATCTATTAAAGGCAGGATTATATTTGATATAATACCCTTATTGGTATTAATTACTAATATCAACTACTCCTTTAATGATAAAAATGAAACACTAAACACTTTCAAAAGCATAAATATGCAAAATTTTCCCAAACAGAGGAACTAATTTATAAGTACAAAACAAAGAAAGCACTAAAATGAAAATACAGGAGATAAAAAAGAATCCCCATATACAGATAAACACACATGTACACCTACACATATAAGCATGTGTGTGCACATGTGTACATGCAGAAAACATTTTAAATTAGCCCAAGAACAACATCAGAGAAAAAGCCTATAATCTGAATTCACAGGACTTAAAAGTAACCCGTGGTACTCATGTGCTAAAAATTACTTCCCAGGTAAAATATGGTCTTTTGTGAAAGGAGCTTTTCAGCAAACACATTTTGACAATTGACACCCCATGAGCACCATTTGTGAATTTTTTTTTCTGTAATTTGATGAAGGAGGAAGTGGAAATCGATAGGACATTGCCAAATACACTCTTTGCTGATGCCCCGTCTTTCTCTGCTTGCTCCTGTTCTGTAGTAGATAAGAGATAGGAGGAGCCCAGGACACAATATATGGATTTTTTTAAAAAAAACCCACACAACAAAGGAAACTACAGAACACTTTTAACTCTGACATGTTTTCAGCAC
The DNA here is from genome assembly GCF_000260355.1 of Condylura cristata. NCBI lineage: Eukaryota > Metazoa > Chordata > Mammalia > Eulipotyphla > Talpidae > Condylura > Condylura cristata. The sequence goes on along the minus strand of NW_004567114.1, from coordinate 54,892,817 downwards.
CAAGTTGTATATTGGTTATGTAGCAGAACAGACTGATTTCAAGCCCAAAGGTGGGCTGGGAGTTTATATGATCCCTGAGAACTTCAGGGAGAACCTTCTTCCCTGTGTTCATCTCTCCCTCTCAGCACGCTAGTTTCCATGACAACCAGGCCAATGTCTAGTTCAGTTTTGCAAATACTTCCCAAAATCCATTAGGCTTAATATTTTCTCTAGAGGCTCTCAAATCTGCCTTATTTCATCCAACTTTCTGCATCCTCTCCCTTTAATCTTCTTCAACTTACAAGATGAGGAACATGAGATTTTATAGCAGCAAATATACCTAATAGCCATACAAAGATATGTTGGTGAAAACAAAGGAAAGGGGGTTGAAGTGGAACTCAAGTCACCTCTGGGCCTGTTGGCTCATGGTTACTCCAAGTATTTCATTTTGTTTTAGACCTCAGGATGATGGTCCTGTGTGTATTTGCTGCAGGAATAGGAACATTGTTCCAGGAATGGACACCAAGCTTCTGTCTCCATGATCTTGGACTATTGTAAAAGGTTGGAAGGAGAGAGAGGTTCTTTGGAGGAACTTCCTAGGTTTATCATTTTATGACTCAGTGTGAGCAGGTATTAGTCATTTCACCTTTGACTAAATTGGTATTTCCCTAATCAGATATTCTTCCTGCAGACTGGTAATGAAACAGATCAAGTCTAATGACTGGAGAATCAGATAAAAACAAAGCCATTTGTTGCTGCTCTGAGAGAATACTTCTCAGTCTATCAAAAGGACCCATTTTGTTCCATTGTTCAGGATAGGAAAGTACACTACAGAGACAATGTTTATCCTTTTTTTTTTCTTTTAAGATTTTATTTTTGTGTATAAGAACTGGGGTACAGGTCAGAGGTGCAGGAGGTTGAGAAGATTCACCAGTGACAGTGTAGGGAACAGAACAGATAGAGTGACACAAGTAACGGCTGAGGGGAGCAGGTTTACCTTGTTGGACAGGAGAGGTCTGCTGTGCCATGTGGGTCAGCTCCTTGGCTGGGGATCAAACTCATGGTGAAGCAGCTATAGCTAGCTTCCTAGTGCTATGCTCCAACCTGTTGCACCACCAGGGAGGGCCCAACAATGTTTATATTGTAAGACTATACTCAGACACATGATGATATTCACCTGACAGATTTATCACTAATTTAAATGCTCTAAAAATTGTTCCACATCTGTTAATTTTTTTATCAGAAAGCTTTCTGTAAAATAAGGTAGTATTAGATTCAATGTAAGAATGTTTATTTTTTTTTTTCCTTAGTTTGCTCAGCCCTGGACGTGTCCTGTATCCTATTTATCTTCCCTCACCAAACTCAACACAAAGGCTAGTACAGCCAATGACCCCTTGAGGGTCATCAATATGTGATCCTCATCTGTGAGTCACCCCACTTACACACAAAGCAGTGTACATTTGTCAGAGTACTGTTTAATATCGTTTTCTTAAATCACCTCAGATTTCATTTTCTTACAGAAACTCCACGTGAGAGAGAGTTCCATAGTAGACTTGTTGGATTCCACCTTAGGGAGTCCAGGGGCAGAAATGCTGAGGTGAGAGAAGTTGCAGTCTTGGAGTCAGGGACAACTTGTGGATGAATTGTGGATGGGAGGTCTTCTTGCTCACATCTCTGCCCCAAATGGTTATGATGAACTCTTGCTTTTTCTTTTCCTTGGAGTAAAGTGGTCTTGATTCCTTTTTGTGATTTAATCTGTGTTATGTGTTGTGTCAGAGGCCATGTTTTAGAATAGGCAAGTCACATATATGTGTTCCTGGAAGACCCAAGTCCCTTCTTTTTTTAAGATTTATTTATTTGTTCATACAGAAATGAGGTATAGGCCAGAGGTGCAGGGGTAGCAAGAGGATTTACCAGAGACAGAGTGGGGAGCAGAACAGGCAGACTGATGAAGTACACTGCTGAGGGGAGCAGCAGGTGGGTCAGGAGAGGTCTGCCAGGACATGTGGGTCACCTCCAGGACTAGGGATTGAACTCACTGAAGCAGCTGATGCTAGCTTGTAGTGCTACGCCTTAACCAACTGAGTCACCAGGGAGGGCCCCAGAGTCCCTTTCCTTAAACATAGGTAACTGACACCTGCTGATACAGTTGATTTGATTAAATTTGAGTCCTGCCATCTTGATGAGCCATGTTCAGTTGCTTCTCTAAATTGTCGCATTTCATCATGGAAATATTAGGTCATTGAGAGTGAATAAAGGTCAGAAGATGCAGAAAATACAGCCTTTCTAATCTTGGTGATAAATGGACATCTTTTCATTTTCTTAAGGTTACCTGTATGGCTTGAGAAGTAGGAGGTATTCTTGTATGGAAGATTAAGGATTTGGCTGGGTACCTTGATTCTTTTCACTGTACTAAGTCCTGAGTTCAGCTATTTGATTACTTTTAATTCAGTTTTTTTGTCAGCTTTGGTACACACATACACACATTCTTAAATCTAAAGCCTGCAGAGCTTTAGTTTTTAAGTAAAAAGAAAACTGTAAAAATGAACTAAAATCTCAATATCTAATCAGTTTGCAAACAACTGCGTTAGTCCAAGAAGAAGCCTTTTCATTCCAAATGTCCCCAAAGAATGGGGGATGTTCAACATTCTGTCGCCATTTTGTAGACCTTTGCCTTGGAAGGTTCTTTCACAATGTTGTTCAATGTATTTGGAGAAAAGTCAGAAAGAGGCTTAGACATCAAAGTGCAGAAAAGCCAACTTAAGCTTTAAAGTAAATAGCCAAATCTCTGATCTTTTCATATTAGTTATTTGCTCTAATCCTTGCAAAGTTATCTCTAATAATGAGGGGAAGGGCTGGGAAATGAGGAGGAAGGGAAACTACAGGATTTGAATATCTGATGAGAAACAAATAGAATTCCAACATTCTTAACATTGGAGAGTGAGGGCAGTTAGGAGAAGGGAATAATGTTCACACTCTAGGCAGTCATATTATAATAAAAGCTTATCTCCAAGTACACAATTTTCCACACAGCTTTAGTATAACTCTCCAGAAGAACCTGAGACTGGATCCTTGTCATTAAACCGCCTGCTTGTAAAGATACAAATAGTATCTTCTTCATATGTTTTCTTTTTTGGGGGAGAGGTATGGATTAAATTTTGTTAATACTTGTAAAGTGATTTGCATGAAATAATACTTAGTACTTTGTAGATGTTGCAAGAAAAGTTTTTACCAGAATTGTTAATTCCAGTAATAACAGTAGCCAACATTTAATGATCACTTATCCAGGGTTCCTCAGCCTTGATGCTGGTCATATTTAGCAATGATAATTCCTTAATTCAGGGGATTGCCATGCACATTGTAGGCTATTTAGAATAATTCTGTTTCTACCTGTGAGATGATAGTAGCTCCTCCCCAACTCCAGTTATGACACTTTAGATAGATTTCCACACCCATCTCTTCTGGAGGGCAAAGTTAGACTCAACTGAGAAACACCACCCTTATGTATGCCTGACACTATTCCCATTATCTTATAACTTATTCCACTTAGTAGGAACAGTCTTAATCCACATTTTGTAGATGCATAACTATGTCACAAAAGATTAGGTCACTTGCCAGAGTCACATGGCTAAAATGGTTAATGCCAGGATTCAACTTTCATGGTATGACCTTATCTCCTGTGTCATGAAACTCATAGCAGAGTACACAATGATGATTGAGATTTCCAAGGTAGTTTCTTAATTTCATTTTAGGATATTGATGAAGCAGTTAGTTATATTCTAGAAACAGAATGACTGTCATGTCCTGCCTCTTGGTTCTCAGAGGTGCAGCAAAAATACTTTCCTAGTAAAAGAATGTGTTCCTTGAGTTTTCTATTTACTTTAGTTGTCAAAATAATGCCTTTTCATCACCAGTGAACAACACTTTTTGAGCTTCTAAAGATGAGACATTGTGCTACGAAATTTTTTTAGAAGTCAATAGCACCTGTCTGGAAAAACCCTTTCCTTTCCTATCCTTGTCTTTAGGAATCCTGCAAATGAGTACAGTGGAACCATCCCTGCCCACATCTGTCTGAGGTGAGGGCAATGAATTTGCAACCTGAGGATTTAAATCTCATGATAGCAGGGAGCTCTTGTCTCCCTTTTCTAAGGCTGAAGGTGCCAGATGTGATCTTGGAGAGCCAGTGGTGATAATGATTCCATCTTGTGGAGAGAGGCCCTGTGGTGATCAAGTGTAAACTGGTTGGTTTTTCAGAAGGGGGCACTGATGAAAGACAGTCTTGGAATTTCTAAACCCCTGACTTCAGTAGTACCTGAGGCTTAATGTCCTATAGCTAGATTTTCCTGCCCATCCTTAGAGACTGTAATAGGGAAGTCTCTTTGGAGTGTTAGCCAAAAATGGCCTGCCCTTTACTACTGAGAGTATGTGTTAATAATACAAGTGTTTTCAAGAAGCTTAAAAGGCTCAAGTGGTTTTCAGTGGTGCAGGCCATATAGGCCTTTCTGTGCCTACCATAGACATGACCTGAAGAATATTTTCATGGAGATTTTATTCCTCTTGAAGCATCATGAAGGCTGGGCTGGTGAGGTAATACATTGGGGCCCAGGGGAGCTTTTTGCAATTCCTTCAAAAATTCAATGAGAAAGAAAGGGAGTCTCAAAGGACAGGTAAGACCATGAGGAACTGAGATATTGTGGGGAAGAGGAGATGCTCCACATACATAGTGTGAGACAGGAATCAGAGGTAATAGTTCCTTTGGGAACTAGGGGTAACTTAGACTCAGCAAACTCTATCTTGCTATAAGGAGCTAGGGAGATTTTATTATCCTTGGACAGACAGAACCTCATAGGAGCTGAGTGATACATTTATTCATTCCACAAATATTAATATTTATTAAGAACGTTCCACATACAGACACTTTTCTAAGTGCTTGGGCAGATCACAGGGCTGCAAAGACAAAAATCTGGGTCTCCTGGGACTTAGGTCTGACAGGAGGAGAGGTGGAAATGTACGCAGACTCGAAAGCGTCAGAGATGGGGTTGTGTGGGGAGTGGAAATCAGATAGTATCCTTTCACACGTAACATTTGTCTCTGACAAGGATGCATTTTAAGCCAAGATTTCTGTAGATATCAGGTAATCTTTGTCCTCAGCATAGTATTTTCAATGTTTTAGAATTTTCATCTCCCTCCAAACAGCACAAACACCCATTTTTGTGGCTCAAAGTGATGGAGCTCTCCCACAGGTAGAGATGGGTCACATTAGCTCTCTAGTGCCATCTTTGTCCTGCATGTTCTCCCCATCTTCTTTGTGTGATACCTTCCATCTGTCATAAATACTAAGATATTTCCTTTTATCATATTTGGAATATGGGATTGCTCCTAGATTATGGTCAACATATCAAATATTTAGAGTTATATAGATCTCTATATAACTGTCAGGGGAAAAGAGAAAGCATTAAATGACAATTCTAGAACTCTGACTGTTTCACAGTATCTTGACCTAACAAACAGGAAATGCCAGGCAGAAGCCCAAGTATTGCTGTAAATGGGTGCTTTCCAGTAGACCTCTCTACTGGGATGGAAATGGTGGTCAGTCTGAACTGTCCCTTGCAAAAGTGACCACTCACAGATGACCACTGAACACCTGAAATACAGGTAGTGTGAATAAGGAACTACACCTTAATTTAGCTACATTTAATTAATTAAATCTTAAATAGCCCCATGTAGCTAATGGCTACTATATTGCCAGCACTGCATAGGCCCTTATTTTTTTTTTTATACAAGGAATCTAGACTATCCAATTCTAGTTTAAGCCATTGTAGGGTTGTTTGCCATTCATTTTAAGATGAGAACTTCTGGAAGGTGAATTATACTTTTAGGTGATGAGGAGGAAATGATCTCAAGAGCTGGCCTACTGCCCTGAGTGCCAAGAGGGTGGGCCCAGTTGTGTGTCCTGAATCCTGTAGCTACTAGCAAAGAAGCTGGTTAGCAGTTTCAGTAATAGCAAAACTGCATCTTTCCCCAGAAGCCCCTCCAGCAGCAAGCAGATTCTTGGTTCCAACCAACCTTTGGCCTTCTAGGTGTTCTTACTTGAGAGAGTCACTGGTGGGGGAGGGGTTTATGTGGATGGCTGAAAACAATGACTGTTTTTTCTTTTCTTGTTGCCTAAGGCATCTCTCAATGCTTACAATAGATTCTCCTGCCTCCTCTTTCCTCTCTTCCTCCCCTAGGAGAGATAATTGGACTGTGTGATTTCCATTAAATGTAATGTACCACATGCAGATGAAACACAATAGCAAAATGCATTAAGATAGAATCCCTTAGAAAAAATGGTCTGGGTGTTTTTCCATTTGTTAAAATTAGCTCCCCAATTTTTTTTTTTTTTTGCACAATTAGATGCAAAGGTTTCATTTATTTTTAACAGTTATTTGCATTTCATTCTCTTGTGAACAAATGATCTTATTTTTAAGAAAAAGAACACACTTTTGGCTGCTGTTTTCTATACATATGCATATATACTTTCTATATGTATATTTATATTTGAGAAATACATACACATTCACATACTCACAGACCTACCACATAGTGGTGCTCTAAACCTGCCAGAATCACACAGAAGAGCTTTGCAGTTGTTAGATGAAAATACATGGAATCTGGTTGCAGTTAGAATTCTCTCTGAAATAGACTACTGATAAATTTCCTTTAAAAATATGTCTTTGAGCATTCATCATTTTGCAAGCTAAATCCATTGTACAAACTCTAAAGCGATGAGTTGAACAAACAGCACTAAAGGAGAAAAAGTCAACAGAGAAAGCACTTCTCATCCATAAACCTGAAATAACCTTTTTTTTTTTTCATTCCATAACCATCATATTATTAGGTTTTAATTAAGTTCATGCCACAGCTCAATGGTTAAGTTTAGGAATCACATGCTCTGGACAAAAAGCAAATGAATTCAACAATACCTAAGTGAGCCTCCTTATTAAATTAATCTCTGTCCATTCCCAAACCATTTTTGGCTGACAATTGTTATTTGGTAGGTTATGAAATAGGTCAGAACGGCTAACATGCTATCAGGAACTAAGCATCTGCTTTATTCTTTTGTGTGCTTGTTTGTTTTTGAGCAGTTAGATAGAGGAAACATGAACACTGAAATCTGTACTATGACATGTATGTGAAACTGCAGTGTGATGAAAACAATACTGCTTTAGTTCATTGGATGGTGGTGGTGGGGGAGAAGGGATTATTGTCTCTTGTATCATGACTGACCTTAGCTATTATGGCTATATCCCTGAGGGTGTTATAATTTATATCTAATTTGATTTTATTTATAATTGTGGAAGTATATGATTGGTAATGACCAGAATACTCCTTGCTTTTTTCTGATTCAGAAATTGTGTGGAAAGTAAACTCCAGCTGGTATTTGGAAAGGTTTTGTCTTTTATTTTGGATGACTACAAATCAGATGGCCTATGTTGTCATGCTAATGTGGTGTAACAAATAACACAAGCTGGTGGCTAATGCAATGAGTATTTATATATCTTGGGAACCTGCAGGTCTGCCTGGTGGGTCTAGTGGTCTCATCTGGATTTGTGGTTATCTCCTTGATATGTCTGCAGTTAGAGGAGAGTCAGCTAGATGTAAGCTGTTCTAGAACAGAACAGAGATCTCCATGTGACCTCATATCTTATAGGAGGCTAATCCAGACTTGTCCTTAAGGCAGACACTGTGTTCCTGGAGAGGCGAAGAACAGAAGCATGCTGGTCATGTGAGACATAGACTTGGGGCCTGCATGCTGTCATTCATACCACACTCTGTTTACCAGAGCCAGTCACAGGCCAGCCAAGATTCAAGGATTGGGCAGTAGACCTGCTTCTTGATGAAAGGGGATTTTTGTGATGAATCTGCCATAACCTTTGTGCAATTACACAGGTAACAACTTGCCCTCTGCTACATATAGAATATTTAATAAATAAAGATGAGTAATCTTAAACGAAATAATAGTGAAACTTGTTTATGATATTGACTCCCTCAAGGGCTGAACTACATCTATGTTTGTGCAGCTCTATATTGTATTTCATAAATAATCACAGGCTAACTCAGCACTCCCAACTGAACTAAAGAATCCATCAAAGATAAAAATCTACATGAGCAATTAAAACTGAATAGCCACAGTGATGGTTATTCTTTGTGTGCTAGCCAAACCCCAAACAGAAAACCATTAAGTTAGAATATCTATGATGAGGCCCTTCCCCAGGAAATTTTTAGAGTCTTGTTGCATCATCAGGTTTTATATAGCAGAGTGAGAGCCCATTTTCAACAATGACAACTGAGTGATCTTAATGAAGCATAAAGCTAGCGATGCAGTAGATGTGGTATATGTTAGTCAGTCATATTGCGAACCAATAGGCTTCATTGTTCAATTCATTTCCCTTACATTCTCAGCATTAAAATATTCAACTACCATCCCTCCCCGGTGGTACAGTGGGTTAAAGCATAGCACTAAGGAGCTAAAGCCACTTTAGCATGAGATCAACCCCCGCCAGTCCTGGAGGTGACCCACATGGCGCAGCAGACCTCTCCTGACATGCCTGTTGCTCCCCTCAACAGTGTACTTTGTCAATTGGCCTGTTTTACTCCCCACTTTGTCTCTGGTGAATCCTCTCACTGCCCCTGCACCTCTCGTCTCTACCCCAGTTCTGTATGCATAAATAAATCTTTAAAAAAAAAAATTCAACTACCAACACAGGAGCACAGACTAGTCAACCAAAACTTCTCTTGCAAGTCTTTCTTCTTGTCACAAGATCTCAGTTCCTCATAAGCAGCTGCTTGAGACTGACCTTCCACCTTTTTGTAATAATGGTGAGATTTCAAAATGAAGACAGACTTTCTGGTGAGACCTCTGATTATAGGTTTTCAAGCTTGGTACCATATTAGAATCATCCAAGGGTCTTTTAAAATATATACATCAGTGTCTTACTCAAATGATATAGCTCTGAATCTCTGGGGAGAGTGACCCAGGCATTTGTATTTTTAAAATTTTCCCTGGTGATGCTGTTTAGCTAAGGTTGAAACTACTCTTTAAAGGAATGATAAAGGAACCACATCAATTTGATTCAAGATTCAAGCTTTCATGTACTCCTTTTTTTTTTAAGTCTGTAAGTGTACAATGTTGCTTGAACATCATGATTTAAAGTTAAGAGTCAAATCAATTGTTGTTAGGTAACAACAACTGATCATTTTACTTTTTATCTGCGTGGTTAAGTCCATGGAGACTGATATCTAAGTATCTAGTGTCTCTGGCAACTTATGAATTCTTAATATAGGAAGAATTTAGGAAGATTTTCTCACTAACAACCTGCTTGCAAGAAGCTAAGTAATGCATAAGTTAATTTGTCGATTATGCAGTCATCATCTGGTAGGCCTGAAGGTAGCCTATTCAACACTCCTGAGGAAACATGAAGAGAACTAACTCAACAGCACTATACGTTTTCTCAGCAGTGTGAGACAAAAGAGATGAAGAGAGATCCAGAAGCTGGAGGAAAAGTTTGTTCTTCATTAATTTATAAATGCTTGCTTTTTTTTTTTTAAGATTTATTTATGCATACAGAACTGGGATATGGGGACTGAACTCATGTTGAAGTGGCTTTAGACAGAGTGGGGAGCAGAGCAGGCTGACTGATGAAGAACACCTGAGGGTAGCAATGGGTAGGTCAGGAGAGGACTGCCGCGCCATGTGGGTCACCTTGGTGTTGGGGACTGAACTCATGTTGAAGTGGCTTTAGCTTCTTAGTGCTGTGCTTTAACCTGCTGCGCCACCAGGGAGGACCCTAAATGCTTACTTTAAAAAAGATTATCCTAATTCACATGGGAAGGAGACATGAATGAGTAGGGGTTTTGTTGTTATTGTACAAAGTTGTGAGAGAGAAAACTGCTTAACCATAAGATGGCTCCCAGAGGCTGGGATGTAAGGTGAGTTGGAGTTGGGGAGACAAATAACCTTCCCCTTCCTAGCAAAAGGGGACCCTTCCTCAGGTGTGGTGTTGAGTGGACCAGAGCACTTTCTTCGCATTTCACTATCTACTAGCTTTCTCTTCAGACATGTTACCTTATAAACAGGTAATGTCCCTGATGGCTGCTCTTACCCTTCTAGTGGCCATTGTGACTTGTCCAGTATATTGAGGCATATAATAGAAATAGAAATTAACAAAGTGCTTATTGAGTGTCCCAGATGAGGACTCCATTAGATAATTTTCATATATTTACCTTCATTCGTACAGCAGTATCTATAGAAATGAATAAAGGGATGAGATAAACTTGCTCTTCTAAGGTAATTTAAGAACTTCTCTAACTGATGAATAAATTGGTTGTCTGCATTTGGCATTTTTAATTATTATACACTATACCTCATATCAATAGAAATCCAACTCTGTAAGTCTGAGGAAAGTTTGGTTCACATTGGTGACTTCTTTTTCCTTCAAATTATGTTTATTGAGATAAAGTAGGTTTACATATTTTATCTGCTCCAGAGTTAGAGGTTCAACTATCTACAAATGTATATTTACATTCCCTGCCCACTTCCAGTGCCCCAACAATCCTACATTCTGTTCCAGTGAGCTCCTGTCTTCGCCCACTTACAGCCTGCCTCCCTGTCTGTCACATTGCCTCATTTTAATTTGTTTTCTGGGAGTGAATATAACTATACATGCACACAATTACCTCTCAGACCTTCCAGTTTATTAGACCATTATGACCAGGCAGGTGAAATGGAACTGTATCTTTTCACATTTTCAATTTTTCTTTGTTCTCTCTAACAAAATGGATTTTTCATAAGGTGAATTCCTTTCCTTTTACTGATTTTTGCCTTTTTGAACTTGGTTGTTTGAGAAAGGTGACTTTAAATCTGTGATCTAAAACTTCAAATTCTATTTTTAGTTTAGGAATACTGAAGAAGTTTGAGGAATTAATTTGGTTGGTATCCTCCTTTTCCTCTTTAAATAAAACTTGTGTCCAGTGATATGACCTTGCTCTAGTTCCCTCATAGTTCCAATGTATTGAGGAATTCCTTCATGTGAAGCATATTTTTACACTTTTTTAAAAAAGAATTATTAATTTATGCATACAGAACTGGAATGCAGGCCAGAGGTGTAGGGGCAGTGAGAGGATTCACCAGAGACAGAGTGGGGAGCAGAACAGAGAGATTGATGAAATAAACTGTTGAGGGGAGCAGTGGGCAAGTAAGGAGAGGTCTGCTGCACCATGTGGGTCACCTCCAGGGGCCCGGGATTGAGCTGCGCTGAGGTAGCTGTGGCTAGCTTTGAGTGCTGTGTCCTAACCCATTGTGCCACCAGGGAGGGCCTTTTTAACACTTCTAAGGGCAATTCTTGTCTTTAGATTTCCCATGTAGTTTCACTTAAGCTAGCTCTGATGGTTCACTTTGCTAAGTTGAACCTCCTGGAACAAAATTTGCTTCATGAGTTGACATCTCTGAATATTTGGATGTGCTTTAACAACAGCAAATAGATATTTTGGTAGCCAATTTTTGAAAGGTCAAAATACTGTATTTTCAAAAGCTGTATTAAACTTGTTCTACACACTTCTCCTGGAACTATAGTTACCTGTAGACAAAGAGCTTAGCCATCTCTTATGAAATTTAGTACATATTAATATACATTGTATA